>NC_055999.1:95059780-95381685 GCF_018446385.1 Zingiber officinale | reverse complement strand
ACCACGTTGGTGTTGATCTTTCAAAACTCAAACCAACACCACATTAGTTCAAGTCTTATAAAATAAAAAAAATATTAAAAATAATTAATTTTATTAGTAAAATTTAAAAAATGATAATTTTATACTTGGTAAAATAATATTTTCGCAATCAAAAATTCAAAATCAATGATCAATTAGGTCACGTAGCAATAACATTATTAATTTTATTAGTAAAATTTTAAAGGATAATGAGAGAATATTATTATGAAAAGGATAAATTTTACAGAAAATTAATAGTAAATATGTTTTTGATTTTCTAAAGTATTTTATAAGAAAATGTCAATTACTAATAAGTATACGTAATAAATAAATTACAATAAGGGAGAAGAAAGAAATATAACAAGATAAAATTTGGAGAAAACATCATCTGTCAAAAAGTCTTGTCATAATTCAAAATGTCGCATAACATTCCATTATTTTGCTTACATTTTCGAGGGGGGTAAGGCAGCTTTTCCTTATGGTAACTTCCCATCACGAATAGACAGGACTTCCATAATTTCTTTACAAATGGATATCCAAGACCATTCTTCCACATCCACTTTGTTTATTCACATCTCTACTATGCCTCATTCATTTCCTTATCAGTGTGGATGGCACAAAATAATTGAAAGATGAGACCTTGTGAGGGGGTCGTTAAAATTCCCTTTCCTTTAGAGGAATACTCTTCAAATTCTAATCGTGCTTTTCTTACTTCAGTGGATTCCTCAGATTTGGAAACTTATTACGCTTCCTGGTGACATCTTACTACTCTTTTCTTTACCATCTAATCAATTTATTTTGTTTTCGGTGGATACATTTGGTTTTTGAATTTTATGCTTAATCTAGATATGTTAACTAAAATAGGATCTGATCAAAATCCTAAACAAGAGTTGGATTCACCTCATATAAGGATCTTAATGCAGCAAAGAGATCAAGCATGAAGCGAATTGAATGCTTCCCTCCATTAGGAGAGAGTAATCAAAGTAAAATTTAATTTGCTAAGACAACAATTATATGAAATTGAGTTAACACTAGAAGATGCTATTAACCAGAGGACCAAGCGCAAGCAATAAAAGGAAAATCATCCCTGGCCATCTTCCCATGCTTTGAAGATTAATATTTATCCTGTAATAAAAAATTAAACTCTTAGTCTTATAATAATATGAATATTTCTCTATCTCATTTTGAATTTGTTTAATCAATTTCTTCGTTCTGTAGATTTCGTGATGCCCTTACAATAATGTTTTAACATTTTCGTTCATGACAAAATTGGCATGCATTGAACATACTCCAAACACTTTTACGAATTTCTATTTTGATAGACTTCCTCATAGATTCCTCCTATATATTTGGTGGGCCCCACTATAATAATGGACAAATTCATTGAACTTTTGATTACCAAGCTTGGTGTTGATTTTCGAATTTCAACACCAAGATGATTTTGATCTTCTCATACCAACATCACAATATATATAAAGATTTAAATCATTTAGAATAATATTGGAAATGTCTAAAACGAGCATTAGGGCATATTTAGACTCTTGTGAGCCATGTGAACTCATAGGACTTAGAATGGGTTCGATTGGGGGTCCTCTAAGTCCATTAATGAGTTTGACTAAAACTCATTGATTTACCTAGGGGCCTTGGATTTCTAAAATTTTAGAACGTGATGGAAGAGGTAAGTTTATAGAATGTATATATATACCCTCCAACCATGTTTCTGAGACTCACATAAGAATTTATAACTGCATTCCAAGTAGCTCGGAAGTTGGTGCTGGTCTTACAAAACCAGCACCAATGTGGTGTTGATCTTGCAAAATTAGCACCAACATAGTGTTGGTCTTGCAAAAGTAGCTCCAACATCTTGCAAAAGTTCATCACAAAGCATGGTGCTGGTTTTCGAAGATCAACACTAAGGTGGTTCTAATTTTCTCAAACTAACACCATAATATACATAAAGATTCAAAACATTTGTATAATGCTATGAAGGTCTAAAAAGAGTATATTAGGGCATATCTGGACTTCCATGAGCCATGTGAACCCATAGGGCTTGGAATGGGTTTGATCGGGGTCCTCTAGGTCCATCAATGGATTTTGACCGAAATCCATTGATTGACCTAGGGGTCTTGGATTTTTGAAATTTTATAATGGGATGGAATGGGTGAGTGTATAGAATGTATATACACTATCCAACTATGGTTATGAGACTAACACAAGAATCTATGGTTGTGTGCCAAGTGACAAGAACATCGGTGTTGATCTTGCAAAACCAACACCAATGTGGTGATAGTCTCGTAAAACTAGCACCATATTTGTGTTGGTCTTGCAAAAGCAGCACTAACGTGGTCTTGGGTACTCATCATAAAGCATGGTGCTGGTTTTTCAAGATTAGCACCAAGGTGGTGCCGATATTCTTAGACCAACACCACAATGTACAAAAAAGATTCAAATCATTTGGACTAATGCTGAGAAGGCCTAAAAAGAGTAAATGAGGGCATATTTAGACTCCTGTGAGCCATGTGAACCCATTGAACTTAGAATAGGTCCTATCAGGGTCCTCTAGATCTATTAATGATTTTGATTGAAACCCATTGATTGACCTAGGGGTCTGGGATTTCTAAAATTTTGCTATGGGATTAAATGAGTAAGTGTATAGAATGTATATATTATTGGTGCAGGAAGCACCAAATGATCGAACACAATTTTTGATAATGATAAAGGATTCAAAATTAAGGGTTATTGTAAATTTTATAAGTCTGACTGAGTGTTCAGGAAAACCCTAAGTGAGCTTAGGCAAGGTAAAAGTCCTAGTGAATACTAGGCATGTGGAAAACCCTAGTTGTGGCTAGGCAAGAAAGTCCTGGTCCGAGAGACTGGGTAGAAGTCTTAGCAAGTCGAGGATATCATGTAGAAAATTCTACTGGTCTAGAATAGTAGGTGAAAGTCCTAGATGTCGGGGACACCAGACAAAAGACTGGACATATTGGGGATTGGACGTCTACTGGAAAGTCCTAAAGTCTCGAATATTGGGTAAAAGTTTAAATGGTCTGGAGGACTGGTATAACATCAGGTAAACTCTCCTGAGAGGAGCATGTGAGGATGCGTTCCCCGTTAAAGGAATAGTAGACATCTGTTCGACCTAAAGTTTTATGGGGAATCCAAAAATCAGAACCAGACAATCCCGAAACTATCAAATTAATTAAATAATACTATTTATTATGTTAACTCTATTTTGTAGGATATTTTTGATATTTAGACTAACATGCTTTGCAGGAGCTGAAATATACAAAGAATAGCTCGGGTGAATAGTGCTGGAGGCGCCTCCAGGCGCCTTCTGTGCAACTGGAGGCGCCAAAGATGCCTTAGCCGAAGACTTTGCACAGAAAGGCATAGAGGCACCTCCCATGCAGCTGAAGGCGCCCTGGAGCTTGGTATGGAGGTACCTCGGAGCACCTAGAAGGCTCCCTCCAGTGGATAGAAATCACATATTGCAGGGGTTATCGAGTCTGAAGATGAGGGGATAACATCTACAGTTGGAGACACCTTGGATAGTGTTGGAGGTGCCCTCAACACTTTATAAAAGAGATATTTGAGCATCCCTTTGAACAGATCATAAATTCAAAAAGCTACAACTTCTGTACTTGCACTCTACTTCGACTTCCGACGACAACGTTGTGATGTTGCTTTGATAATTGCGCTCTACACCAGATTTTCATACTGTCGATATATTTTATTTTACACAAAATTATAATCGATTTTTGTGAGTTCTTTATAAATATCGATTTGTTTGTGAATTTCTCAATGAAAGTGATCGTCAATCGAGGGCCTTAGAGTAGGAGTCGTCATATGCTCCGAACCAAGTAAAACTAACATGTGCCAAGTTTTATTTTAGTCCGCTACTTTTGTTACTCCGAGTTTTGTTTTACGAAAAAAAGTGAAAAAGCCATGAGCATTATTCACCCCCCTTCTAGCGCTTTCGATCCGACAATTGGTATAAGAGCAGGGCCATTCTGAATCGGTGCGACCACCGTTTGAGCAAGTTTTTATGGTGCTTTTTGAGTTTTTCAGAGTCGATTGGAATCGGTGCAATTACCCCTTCTGATTAAAATCTTTTAATCGAGTTTTACATTTCTCAAAGTTGGTGTAACCACTCGAGTCATTTGTTTTCACCGTTTCTTCTCCTGCACTACTAATCTAAGAACAAGTCTTGGTATACTTTTTCTTTGATTTTTGTTTTGTGAGATCATTTATATAGAATGGCCTATCAAGAAGGCTACAATACTGCACGCCCACCCTTCTTCTCCGATGAAGATTTCAGCTATTGGAAGGGTCGGATGGAGTACCACCTTAAGACGTAGATGAAAATGTGGATCATTATCCAAACGAGCTTTTTGCTACCACTTAACTGCACTGGAAGATCGGTAACATGTGAAAAGTAGGACCCACACATGATAAAGAAGGTCGAGGCTAACGCTAAAGCTACTCAGACCCCTACAGTGCGACCTAACTAAAGAAGAGCTGATTCAGGTCAGCCCTTTTAACAGCGCTAAGGAATTATGGGAGAAACTGATCGAGGTGCATGAGGAAACCTCTGACATCAAGGTATCAAAAGGAGATTTAATTTTAAATAAATTATATAATATTAAAATACAGGAATGAGAATCGGTGTGTCAACTTCATGCCTCGATCCAAGATCTCCTCAACGGACTTCATGTGATTGATCAGAAAATGGAGAATCGAGACATCATAAGGTACACTTTAAATGCTTTTCTAAGGAACACTTTGTGGGCAGCCATGATAGATGCTTACAAAGTTTCTAAAGATCTTTCATTAATTAGATTAGATGAGTTATTTTCTATGTTTGAATTTTATGAACAAACTAATGCTACTCCAGTCAAGAAAGGTATTGTGTTACTTGCAACAAAGCACACAAAAAAAAAGAAGGTGAAGCCCAAGTACCAACCTAAACCCAAATTCGAAGATGAATTGGATTCCGAAGACAAAGACGAGATCACTGCCGAACTAGCCAACCTAGTTCAAAAAATGCTTAAGAAGAAAAAAGATGATCCAATCCAAGAACAAGCAGTCAGGTCTGAATCAAACCACGAACCTCAAATTAGAAGTGACCTGCTACGAGTGTAATCAGAAGGGGCACTACAAGCCAGAATGTCCAAACAAAAAGAAAAAAAATAAGGAAGGCTCTGAAAGCAACGTGGTCTAAGTCATCAGAAGACTAAAGAAGAAGAACAAGCTTAAGCGAACTTCCTTGCTCTACTAGTACAAGCTCACATTGCTAAGACCAAATTCGAGTTGAAACCCGAGATCGAATCAAAGGCCGAGTTTGAGAGAAGTCACAAATTCGTATATATTTTCGAAGGGTCAAACAACACTATAAGTTCTCCTCTAGTAGATAAGTTGTATGATTTAATAAATCATTTGATGCACAAATTAGCAAAGTCTAATATTTAGGTCCAGTCACTCCAATAGGAGGTTAAAGCCCTTAAGGAAGAGACTAACCCAAGTCCTTTGACTGAGCCAATTCAAATTAGAGCTTCAACTCAAGTCCAACAACTTGAGGAATAAAATTCCAATTTGAAAACTCAAGTTGAAGAACTTAAAGGCATGTTAGAATGGTAAACTTTGGGTTCTAAAAACCTTGATTTGATTATTGAAAAATAAAGGATCATATACAATTGATCCGGACTCGGATATAAGGCTAAACATCGATTTAGATCGTAGTCTTTAATAAATTAAACAAAAAAAAATTTAGTCCAAGCATGAGTCTCCAAGTCTAACTTAACTGATCAAGTAGGACTTAATCAATATTGGATCCTCAAGGATCAAATTCATTACCTTGATAGATCTTATAAAGGCTATTGATCCGGCGGTTAGGGCAGGAGACTCTCATTTTGAGGGGTCAACGCCACGTGGAAGTCAAAGGGCCAGGTGGTTGACCGGAGAAGGATGGGCCGACCTCCCGGCCGGCCGACCGATGAATAGCCGATAGCAAAAGGTGCCTTGACAGGGGTCGGGGTTCCGGCGCTCGATTGAATAGTAATGAAGGGCCGAGCGGAAGCCATGCTCGGCCGAAGACATAAGGTAACATACTGCTAGCAGTCCCTACATAACACCTTACCGAAGATCTCCCCAGCATACCGATGCAGACGGCAGGCCGGACGTGATGTGAGTGCCGTCCGGCCGGGCGTAAGATGAGTGTCGGCCGGACAGACGCCCCGTCCAGCCGGCCGGCCGGACGCCTTGGCATGGGGTAGGGAGAGAAGGACAAGGAACATCTTATGACAGCTGTCAAATCCTATGACTAGGCCATACTCCGAGCCTGGCGACGAGGTGTACTGCTGTCCCATCGGAGACGTGCCTGGACTGTAGCAGTATGGTGTCAGGTAAGCTTTCTGACAAACACATACCGAGGTATGGGCTAGGGACACGTGTTTGC
This sequence comes from Zingiber officinale, assembly GCF_018446385.1. Lineage (NCBI taxonomy): Eukaryota > Viridiplantae > Streptophyta > Magnoliopsida > Zingiberales > Zingiberaceae > Zingiber > Zingiber officinale. The sequence continues at coordinate 95,375,213 of NC_055999.1, read as the reverse complement.
CTCGGTAGGTGTGCGTGAGCTCTTTCACCGCTCTATATAAGGAGCCTTATACTTCGCCGGAGGTACGCGTTCTACAATATTTGGAGCCACTTCTTCACTACTCGCGCTTGCCTGACTTGAGTGTCGGAGGGTCGTCACCGGGAACCCCCTCCCGGCCCGACTTCTGTGCAGGTTCGCCGGAGGTTCGTGCGACCAGTCGGAGATCTACGTCATCGACCCGGAGAGTGTCACGTGCCCAGCGTCCGTTGATTCAGCTTTCGGACAGGATCAGCTATGATCTAGGGAGAGCTAATAGAAAGACCATTTTTATTATTAGATAAATTTGCTTGATTGTTTGATTGTTTGATTGTTTGATTGTTTGATTTACTACTTTCATTATTTATGCCTAGATAAGGATTTAGACTTGATCAACACTTCACTAGTTAGACCAAGGATTCTCAAAAATAAAGTTAAATATTTAATTTTCTTAAAAGGCTTTGTTTAGAAGTGGTCATTGCTCCGATACCCAAGAAGGACCCTGTACCTCGCCATAGCCTGGAAGCTGATTATCAGAATAAATATTTAATCAACTAACTATTAAACCTAAGTCTAACTGAAATATAAATCAATCATTAGATTTCAATTTAAATTGAAGATAACATTATTAAACATCTCACAAAACCTAGGTTCCTTGATTGATAACCTATAAATGGGTGAGATGTTAGAATTAATCAATTGATTACTTAACCTAACTCAAACTAATCAAATACTTAACCTAACTCAAATTAATCAATTTACTCAATCTAACCTAAAACCTAGTTAATTCAATTAATTATTCAAATTTAAATATTTTTCAAAATTCAAATTTAAATATATCGTAAAGTTTAAATTAAATTTACAAAACTATAAATTAAATTTTTAAAACTTTAATTTAATTTTCAAAACTTAATTAAATTTTCAAAACTTTAAATTAATTTTCAAAACTTTAAATAATTTTCAAAACTTAAATTAATTTATAAAACTTAAATTAATTTTCAAAACCTTAAATTAATTTTTAAAATCTTAAATTAATTTTCAAAACATACCTTTTTTTTCTTCCTAAAACTTTTTGATGTATATCAAATGGGGAGAGAAAGGTTACAAATTAAGTTAATATATTTCTTTTTCAAAGTATGCAACCTTTCAAAATCTCCAGGGGAAGAATGATAAATTAAGGGGGAGCTGAGTTAAAAATCCTTAAACCCTTTAAAAATTTAAAAGTGAACTTATTTTTAAGAGTTTTCCTTTTGTGTTAAATTTCTTTTAAGTGTTACTTAACTTTGAATTATATTGCCATAATAAAAAAAGAGATTATGGTTCTAATAAGTCTGACTGAGTGTACAGGAAAGTTCTAAGTGAGCTTAGGCAAGGTAAAAATTCTAGTGAATACTAGACAGGTGGAAAGTCTTAGTTGCGACTAGGTAAGGAAGTCTTGGTATGAGACTGGGCAGAAGTCTTAGCAGGTTAAGGACATCGGACATAAAATCCTACTGGTCTAGGATAGTAGGTGAAAGTCCTAGAGGTCAAGGACACTAGGCGGAAGACTGGACGGGTTGGAGATCAGACGTCTAGTGGAAAGTCCTAAAGTCTCAAATGCTGAGAAAAAGTCCAAAAGGTCTGGAGGACCAGTTTGGGATCAGGTAAAATCTTCTCAAAGGAGTAGGTGAGGATGTGTTTCCCGTTGAGAGAATAATAGACATCGGTTCGACTTAGGATTTTACGAAAAATCTGAAAGTTAAAACTAAACAATCTTGAGACTATCAAATTAATTAATTAATACTATTTTATTGTACTAACTCTGTTTTGTAAGATATTTTTGATATTTGGACTAACATGCTTTGTGGGAGCTAAAATACACAAAGAATGACTTGGGTGAACAGTGCTCGAGGCACTTCAGATGCCTTGGCCGAAGACCTCGCGCAGAAAGGCACGGAGGTACCTCTTATGTAGCTGAAGGTGACCTGGAGCTTGGTGCAGAGGCACCTCGGAGCATCTAGAAGGTGCCCTCTAATGGATAAAAATCACAGATTGTAAGATTTATCGAGTCCGAATATGAGGGGATAACATCTGTAGTTGGAGGCGTCTTGAATAGTATTGGAGACACCCTCAACACTTTATAAAAGAGCTATTCGAATAGCCCTTTGAACAAATCATCAATTCAAGAAGCTACAACTTTTGTACTTGTGCTCTGCTTCGACTTCTGACTACAAAGTTGTGACACTGCTTTGATAACTACGCTCTACACCAGATTTTCATGCTATCGGTATATTTTATTTTATGCAAAGTTGTAATCAGTTTTTCTAAGTTCTTATAAACATCGAATTGTTTGTGAATTTTTCAATGAAAACGATCGTCAATCGCGGGCCTTGGAGTATGAGTCGTTATAGGCTCCAAACCAAGTAAAACCAACTTGTGTCAAGTTTTATTTTATTCTGCTACTTTTATTTCTCCAAGTTTTGTTTTACAAAAAAAAAAGTGAAAAAACCACAAGCGTTATTCACCCCTCCCCCTGTAGCGCTTTCGATCATACATATATGCCCTCCAACTATGGTTCTGAGACTCCCACATGAAGCTATGGCTACGTGCCAAGTGACACTGACGTTGATGTCAGTCTTGCAAAACTAGCACCACATTGGTCTGTCATGATATTAAAGATATAAGTGTGGAGAAGGTAAAGATACTGTGAAGTTATGGTTTTGAGTATCCTACGAGAAGTTATAATTGTGTGCCAAGTGGCATAGATCCTAGTTTTGGTATCATAATTCATAATATCAACACCACAGTGGTGTTGGTCTTCGCATATCAGCATCGTTGTGCCAATGACATTATGTATTTTATTTGGCTTGACAATAAATTGATTCCTATGACCATTCAATATAAATTTCATATTTCGTACACAACAATCTTCAATAATCGAATAACAATATTATTAACACCAAATCAACCATATCACAAGTATTTCATTACATTTACTATAGCACCACATTTACTAAGATTATTATAAATACAATATAGAAATCACACATGACTGATGAAACCATAGTTCTTCTATATTTTACAAATATAGATATACAAGTAATATAAGTACACAATATAGCATAATGAATAATTAGACTAAAAATATTGAGAACTTGTCCCTCAAAATTAATATTGATATATCTATTCTAAATTTTTTTTATGTCTGCTTGTGCTTGTTTAAAGTCCATCTTCAAATCATATAGCAGACGTCTAATGTATTATATTACAAAGAAACCACAGTCATTATGTAAATAACATGAGCAATTTAGTATTTTAAATTTAAGATAAATTTATATATTCACAATGACTCTCTTATACTTACATGGCTTTTGTTATGGGCAATTAACTATGACACAGACTCATTTATCAAAGGGATGGTGATATTTTAAACTAGGATGAATCTAAATTTCTCAAGAGAAAATTCTTTTAATTCAGATACCTAAAATTTTTTTAAAAAACTAACATCAACTGTAATTTATACTACAATGCTAACATAAATAAGAATATTGTATTATCACCAATGCTTCAAAATCTGACGATGATTTATCATGATATCTAAGAGAGTTGTAATGATTGAAAGTCATTACTTTTGTGTCGATAGACAGTAATTGAAAGTGTACATCACATGTGGTAATATGTATAAAAATATACCTAACTTCCCCCTCTACCATATCGGTTTTTATGATTTGTGTCATAACAGTCTTCTATAAAAATTTTAATGTTGACTACAATTGTAAGAAGAGATATATAAATAAGCAATTAATACAACATATTCAATCATTATATAATATTTGATAATCTAAATTCCTTACAGTGAAACTGGTTGAAAAAGTATATAGAGTTGTTGTATGACATACTAGATGAGGAAACCCCCCTAAATAGAATCAAACAATAGATATCAATTAACTCCCCTTTTGTAAAAATATTAGCATTTACACCAGATAATAAGGAAGTCATAGTTAAACAAAAATGTGCTCCCTCCTAAACAAGTTCTATAGTAGACCTAAAAAGAAGAATCAATAACTTTCAATAAGGTAAATAGATATTAGAAAGTATGAATTTTTAAACTTGTGACAGAATTATTATATAATGAGGGATTGAAACTATCATACTTTAATTTTTCAATGTATTTAACAAGTACGTCACATCTTTATCTTATTTTTTCTTCTTAGGAGTTTTTAATTGTTTCTTGACATACAACCATAAACAAAAAAAATTATAATTAGTGATTGAAATCAAACTATTGAAACTAATTGATATGTAAATATGGACTTACTGTAATGATTTGCGATCTCATTTTGTTAAGTTTGGAAATTATTTCAACCTCCTTCTTGGCCTCTTCTTCAGAATTTCCTTTAGGAATTGAAATAATCTCTCCCTTTTCTTGTTTAATGTAGTGATTAATTTTTCCTTTTCCCCGATCAAGAGCAATTCCTTGTCTTGTGATGTTCTCAGAAGGCTTGCACATTTCTATCTTGATTCTCTTCTTATGAGGCAAAAGCTTGGACCATATAGGACTATCAATAGGGATATCCCTGTAATCATTGCAACTTCGATCACGTCCTCTTCTAGTCCTTGTTCTAGAAGCAACTAGTTCAGGATGAGGATCCACTACAAGGTCGTCACTTGATTCAGCCAAGATACCTTACTTTTCTATTATTCCAAGTAATTCTTTCACCCTTTCATTTAATTACATGTTCTCTATTGTTAGCTCTTGATTCAGTTCTGATAAATAATAAAATTAAGGCATTCACTATCACTTGGGCATCTAGCTTCTCTATCATGTATTGGTAATGTCTCTAATGGATGTGGAGTATCTTCGAGGTAAGGGAGATTTTCTACCAATGTATTTTTAGAAGGGCTAGGGACTAGTTCACTAATAACCTATCAAATTAAAAATAATTATTTAGAAACTGCAAAAGAAAGTTAGGTGATAGTCTTTGATATTTACCTCTTCGGGTGAAACTTGGTCTAACAAAGCTCTCACCTTACTAATATGTGAAGGAATAGACATCCACTTATTTATTCATGGACCTTCAATATTATATGGTTTCTAGATTAGAACATGCTCCAAAAATCATATCTACTTCATTATATTCAATCTTATATACACAATAATGTCCATATAAAAAATTACATTTAATATTAAAAAAACTTACAACAAAAAGATCAGCAAATTCCTTTAGGTATGGAATTGAAGTGGTCATTTGATATGTCTGACTTGATGAAAAAAAGATCCCCGATGGTAGGTAATTGGGGAATAATAAATTGATGAATCACTTCAACCCAATTGAATCTACCTAAATTTTCAAAATCATTTACAATATATATCTACAAGACCTAATGGAGCCTTGTATGTACTATAATAAAATAACACACAAACAAATATATACAAAATATATAATCTACAAAATACTAAAACATCATTATCTACTTTAACTCTATAAGAATAGAGCTTAAACAACTTCTTAATTCTTAATCTAGTAGGTTCATTTTTATTAGAAAAGTGAGCAAGAAAGAAGTCACCCAATGCATTAGTTGAGTTCATAGGAACAGAAGCACCTCTATCTGAAATACTAAGCAACATAAATACATATATTCTAGTGAAAGTAATTTGGACACTTGCAAATTTACAATGATTAATTTTCTATTATGTATTTCTAACTTTTAAAACTAGAAAATGTACCTAAAAATATAAAGATTTGAGATGCTAAATCCTAATTTTGAAATATATTTACCAGTATACCATGAATTTGCTAATATCTTATATGTCCAAAAATATAACAAAAGGAGACTGTTTAATGATCGCTTTTGTGTCAATCATGTAAACGAGCTGACCCACGTTTTTATCCTTTCATTATTGGATGACTAAAAAAATATTAAAGTGACCTAAACCACTGGTCTATTGGAGTTTATGGCCAACATTAAATGATAACTGAAATTATTCAAAGTATACATTATTAACATAAAAAAATAAATATGCATATGCACAAATAATCGTTCTAAGATTTTGACATTAATATAACAATATATCTTCTGACTTCTATGTCTTCATCAATATGTTAGGGTGATACTAGTTTTCATATTACAATACCACATTGATATTGGTTTTTTAGACATACACTAAAACACGTTGGTGTGACTTCTCTATTTTTTAAAATTGGGTGGTGCTGGTTTTGAGAAACTAGCACCACATTGGTGCTGGTTTTGAGAAACTAGTACCACATTGGTGATGATTTTTTAAAATCAACACCAATGTGCTCATTTTTTAAAACTAGCACCAATGTAACAGTCAATGGGTTTTTAAAAATCAGAACAAATGTTGGTGCTGATAAGTAAAAACCAGCACTGACCTATAGTAATCAATAGGGTTTTTGAAAACCAACACTACCGTTGGTGCTATTGGATATGGTTGGACCGGCTAGAGGGGAGGTAACTTGCAAGTTAGAAATAAAAAATCTCTTACTTTCATACAAAACACACATTAATTGAAATAAAAACAAATAAACATAAAGAAGTAAGAGGCACAACAAATTTACTTAGTTTACAACCGGGGAGGTTGCTAATCCAAGACAGTGAGATCTCAACTAGATGGAGTAGCATCTTACAGATGTTGAAAGCACAAAAAGAAATTAAACTAGAGATTACAAAAGTTAATATGAGTGTGTTGTTCTAAATCTCGAGCACTAAGGCTCTATTTATAGTCTACTGGTCAAATATGACTATTGGTAACGTGATACCTTCTAGGCGCCTGGAAGCTATCCGAGCGCTTGGATCCGTTAAACCCTATCGGTGCTGGCAAAGATCAACTCAATGGCTCTGGATGACTTTTGGCATTCTAGGCGTCTAGAAGCAATCTGGGTAGTTGGAGTTGCTGATTTGCTTCGGTAATAGGTCATTGACATGGTTGCCCATTCTAGATGCCTGGATTATATCCAGGCGCTTGGAATCTAGGCACCCAGAATCCGAGTGCCTAGATTATATCTGGGTGGCTAGAATCCGAGTGCCTAGACTCGATCCAGGTGTCTGGAAAGGGTCAACTCAGAAGTTGATCATTTTCTAGTCTGGTCACTTTGGTGATGCTCTAGCTGTCCAGAGTGTAAGTACCCCGGGTTGATTTTGATATGGTCAATCAAGTTAAATTAGGTCCTGTTATATTTTGATGTCTCATGTCTAAGTGTCCAGGAACTTAAAAACACGAGAAGTCGAGCAGAAGACGTAATGGATGAGAATGATGACACCGGAAGAGAGTCGATGAGCTCGGTGCATCTAAGGAATGAGAAACTATAGAAGAGTACATAGGTATATAAAAAGGATGCACACGGTGTATCCAAGGGATGAGAAGCCGGGGAGAAAGCCTGCTCGAGAAGAAGGTCGGAGTTGAATTCGGGTAAGCTCAACTCCAGATGACCGGAGCATCACCTAAAAAGGAAGAGCGAGGAAAAGTTAACCTTTCTTGAAGGTTAACTGTTCAACCTGACTAATGGAAGGTGCCCTTAAGGAAGGTGGAAGGTGCTCTCGCGCCTTCATGGAAGGCACCCTCAAGGAAGGTGGAAGGTGCCCTCAAGTTGGTTGGAGACGCCTCCAGTAGTCGTTGATAAGGATAAAGTATTATCATTGGAGGATAAGCTCTATAACGACAAACATCAACGGATACTACATCCTAAGAGGCTATAAAAAGCCCCTTGGAGTTAGGAAATAAACAACAACTTCTGTATTCACTTTCTAGTTACTTTCTGAGCTATCAAAGAGTGTAAGAGGCGTCTTCGCCTTCAACGAAGGAGATGTTTTTCTAGTGCTTTTATCTGTCTTAGATTAACAATCACCTAAGTAATCTCTTGTGTCTCTTACTTATTTCTTTAAGTTGTTTTTCATATTATGTTTATAATTGTGCTTAATTAATGAATTATCCTTGCTAAAGTTTCAAGCAAAAGAAATTTTCTAGCTCTCCTTGTAGGCTATTCCCCCCCCCCCCCCCCCCCCCCCCCTAGTCGACCTACCGGGTCCAATAAGTGGTATCAGAATCAAACCGTCTCAGAAACACTAACCGCCAACTAAAGCAATGAGACAATGGTCGGACTAAGTATCTATCCGTCAAAGTTCAAGAGGGAGTTCGCTACATGGAAAAAGAAAATGGAAGTATTTTTTAAAATAGATTTCAATTTGTTCTGAATAATGAAATATATTTTATAGCACCTAGAGATCAATAAAGAGCCAGTAAAGAAAAATACATATGGACTAAGAAGGAGAAAGCCGACTTCATGGCAAACGACAAAGCAGAGTTCTATCTGCTGAGCATTCTTCCAGCTCAAGAAGCCAATCGGATTGGCAGCTATGATTCAGCTAAGGAACTTTGAGAAAAGTTCCTATAACTATACGAAGGGACCTTGAAAGCAAAACTCGTAAGACTAAACATTCTTTGGAATCAGCTAACAAACCTCCGGATGCAAGAAGGAGAAACAGTAGCCCAATTGCATTGAAAGATCAAGGAGCTTATCACCTGACTGACAAACATCAGAGAACTAGTAACAAACTGAGACTCAATCTAATATTCTCTCAATGTCTTTCCTAAAACTCCATAGTGGACTTCAATAGTAGATGCTTACTACATCTCAAAGGATCTAGATGTAAGTACTTTAAAAGAATTATTTTCCACCTTCGAATTATACGAGTCTCAACATGCAAAACCAAGAAAGGAAAAAGAGCCACATCAAAATTTAGCACTGTAAGCCAAGCAAATCGAACTAGATTCAGGTTCATCAGCAGATGAAGATGAGCAAGCATACATGGTAAGAAAGCTAAATAAATTTTTTAAGACTAATAAATTTAATAAAACGTAGGCCAAGAAGTTCCTCCCTGAAAGAAGAAAAGTTTAATGTTATAGCTGTCAAGAAGAATGGCACATAAAGGGCAATTGCCCAAACTTGAAGAAAAGAGAAAAAGGGCCAAGATGGATAAAGCATAAGAATCTTAAGGCGACGTGGGACGAATCATCATTATCCGAATCCGAAATTGAGGCCCACACTAGAATCACACTTATGGCCAACTACCAAGAGGAAACATCGATGAAGAGGGAGCTATTTCAAAGGAAAGTAGCAGCGAAGGGGAAGCGTCCAACTTTAAATCCGACATGATAAATGAGATATGTCTTCTACCTCCTCACCAATTATACGAAGGTATTAAGTTAATGTATAAATCCTTATGTAAGCTTAAAATTAAGAATATCAAATTAAAAAAAAAAAGGAGAATTTAGAATTAAGAGTCATGTTAGCAAAATCATACTTATTAGAAGACTTCGATAAAATAACGATAAAAATTGAAAAATAGAAAACTCAAATAGAAAAAAATGAAAAAGGATCATGCATGCTCGAATGTTTCATATGTTTTAAACCTTAGAAATAATATAGAACTAAACTGGTATTTTATATATCATAAGGGTCAAATAAAAAAAGTGGCTCAAAAATTTATTTTAAAAAATTATCTTGTTAATTTAATAGATAGAAACTTATATTGGGTGTTCAAATCATGTTTAGTTTGATTTAATTATTTTTTATACATTCTAAAATAAAAACTTAGTTTAATCTGATTATTATTTAGAAAAATTAATTATTTCATATACCTACTATTCATGGTTGCCATTCAAATATTTTTATGTGATAATGAAATTCATTTTTTGTTAGACCAAATTTTTTCAAGATGTTTTGGTAATTATCTTTTTTATGAATTTTTGATCAAAATTTGTAATTTTAAATTTTAAATTATTTGGAAATAAATTTTAAAAAACCAAAATTTTAAGATAAATAATGTTATATTTTGAATATTGAGACAAATCAATAATATTTTTTGAATTTAAAATCTATTTTTAAAGTATTTAAATTCAAAAATTAATTATTATTTCTGATTAAAATATTTATTTGGGTCAAAATAAAAATATATTTTTAGTAAGATTTTTTCTTTGATCCAAATTTTTCTATTGGATCATAAGAAAAATGTTCAATATTTTTTAAAACTTAAAACTAATTTTTAATTTTTTTTTTGACAAAATAGGTATTTTAATCCATAAAATTTGAATATTTAAAAAATAATTATCTGAAAAATATTTTAACTTGTTCACTGATTTATTCAACTTTTAAAAAAAAATTTCAATAACTACCCTTAGTTTTTGATGTGAACAAAGGGGGAAAGGGAATAAGTTAAGGGGAAGGTAATTGCATAATTGTATAAATTGTAAAATTATATTATTTTTTTATTATTCTAATTATGCGTATTGAAAATTTTCATATATTTATTGAAAATTTGTTACTTGTAATAAATTATAAATTTTAATGGTTTTTATTGTTTATTTTTCCTAGCTTAATTTGGATTGATGTACATAAAAAAGGAGAAGATTGTAAGTACCCCGGGTTGGTTTTGATATGGTCAACCAAGTCAAGTTAGATCCTATTATATTTTGATATCTTGTGTCTAAGTGTGCAGGAATTTAGGAACATAAGAAATCGAACGAACGATGTTGCGGACAAGAAGGACGACTTAGGAAGAGAGTCGATGGACTTGACACATCCAAGGGATAAGAAACTGCGGAATAGTACACCAGTAGACGAGAAGGACGCATGTGGCATATCCGAGGAACGAGGAGCTAGGGAGGAAGTCTGCTCAAGGAGAATGTCGAAGTTGGATTCGGGTGAGCTCAACTTCGGATGGTCTTCACATCACCCAAAAAAGAAGAGCAAGGAAAAGTTAACATTACTTGAAGGTTAACTATTCAAGCAGATTGATGGAAGGTGCCCTCAAGGAAAATGGAAGGCGCCCTTGTTGTTTGCGCCTTCATGGAAGGCACCCTTGCGCCTTCATAGAAGGCACCCTCAAGTTAGTTGGAGGCACCTCCAGTAGTCGTTGAAAAGGATAAAGTCTTATTGCTGAAGGATAAACACAAGAGGTGCCTTGGACCTCCTTGGAGGAGATTTCGAACGATGAACATCAACGGATACTTCATCTTAGGAGGCTATAAAAAAGCCCCATGGAACTATAAAATAAACAATAACTTCTGTATTCACTTCTTAGTTACTTTCTGGGTTATCAAAGAGTCTAAGAGGTTTTTCCGTTTTCAACGAAGGAGATTTTTTCTAGTGCTTTTATTTGTCTTAGATTAATAACTATTTAAGTTGTAATCAAGTAATCTTTGATATTTCTTATGGTGCGTTTGGTTGGGGATTATCCTTGATAACTTTGGTTATCCATCCAAGGTTATCAACGAAAACCCTGTTTGGTTTAGGTAATCGATGATTCCTAAGTAATGTTCCATGCTCGACACGTCAGCAAAACGGGCATGTAACCCGGAATTGGAAAACCTCGGAAAACTGAGTTTTTCTTGATCCGGGGGTTAACAAAAATTTTTTACCCAAAATACCTTCGAATAAAAGAAAAATGTAAAGAAAAAAAATAAAAAAATTGTAAAAAAACAAAAAAAATTTTAAAAATAGGAAAAAAGTAAAAAAAAAAAAAAGGAAAAATAATAAAAAATGGGGGAAAACATAAAAAATAGAAAAACATAAAAAAATTTAAAAATATAAAAAATAATAAAAACGTAATTTTAAAAATATATATATATAAAAAACAGGAAAAAAATAAAAAAAATTAAAAGCATAAAATATAATTTAAAAAAAATATATTTTTTTTAAAATGTAAAAAAAATTTAAAAAAATAAAAAAACGTAAAAATTTTATTTATTTTTTTAAAAATAAAAAACTTTAAAAAAAAAATGAAAAAAAAATGAAAAGAAATAAAAAAAACATATAAAAATAAAGAAAAAAAATGTGAAAAAGAAAAAATAAAAAAAAGTAGAGTTTAAAAGGTATATATGATTAGTTTTGTAACTAAGGGTAATATAGTAAAATATTAAATTAGGTTATTCATTAACACCTTCAAATAAATAAGTTTTGGTTGCGTTACCTACATCGAACCAAGTAACATTTAGTTATGTTTTATAATAACTTGAACTAAACACATCTCTATTTTTTTTTTTATCTTTGAGTTATATATATATATATTGTCCAGCTAATGTAATTGATTATCTTAATTAAATTGTATCTTTAGATTTCGGAGTTGGGTTAATTTTTTTTAAAAAATTCAAGGTTTAGTCATTTAGTAACGAGTGAAATGTGCATAAGTCATCTCCGAGAAGGGCGGCAAAGGCACATCCATTCCAAACATTTGGCGCGACGCCAAACAAGATCACAAAAAAAAGCTCTCAAAATCAACGCCGTTTCCAAATGCAGAAGAAGCCAAAGGCAACCATGGCGTGGATCCACCCATCCCTCCTCCTTCCACGCCCTCCCTCACAACGCAGAGCACCTCCTCGTCCTCGACCACGGATCATGGAAGGCGTCTTGGGATCCCCGAATCCCCCTATAAATTTCGCTCCTTTCCCCTCCCTCCCTCCTCAGGCCTGCAACTGCGAAAGTGCGAAGGAAGAAATCGTCCCAACTTTCGATCTTTCTCATCTCTTTCCTCCCTTTCGAGCTCGATTCCGGAGATGGAGATGAGGAAGATCGCCTGCGTCGTCCTCGTCGCCACAGCCGCAGCGGCCACCACCGCCCTCGCGGCCGAGGCCCCGGCGCCCGGCCCCGCCGCCAGCGCCTCCTTCGCTGTCACCCCCGCCGCCGGAGCCGCCATCGGCGCCTCCCTCCTCTCCTTCTTCGCGTTCTTCCTGCAGTAACCTCGACGAGGAAGAGGCCTGATGGGGCTTAATAATCTGGCGTGTCGTCGATGTTCTTTGTCTCTATTCTTTGCTACCTCTTTGTGTCAACTTCCATGAATTTTGAGAATGTGAAAGATCTCTATTGACTAATGGCACCACCAACAGAAGTTGTTGATTATTTTCCCCAAAAGTATAGGATAAACAAAGGAATTCACTATAAACAGATCATAAAGAAACAAATTATACAAAAATTAGCAACAATTACTGAAATGATTGGAAGGAAACTTCGAAATTCGAATCATTCCTTCCATATCGCTCATTCAAAATTAGAAGAAATCATACAAAGAAAAACATGCATGGTCATCTCCAAATTGAAGAAGGAAATGGACGGTTTAGAGAAACAGCTGGATAATGTTCATTCATCGTGAAATTCACAAGCATTAAACATGCAAAATATTCTATGTATAACCATATTATATATTCAAATTTGTTTTTTTTCAATAAACCTACCAGTTAAACTGTAAGGGGTTAAACGGAAAATTCCATGGAGACGGTAGTCGGTGCTCTTATTTGGGCGGGAAGCCCTACCTTCCTCCGGTATCTCCGATGTCAAGTCAATCTCACCGCCGTCTCCTCCATTCTCCGCTTCCATGGAAAAGTACTTCGGCCCCTGTACGCGGCTTCCTGAGGCTCGGTTCACGTACTCGCGTTTTCTCTTCTTTCTCGGACGATCCTGTTTATTGTGCTATTTTAGCAAATTTCTTTAGTAATCGCGCATCTTTCAAGTCATTTTGACGGGGATTTGATTCTTTTGATTCGTGAAGGCGAAGATGGACGCGTATGACAACGGAGATAAAAGGAAAGATGCCTCTCAGTTTTAGGCGCGATGCTTCTATACTTTTTCATGATTCGTTGGCTGAGGTAATGCTGCCTGCTTATCCCGAAGTTTTATGTTCTGATAAAGATCTGTTCTTCCTCGAATCTATTGTTTTTCATCTGGATTTAATTTCGAGTATCCGCTCTTCTGCATTTCTTACTTAGCTTGGAGTCTTCGAGCATGATTATATCTTCCAGCCCCAGAAATGTGCCTCTGCTGTAAGTACACCTGGCTATTCTTTTTTCTATCTGGAACAAGCTTTTGGTCAGTTCATGTATATTACCGATGAGATTGTATTTTCCCAGTTGGCATTGGTGGACGATCCTGCTAATTCATCGACCTCCTTTTCAAGGTCTATTATTATTATTATTATTATTATTATTATTATTATTATTATCTCTTTCTTCCATTTTTGTTAGCATCCTTTTTTGTTGCTCAACTTGGACCATAATGGACCTGCCTTTTATTTCATCTTCTGGAATTATGTTTCTTGAAATGTGGTTGCTTGCAAAACGATTGTTATGATGCCATGTTTCAGTAATGTCTTGAATATTGACCGCGCTAATAACTGGCTTAATTATCTTGATGGTTGAAAAACATACTCTAAGATAGATTTTGTTGGATGAGGTAATTGACTACTCTGCTTTATTCTTGTGAAGTAGCAATCTTTCTGTTTCTTTAACAAATACAATATCACAGATAGCTCCAAAAAGCTTGCATACATATTGTAGATGTTTTCTTTGATCCAAACTTCTCTGGTTAATTTCAGAATAACATGATTATCATATTCTGGCTAGCATGCTAAGTGCTAAGCTTCTATTTCAAAGGGAGGGGCATCTTATAAATGTCATGCGTTAGAGCATTTCTTAATCTTGTGGACTATCTCATACGATTATCTATTTATCCTTTATGAGATCATTTTAACATTACCCTTGAAATACATTAACATTTTCAAGAACGCTGAACTATGCTATCCCTTTAAAGTGTTAAAATGGGAACCGGTATCATCTTGAGTCTGTCTTTGAGCATGCACATTACAATTTCTACTAGTGCATGATTTTTCAGAAACTAATCTGGTTGCACATTCAAGGAAGTGACATTAGCTAATTTTAAATTGTCTGAATAGAGGGACAATTTTGAGGAAGTTTTGGCATGAGCCTTTTTGGTGGTTTGAGTCAAATATACTGGACTCCTTAATTCTTTAGGAAATATCAAGAAGTCCTTTCCTACATAAAAACAAAAGATGAAAGGAAAGACAGTCTGATTCTTAAGGTGACCAAACTGTCTCACTATACGACCAAGGGTTCTAACCTCTAAACATTAGCTAAAAGTTCAATAATATACGATAGTATGATCAATCTTCCTAAATAAGTTGATGCTTTTTACTGAATTAAAATTAATTTTACTTGTGTTCCTCACATAAAAGTGCAATTTTCTTGTCAATGATGCACACACTTTAGTTTTACCAATGTTAGTAATATATTGATTTGGTTCCTGAATTACATTACTTTTTTTTGCTTTGCATCAATTTCAATGCGGAAGTATAGATACCTTGATTATTATGGAGGAGAGTATTGACTTGGCCATGTTTCTTTTACAGGAAGGGGATTTCAGGACTGGATTTTGACACCGAGGTTGCTCTTGGCATTCTGAAAACTTTATATTACTTCAATTATCATAAACAATTACTCTCCTCTTATTAAATTCAGCATCATCTTAAGGCATCTCACTTTTATTGTTTAAGTTATTTTTCTTGTGCATCTATCTTTTTGCTTTTTTCTTTGGATTTGAATTGTGACGATCCACGTAGATGAATGAACTGTGATGATGATGGAATTGCAATGGTAGCAAGTGGTTTTCATCCCATACATTGGGGTTGGAGCCTCTTATGTAATTTGTTTATCGAAACCAAAAGATAACATGGGACATACAATGTAAATACTCGATGATGATAACTCTATAAGCAAAAGTTCATGATTATTTTTTTAAAATTCTTTTGGAAATATAAGATCGTCAAAATATTCTTTAATTGTTTTCAAAATCTTAAATTTATCTATCTGACTATGCAAGTATTGCTCTTAGATATTAATGGAAATGATTTTCATAATTGATTATACTTATATTTGAAAGTTAATAAATACCATATTGACACGATACGATATAGTCTCGACTCTCGAAACCATTAATCGGTAATTGAAACTCTGGCACTGTTTGAGATTTTATACTTTAGTTCTTCCAATTGTAATATCTAAACATGGAGGTTATTGAAGAATACAATCATGCTCTAGGCAAATATGGAGTAAAACAATATGGTTAATGTTGGCATAGGATAGTACTTGGTAGGATTACTTACAATTGTTACGCTATTCGTACCATTTTAACTAGTATAAATTTTAGAATTTTACAGAAAAAACAATAGAATTTGGTACTATTGGTTGATTTATGTTTATTTGTTTTTAACAATCAATTTGTCAAACATGGTTGGCAGATTTTTGCTGTATATATGTGATAACTATTGATTTAGTTCATGCAATGCAAGCCTTCATTGTTATTATGTAATGAAAACATAACCATTGTGTCAGTTGGCTTCCATTTTGTAGGGAATTTATCTTGCCTCAATAACAAAAGCAGGATGCTTGATTGTACATGAGTTCGAAACATTATACTGTGAAATATACGGTCCAAAATCCAGTAAGTTTCTATTGCATATTGTGAAATAATATGGTATAAGAGTATGCTTATTTCCTTATAGATGATTTTACGAATAAGTTTGTTACTTGTGCACACATTACATATTAAAAGGAACCTGTTTAACAAATCCAAGTTTATTCTCATCTGCTATGACAGGCTAGAAGGATTAAAAAACTTCTCTTTGATGAACCAGAAAAGGAAACAAAACTAGCTATTAATTGTTTAATAAATAGTGATATGTGTTTCATGTAATTTAATACTTAAAAGATGATTGCATATTATTTATCTTCTATTAATCAAGCGTGGTTCAGCCAGACATTGATGGGAACTAATATCTTTTTATATCGCTTCTCTCAACTATTATTTGTAGATTAGGCTGAACCTAATTTGTTTTGTCTTTTGTTAAGGTCAATTGGTGAATGGGACAAAAGAATTTATCCATATTTCCGTTGGCCAAGCATTAGATTCTGTTCGGTGGAATCCAATTAATCAAGATGAGGTTTGTTTGTTATGTATTCCCAATGGAACTGTGACTCCCCATTCCTAAAGTGACTAACATTTATAAAATGCTCTATTATATATTTCCATGTTTGATCCATAATTGTTGGTGCCATGTGAGTTATAGTTAAGTCTGACAAACACAGGCAAAATGATACTAGCATATCTTAGTTGCTTGTGCCTCAGTCCTAACAATTAGTTGAACAACTGTTTCTTTTTGTCGCTCAAGAAAGTCTTTTGCCTTGCCAGAGATTGTGTAATGTTCCTTTGAATATTACCCGATGAATTTTCATTCTATATACAAGTGACGATGGAGTGATTATGCATAATATACTCATATGAAAAGGTATTTGTGGGTTTGTCTACTGCTCATCTATGATGTAGGCTAGCTTGTTTTTTTGTACTTTCTTTCTTTCTTTCTGGTTCTATGTTTTATAGGGTAAACCTTTTGTCATGATAAGTTGCTTCTTTATGTGCTGCTGATCAAATATTTTCACCCAAATATTCCTATCTACAGATGTGAGGCAAATGATCTTCCCCAGTCCTTTATCTATACGAGTAGACTTCTGGATCCTTTTTCAGCATTGATATTTGACATGCAGTCACACAGTAATATATGATTAATAGAAATAAACTAACTACTACTTCAATGGCTAATGGTTTAACATGCTTCTTAGTGCCTTTTTATGGTTGCTTGTGCTAACTATTTGTTTTTCTTCTTTAGGTAGCTTGTGCTACTAGAGAAAACCATCACATTTGTCTTATCAATATCTTTCATTTCTCATCCAAAGAAGCACAAGTAAGTCCTCTGGATATGCAGCTAATGTATTACCTAATATGTATGTTTGTAAGTGTTTGATATTTCACATTTTACTTCAAATTTTCAATCTGGTTAAAATGATCCATATACAAGAGTTTTCGGAAGACAAATTCCTTTGATTTATTTAATCTGTGAAAATTTTCATGGATGTTATCAACAAGATATTTGGAAGTGTTGCTGCAAGTCATCATTATATTCTAATAATCTCAATGCTTGCTTGTTGCCTTGCCCACTCTAATCCTTTTTTTTCTTTCATAAAAAATCTAGGTACTATGCAGCCAGAAGGACCACACTATGGAGCACGCCAATGGATTATCTGAAGTATTATTTGCTTCGGATGACAAGTCAAGGTTACATAGCTAGTAAAAAAGTGCACCAAAACTGAAATTTACTCGTTTGGAATATTTGTGTTTGATATGAGGTCAATTGAGAATATATTGGTTTCATAACATTTGTGCATTATATTCCCATTTTTACCAATTCCATGAGTTAAAAGGGATATGTCAGTCATATTCATTATTAGAGAGAACATTATATCTATATTATCCTACACAATTCCTGATGATATAATACCCCATGTGGTCCAAACCTTTATATCTAAACATTCTCCCTCAAGCAAAGCCTAGATATGGATCAAAGTCTAATTTGTTGCACAAACTAGGAAAATAAGACTGATAAGAAACTTACTGAAGATAAAGAAAATGCAATACTTTGCTACTGTTGAGAGATTTTGACTGCACAATGCTTTGTGCTGAAGTTGGAGGGCTGAGAATGGTGGAGGGAGAGGGTGATGGCACACTAATCAGGAGTCACAATTCATTGTCAATGGATGATAAATCTGCCATGTCTTATTGGCCTGACTTGAGACATGTTTACTTCTAACTGAATGCAACCTGTTTATTTTACGTTAATAGTTGTCAAATGAATATAAAATGATTCTAAATGTGTCGTCCCGATGTAAGCCATTTAGTCAACAGGTTAGACATATAAGTCGGATTATGTCACACAACCTATATTTATAGTGGCTCCATTTATGAAACCTGAGCATGTCTAGTTTAATTTTAGTCCATTTATCACTCGACCAGTCTAACACTAACACTCTGACTTGTGTCCAAACACAAATTTGAAGATTGGGCTATGCCATGTAAATAGGGTGTATCATCTTTACCGCCCCTAACTCTAACAGAGTGAGATGAGAGTGACAATGTGATGATGGGGAAAAACAGTTGTGAAGATGAGGGAAAGACAAAGCATAGAGGAGGGTAGGGTTATAAAGGAGCCAACCTGAGCTTGTTTTATTCAAGCTTGCTTGCCAAGAAATAGATAAACTCAATTTTTTATTTTTTATTTATTTACCGAGTTTTTTTTTATTGTTCAAGCTTGTTATTAAAATTCTTTGCCTATGTCCTAGCTTTAACTGAGCTCAAGCTTTTACTAAGTTCAACTTGGGAAAAAAAATGTACCTATAAGTTCAACTTTCAATTGTCATAACTAACCTGAGATTAAAGTATTAATTCTAACACCATGCTTTCAACTTGTTTGAGGATGTACATTTACTAACACCGAGAAGTGTTTCTATACCTTTAATAAGATACTTATAACATTTGAGTCATTTGTATTATTTAATTGAATGAATTATGCAACTTCTTGGAGTTTGGGGATATTTCATCTAACCTCTTTCAATTCGAAGATCTCTTTTCTTATTGAGGATACTGACATTCATTGGCAATTTGGCATTAATGACGCTCCACCTTCTAGTCCCACATGACCAAGTGCTGACATCCTTGGAATCTCCCCGAGTGATTAGTCACTTTAAGATGGATTGAGGTTTTTCCTTGCTCTAACATCATACCAAAGTTGGAGCCCTATTGCTCAAATCTTGCTAGTAGAAACCATATATTTTCAATTACGTTGAGCTAAATTTCTTTGTGTTTTTAGTAGAATTAACATTATTAATAGCTTACATCATATCAAAGTAGGAGCCCTAGTGTTCAAATCTTGCTAGTATAAATCATATATTTCCAATGAATCTGAGACAAATTTCTTTTTGTGTTATAGAATTAACATTATAATGCTTCACTATTGTTGATTATTGGTGTGATTATTTTGCTTTATAAATTTCCTCTTGTAGATTGTTTGCTTCTGGTTTAGATGGCAATGTTTATGTTTGGGATACACGATTGTCCAATCATCCATGCCTCACGCTTACAACTAATTCACGAAGAGAACTTAATAGCATTGCACTATACCAAGATCAGGTTTGTATCATAAATGCAACTGTAGTTTGTCCTAAATTATTCTATTTTACTTCTTGCGGTTCTGTTTTGCTATTTCTAATTTCTTGATGAGTAAATCCTTCTATATTTAGGTTGTATTAGGGGCAGACAAATGTGGATTTATTCACTCTTGGGATATTCGCGGAGGACAGTCATCTCATGCTTTTCAAAGTCACAATCAGGTGAGAAGCAAATATATAGAAATCTCTTCTACGAATCAAGTTGTCATCAGTACCTTGTTAATACTGAATTTTTGTTCTTCACAGTTAACATGGGCATGTAACTTATCTACCAAAAAATATTTTTCACATTATAGCCTCTCTAACACACTCCTGTTTATATATTCATATATCTCTCTTTCCAAAAATATCCTTTTCATTCAATCAAAAAATAAAACTTTTCAAATATATCCAAATGGTTCTATATTCATATGAATGTTCTGATGTCAAATGTGGCTGAAAATAGTCCCAATTAATTGATAACCACCAATGGTTGATGCTATCAAATTTTCTAACCCCAACCACCCCTTTGGTAAATAGGTCCCTAGTGGTTTAAGTGAAAATTGTCTGCAATATATCAAAATATTTCCTGCTTGGATAACTCAAATATAACTTTTTTGTACTATGAAATGTTGGTTATTAATAGTAAAGAAAATATGCAAACAATAGAAATTCATGGTTTTTCAAGTGGGACTCATTTATATTTCTAGATAAGTCTTTGTTTCCCAGTTTCTCTATATCATCATAATATTATCTCATTGAACCTTTTCCAGAGGTCTCTTTACCCTTCAATATCCATAAAGTTATCGTCTGAGCTGGAGAAAATCTCATCTTTGAAGGTACAATAACAAAATGATTTATGCTCATCTGTCCTATTTAATAGCTACTATTCCAACAATTTTGGATATTGATGTTAACACTGCGAATTGAAATATTATTTGTAAACTTGTCATATGTGGAAGACATGACTGTGCACAGCTCTCTAGTCTCTACATGTTTAGATATCATATAGTAACCTTTAATTCATCTAACTATTTTTCAAGTATAGTCCTTGTTGCAACATATTCCATCATGTTGAATCCTTCAGTTCAATTCAACCCGTGCATCCAGTTTTAAATGTATTCAGAGTGAAAATATTTTGTTAACTTTCAGGCACAGACAGACATTCTTCCAAAAGAAATCCACAGCATCAGCATCAATCCATCTTGTTCCAGGCAGTTAGCTTTCCATCTGGTTGATGGCTGGTAATTCACATTGGTTTAAATAGTAGCGTTTTGTTCAGCTCTTGGAATTTGCAACGTCTTCCCTTGTTTTCTGTGTTACACATAAGGAAAAGGCCATTGTTTTTGGTTGAGTGATTTATCTGAACAAATTCTTCGGTTGGTTACAGATAGTCCAATCAAGCTGTTACACGCAAGGCTTGAATTTTCTAATATACTCTATGATTTCTTACAGGTCTGGGGTTCTGGATCTTAGCGATCTTGTGGTGACACATGTGCACAGTCCACCTGCTGTGTTGTTAGTTTTTAAACTTGTGCCCATGCAATTTAGAGGTTTTATTTGCGTTTTTCCCTTGTATGACATTCTGATATTTCTATTATTCAAGCAGGGATGGAACAGTTATATCAACAAAGTCAATTATAAGAAGACCGTCTTGGTTCCCAACATTCTCGGTATGTTTTCTCATTACATTGAATCTAACACCATTTACACAAGATGTACTGCTCCAATCCCATGCAAATCATTGTTAGGAGTTGATTAAAAACATCATTTGTGCATTGTTGGTTGATTAAAATTAGATTTTTTTTCTTGGATACAACCACAAGACAACAGTTAACTTGTCCATAACAATTATCTTGTCTTCAGACATATGCAGTTGGGTCTGTTGCAGATAAAGGATTGTATCTGCTTGACTTCTTTCCAGGCAAACACTCAGCATGCCATGTGGATTTCGAGTGAGCTCTATTGTTTATTTATTTATATATTCTTAGGAGATCTGCTCATAAAATGAAGATGGGCTCTAAAATCCCTCGCAAAATTTCACTTGCACCTAAATCTTTTTACGACAACTCGAAAAGGCATGTAATGCTGATTTTCTGACAAATTCTTATTTGTATTTTTTTTTATTGCTAGTCCGGAATCAAGGAGCAATTCTCCAGACTGCAGTAGAATTCCAGAAAACAAATATATTCCTGTATCAGAAAACATTCTAGCTTGTGCAATTCATCCTCATAACGATACCATAATTGCTGGGACTAAGGTAAATAAACTCAAAACAAAACAAAACAAAACAAAAAAACTCATGTTATTCAAAACTTGCCCACTTTTGTGTCAGCATTAGAGTGAGAACAAAAATAGAAATCATAATTGATTTCTTGTTTGTGTTATTTTTTATCTCAAGAATCTACTTGATATTGCTTACCCAAGTAGCTACAAGAATGCCATTCACTCAAAACATTCTCCAAGAGATAATAACCACATCCTGACTTGCCCAATTTTATGTCCTTAGCGTAATTGATTAAAGTGTTTTTTTTTCCATCTCAGGAATCGTCTTTAATAGTGATCTCTCAGAAGCATAAGGTTGACAATGGTGATTAAATGCTACTAATACCTGAAGGCGGTTAAGTTAAGATTATAAACCAAATGAAGCTTATGAATTGGCAACGCTCTCCCTGGTCTGCACATAGCAAGTGAACACTCCACCATGCTTTTTAACATACTGCTCATTTGTTTACTACAAGGCTCATGATGATCCTAGAAAGGGAAATGAGGAAGCACTTTGATGAAGCAACTGTGAGCCAATTCAACCCCTTACGCACTTGAAACCTCATAAGTACTCCCTTCTTTGTGGTTTTTCTGATGTCTATTACCTTCATAAATGGTAGGAACCATTTTGAACCTAACCGATATTCCATCAGTGATATGGAGAATCA
This sequence comes from Zingiber officinale, assembly GCF_018446385.1. Lineage (NCBI taxonomy): Eukaryota > Viridiplantae > Streptophyta > Magnoliopsida > Zingiberales > Zingiberaceae > Zingiber > Zingiber officinale. The sequence continues at coordinate 95,352,386 of NC_055999.1, read as the reverse complement.
ATTCTCCAAAAGAACGAATAAAGCAAACATTCGCGTTGGCATGAAAAATTCATTTTGCTAAAGAGCATAATATTTGGATTTTTCCTACAGAAAAGTGATTAGATGATCATGTTATCACTTGATTTCTTTCCCACTTGATCTCTGTTTCTGTTATCACAAAGCTCTGCATTTTCAGTGGGCACTTCAAGGATGGTGCATCTCAAAAATAAACTTTTACTAGAAGAATACAATTATAAAGTACATATATATCATATAACCCTGGTTAGTAATACAAGTTTCTCATCACCTGTGTTCAAGCTGAAATGATGATGTCAAACGTGATGCTTAGCTTATCAGAGTTTGAGCATAACACAAACTATATATAATAACAGTTTAGTAATCCAGGTTATTGTTGCTGCTAGGAAATTACAATGGTTAAAGAGCCTTTTCAGTATTTAATTAAAGCATACAGAATAAAGCTCGAAGAAATGATAGTCTAAAGTCTAAAGCTTTTGGATCGTGTATTTAAGAATCAATTCTTTGTGGAAGTGTGCATGGAATAATCGACCTGGCTAGAAGCACAATAGAAGCTTTTTTAGTCAATCCAGAAACAAATCTACCAGAGCCAGTAATTGTATGTTTTTTTCCTCACCTTGTGACACAATAAACAGTGAAGTCGCTCATACGAGTTGTCTAAATGATCATTTTTTTTACTTTATTCCTCCACTTTCTTCCTTCTTTTAAATAAAGAAAAGATCGAGCCCTTCCTCCTTCGACACTTCACTCTCATCTCAGCGGAGATTAATTTCTCCATGAAAGCAGTCATCTTCTTCCCTGCACGAATTGCAACGAAGAAACACACTCGAAAACGGTGATCCCTGCTACAAGATCGACGAAGCAACGGAGGTAAATTTGTAAGTTTAAGATTTGGTTGCCAAGGTAAAAATTTATTTGAGTTTGTTCTTGATGAATTGAAGACAGTGTTGCGTAGAAGAAGAACTGCACATCTCGAAAGAACAAAAAACCACGTCCTCGGTATTGAATCCGATTCGATGCCTTCGGGAAATGACCATGAAAGCAAGCATTCGATGTTCCTACTGTTCCAAATAGAAGTCGAAATTCTTCTCTGAAACAGGCTGATATAGTGGAGCAAAGCAGAGCAGAGCAGAGTAGCTAATCCATGGCGAACCAGCAAAACCAACCGGGACGCGGCGACGAGTACAAGTTGAAGGACACGAGCCCGAACCTGGGTGAGAGGTGGCCGCACCAACGGAGCAGCGGCTGGTTCGGGATGGTGACCGGCGACAAGCTCACCAGCACCTACGACCTCGTCGAACAGATGTACTACCTGTACGCGCGCGTGGTGAAGGCCAAGGACCTTCCCCCCAACCCCGTCACCGGCAGCCTCGATCCCTACGTCGAGGTCAAGCTCGGAAACTACAAGGGCACCACGCGCCACTTCGACAAGCGCACCAACCCGGAGTGGAACCACGTCTTCGCCTTCTCCAAGGAACACGTCCAGTCCACTGCCCTCGAGGTCTTCGTCCGCGACCGCGAGATGGTCGGCCGCGACGACATCATTGGCCGGGTGGTGTTCGACCTCAACGAGGTCCCGACGCGTGTGCCGCCCGACAGTCCGTTGGCTCCGCAGTGGTACCGGCTGGAGGATCAGCGCGGGGAGTCCAAGGTGAGGGGAGAGGTCATGGTGGCGGTGTGGATGGGGACGCAGGCCGACGAGGCGTTCCCGGAGGCGTGGCACTCCGACGCGGCGTCGGTGCAGGGGGAGGGCGTCGTCAACATCCGCTCCAAGGTCTACGTGTCCCCCAAGCTCTGGTACCTCCGTGTCAACGTCATCGAGGCGCAGGACGTGGCCCCCAACGAGAAGGGCCGCCTGCCGGAGGCCTTCATCAAGGCGCAGGTGGGCAACCAGGTGCTGAAGACTAAAGTCTGCGCCGCCAAGACCACCAATCCGACGTGGAACGAGGACTTGGTGTTCGTGGCGGCGGAGCCGTTCGAGGAGCACCTGGTGCTCACCGTCGAGGACCGGGTGAGCCCCACCAAGGACGAGCTCCTCGGTCGGCTTGTGCTCCCGATGACGCTCTTCGAGCGGAGGCTCGACCACCGGCCGGTGCACTCCCGGTGGTTCAACATGGAGCGGTTCGGGTTGGCGGTGCTGGAGGGGGGCGAGACGAGGAAGGAGCTCAAGTTCTCGAGCAGAGTGCACCTCCGCGTCTGCCTCGAAGGCGCCTACCACGTCATGGACGAGAGCACGATGTACATCAGCGACATCCGGCCGACGGCGCGGCAGCTTTGGAAGCAGCCCGTCGGCGTTCTGGAGGTGGGCATCCTCAGCGCGCAAGGACTAACTCCGATGAAGTCCAAGGACGGCCGGGGAACCACCGACGCCTACTGCGTCGCCAAGTACAGCCAGAAATGGGTCCGCACCAGGACGGTCATCGACAGCTTCAACCCAAAGTGGAACGAGCAGTACACGTGGGAAGTCTACGACCCCTGCACCGTAATCACCTTCGCCGTGTTCGACAACTGCCACGTCGGAGAGAAGCCGGCGCCGGCGACGGCAAAAGATACGAGGATTGGGAAAGTGAGGATTCGGCTGTCGACGCTGGAGATGGATCGGATCTACACGCACACGCACCCACTGGTGGTGCTGCAGCCGTCCGGAGTGAAGAAGATGGGAGAGCTCCACCTCGCCGTGCGCTTCACTTGCCTCTCCATCGTCGGCGTCATCTATCTCTACATGCATCCTCTGCTGCCGAAGATGCACTACATACACCCATTCACGATCACGCAGGTGGATAGCCTGCGCTACCAGGCGATGAGCATCGTGGCGGCGCGGCTGGGCCGAGCAGAACCGCCGCTGCGCAAGGAGGCGGTGGAGTACATGCTGGACGTGGACTCGCACATGTGGAGCATGCGGCGGAGCAAGGCCAACTTCTTCCGGATCATGTCTCTGCTGTCGGGGACCATCGGAGTGTTCCGCTGGCTGGAGGAGGTGCGGCGGTGGCGGAATCCGGTGACCACTCTGCTCGTCCACGTCCTGTTTGTGATATTGATATGCTACCCGGAGCTGATCCTCCCCACCGTGTTCTTGTACATGTTTTTGATCGGGGTGTGGAACTTCCGGTGGCGGCCGCGGCACCCGGCGCACATGGACGCGAAGCTGTCGTGGGCGGAGGCGATCCACCCGGACGAGCTGGACGAGGAATTCGACACGTTCCCGACGTCGAAGCCCCACGACGTGGTGCGGATGCGCTACGACCGGCTGCGGAGCGTGGCAGGAAGGATACAGACGGTGGTGGGCGACGTGGCGACTCAGGGGGAGAGGCTGCAGTCGCTGCTGAGCTGGAGAGACCCGCGGGCCACCGCGCTGTTCGTGGTGTTCTGCTTGGTGGCGGCGCTGGCGCTCTACATGACGCCGTTCCAGGTGGTGGCGCTGCTCGCCGGATTCTACGCGCTGCGCCACCCGAGATTTAGGAGCAAGCTGCCGTCGGCGCCGAGCAATTTCTTCAAGAGGCTTCCTTCCCGAATCGACAGCATGCTCTGAGAGAAACCGATCTACAGTTCCACGTCTTGTATTTCTTCAAAATCTTCTTGTTTTTGCAGAGCTATCAGCATAAAATCTTCGACAGCATTTAGACTGATTTTGCTTGCTGTTTGATATATATTTCATTTTATTTCCCAGTGATTGCAAGGATTGAGAAGTTGATCTAATATTGTGAAAAATGCTTGGATAATAAATAAAAAGGGCAATAGATGTTATGGAGTTCAATGATGATCCACTGAATGTATACTGTATCAACTATTTTTTTTTTAAAAAAAAAATCATAGTAATGGATCAAGCAGATTCGGCAGTTTAAAAATTAAAAGAAGAATTGTAAGAAAGTAGACTTGGAATTGAAATGCGCAATATAGCAAAAGAAAATTTTGATTAGCCAACCTCCAAAGCTGAGAAATATATATGAACTATTCTGATTTATGAATAATTATGTTGCTAGTTGAGGAATAACACTAGCAAGAACTTTATATTCACTGAAAGAGCATAAACTAGGCTACTCTTCAAGCTAGCATATATACTAAAACTTGCACTAAGCTTTATTAGTGGCAAAAAGGTCTTTGATCTCGGACTCCCCACACAACCAGCCTCATAATTATTTGTAGAGAGAAAAATCACAAATGACTTCTTTTTTACCTTTTGAATATTGACTATTACACGAGAAAGAGTAGAAATCTGACAAGTATTTCGTTGTCAGAAATTGACCTCTAGACCTCTTGATGACAACGTCCTATGTAATAATCATCTGTCCGTCTTATGGGGACTCACAATGAGTAAGTTTATAGAGGCATTTATCTCGGCTTTGTCGAATTCGAACCCCAGATTTCATGGTGTCAACACCTCATGTGCTAGCCACTGGACCGTCCCGAGAGGACACAATGAGTAAGTTTTATGCATCTACATATGGTGTAAATAGGTTAGGATGTTGTTATATCACGGCATCGTGTTATGTTTGCCAGAGGTCAATCTATATGGTGATAAAAAATGCTGGAGCATTATAACTTCATCTACCACAACACAACTACACTAGTATAAGAGCAAAATACACTGAAACATATCAATGCCTCAAAGGTGATCACCACAAGATCACTGAACATAAAAGTTGTTTGAACGTCGACTTTTCTGGTTGTCTTACAAGTAGTTGTTACATTCTCTACAAGAGCTTGTGTGTCGCTCTGCATATTATGTCCATCATCCTTGGAAGAAGTAGATCCAGGAGCATCTTCAAGGCCATCGATAGAATACTCATCGTTACAGCTGTTTGTCTCCTCCCTCTGCTCTACATTACCACTGCTGATCATGAACTTAGTGGTAGCTCATGCATTATGAAATTTAGTGTTTGCAGAAAAAGAAAAGACTGTTCCATTTGGAAGAGAATGTTTACAGTAAGGTTATAACTGCAAACCTTAGGACTGAAAGGATTTACTTTGTGTGTTTTATATCTTCTAATTATTTGCCCAGGTCAAAGAAGTCATATTGAAACAGCAAATGAAACAAAATGCCAATGTATATGATCTGATGCAACCTCATATATCAAAACTCTTGTTGTCTATATCTCCAACTTTGCCAGTAACACGTTACTGTCTAGACAAGGAGTTAAATGCAGACCATGTGCATTTAGTTTGTTACAGAATCATTAGTATACAACCAAACAATGGCAGTGGCACCTTTCTCTCTCACGCTGTCTCTCTCTTTTTAATGATATAATGCAAATAAATAGCCCTTCTCTGAGAGCCTATCAAATTTCAAGAGTGCAAAAGGAAGGCATGTGAATTGCATTTGGATCAGAAATCTGTCCTTGCACTGCAAGTTAAGACTGTCACCAAGGCATGGTTGCCACCTGAACCATAGGCAAGACATTCATGATACATCAAGGGACTTTGAATTTGAGTTGGTTACAACCAACTTAAATCTTATCAAGCAACAAACCAACATGATCTCAAACTACCAAATGGGGTCAGTCCTTGTTAAAGGAAAGTTGGTAGGTAGTTGATGGTGTATGCACGAACAACATAGGGGAGATCAACACGAATCAACAGGGTTTCTATCTACTGAATCTGACAAACGACAAGTTTGGGAAGTCTCTTTAGTAATCAGTAGTAACAAATTAAAAGTCAGAGTTTTAGTTTTCATAAACACTGAAGAACGATACCAGTTCTCTAGTATGGCAAATGGCACGATGAAAATCACCTGGGAAGCAATGAAACAAGAAAACCAAATGTTTGATAGTAGTACACCGAAAAGCATACTTGAATCTTCCATGTCTCAGAAACGTTACAAAAATGGAAAACATAATGAGATTACTTCTTGTGACTAATACTTTCCATCTTTAATTAGATGGCTTGTATATCACATAGAAACTAATTTGATGATCTTCATAAAGACACCAAGAAAAGTCTGCATGTAAATGGGTAAAATGGCGTTTCATCACTAGCAGAATGAAACTGAACTATGTCTTGTTTACTGAGGTTGTTATTTGGGTTAAGATGGTGTATTATTCCAGGAAAACATATTCCATCCAACCAAGACAAGATGAAGCAGTTATTGAAACAATGTGTGAAGTCTCCTTTAGATTGAAAGTAATGACAGGAAATTCGTTCAGAAGGAATTAGCTTTATAATGAAAAATGAAGAAAAAGATAAGTTAATCAGAGTATGGTATTCTTACTTAGAGTTCACATTAATCTGTACTTCATGTACTTTACTTACCCCCTATATATATATAGCACCAAACTAACTGAATGACTCGGATATTACTCAGGCATATCATAATCAACATGTCAATGAGTTTGATAGTAGACACACTTGCAGAGTAGATTAAATGATATATGAACAGTCAAAAAAGAATGTACAGAAGGACCAAGTACTCCTCACAATGTCGATAGAGAAGCATGGAATAAACAAGACACTATTCTATCATAGTAGGGGGCCAACTGATACAAACAAAGATTGACAGAAGAAAAATAAATGTATCTAGTTTCACAGCAAACTCCACTTTGAACACAATATCGCATTATTAACCAAACCAGTGCAACAAAATATAGGAATGTGAAACAATCAAAGATAGCTGAAAGTAGTCAACTAAGAAGAAACAGATACATGATTAACATCTAAAATGTCCTAATTGGCATTTAACGACCCTGCAAAATTTCAATGTGAATGAACCAAGACAATAAGAAATTTCTAATTCTACAAAAAAAAAAAAAGAGTATCAATCATGAAGAATAAAATATTTCAAGATCCTCATTATAAAGGGGGGAAATCAACTATAGCTAGCTTCTAGCTCTTCTTTGATCATGGAGGATGACAAGGCTAATAGCAAGAAGTGAACTGCCATGGATCAGCCATCAGGCATATTTTACAATGGAATAGTACAAGGACTCAGAAGAATCGGTCGAAGTGCTCACTTGCACACAACTCCAACTCCGGCAGCCCTACATGGCTTACCTTTCCGCCGGCTTCCACTCCGCCGAAAGCTATTAGAACTACTTGACTGTTCCATGGATTTGGATCCAGCACCATTTTCAGTCTTCACAGAGTTTTCTTCTGATTTTGAGTCTCTCTTCCTCCTCTTCTTAACCACTACTGTTGGTCCCTCAACCTCTTCCTTTGGTGCGCTAAGTTTCATATCATCTTCTCCACCAATTTTTTCAGCATCATCTTCATCAATGTCCTCCTTCAAAGGTTTCAGGGTCTTTCCTCTTCTAAATGCAGTGAGCACCTCTTCACCATCATACCCCCCTGGATCCTCATGAGAAGTGGATACAGTCAATTTCTTCCCTTTTCCTCTGCCTCTACCCATCGACACTAAATCAACAACACTTGGACAATCCGATATGCTGCGAAGAAAAGACAAGGGCCAGTTTGATAAGTATCACAAAACTTTACTGTTGTATGATACATGCTCTAGTATTCAGTAACTAATTTACATTGTCAGAGCATCGGCTGATAATTGTTTTAACAGATGGAAGATGCATAAGCGATGATTCAAAAACTAATATCCAGGACCCAGATCAAATATCTAGAGGTCAAGTTAAAATTCAAAGAGGAAAACTCTAAAATGCTAATAGGGAAAGCCAGAAGAAAAGTGAGATTGGATGCATATGAAGAAGCATCAAGGGAACTGGAGATGAATTCCAGTAATTATAAAACGATAAAACAAGATTACTCTTAATCCTAGCCAACGTCCTCCCCGATGAGAACACTCAAAATCAGTACCATAATAGAGGCGTAATAAAAGAAGAATGAAAACGAAATCTTTCAACATCAACGATCTCAATCGATGCCGACAGCCGCAATCGCACAAGTTGAACAACGCATGTCATCAAAGGGACGAAAAAAAAAAAAAAAATCCCATCTGAAGCGATATATAAAATATTCATTGTGGGAATCATCCAAAGAGTTACAAAATGGCACTTGTAGTTCTTGAATCGAACCTTATAGGATCAGCAGTTCTTCGCCACTGGCACCTCGCGCACGTTTCCTCCCTGTCTGAGAACTGGAGGAAGGAGGCGTTAAAAAGACCAGCTTTTTAGGCTCTTTGCTGGCACAAAATCGACGCTGTGAATGCCAAAGACCGATTCTTATTGGGAGAGAGAAAAAAAAAACTCGAAGTGATGAAGATGCGTAGTAAAAGAGAATTATCCAACTTAAATTATTATTATTATTACTAGAATAAATTTTGTTAGAATAACTGAAATTCTATTGATTAGGTCATATAATTTATATATTAAGTAAAAAATTTATCTCTCTATATTTTCTTAACTACCATATCACCCAATCTCAAAGAGAAGGAAAGAAGAGCAGAAAAACCGGGGAGGCAAGGAAAATAATTGATTGGATGACCTTGGGAAAATCCATAAATACTGGCCGCGTTTTTTTTAAACATTTTATTGTGATATAAATGATTAGTCAAATAAGGCCTTAGATCACAAGAACCAAATCTAAGCTATATTTACTAAACATACAAAGAAAACCTTTCTCTAAGTAAGGCCTGATGGTTGCAAGGTGCCCCCTCCTCTCCTCTCCTCTCCTTATTTCTTATAACGAACTTAAAATTCTCATGCATCAATTATTATTTCAAGGATTAGTAACTATTTGTCATTTATCTCCTTTGTATTGATCTAGGACGGATTAACAAGAACATTGGAGATGAACATAATCACCTTTTGCTAACTAGCACTATAAAAATACCCGTAATTAACGAAGGGAGTAGCGACGGAATTTATATTCCGTCGGTATTTTCCGACTGAACTAAATTCTATCGGAGTATACCGACGGAGATATATTCCGTCGGTAATTACCGACGGACTATAAATTCCGTCGGTAATTATCGACGGAATATAACTTCCGTCGGTAATTACCGGCTGATATAAATAATCAGTTGAAAATTATCGACAGAATGTAATTCAGTCGGGAATACGAACAATAGGCAACGGATCTGGGTTAGCGGTCTTCGTGAATTACCGACGGCCCTAGAATTCAGTCGGGAAACACTGACTGAATTATATTTTCGTCGGTGAGTTTTCGCCCGCACCCGCTAATTTTAAACCCGTTAAAATTTTATACCGATAAACTTTACTGCTTACCGACGGAAGTCATTATTCCGTCGGTAAATACCGACGGAAATATAATTCTGTCGGTATTTCAGTATTAGGGCACCAAATCGGCTGCTTTCCTCTTCGCGCGATCTGCTTCCTCCTTCTCTCTCGGCGATTTCCGTCCACGACTCGACGATTTCCCAGCGCGTCCTCTCCTCCCCGTTCACCGGCATCTGCAACCAGCAGTCAGGTATGCTCCGTGCCCCTCTCTCTCTTCGTTTTCACACAGCCGGCGGCCGCCGCGGCCTGCTCGCGGCGAGCGGGGCGCCGCTGCGGCAGCCCAGATTCCCTTGTTTGCGGCATCCCAGCGGTCGCAGGCACCTGCTCGCTGCCTAATCGCGGCCAGCCAAGTGAAGTTGATAAAGTTAGTGTTAACTGTTAAGCACTTTGTTCATTCTCTTCCATATCTAAATTATCCTGCTATTGAACAAACCAAGTGAAATTGATGCAAACTTGATATGTACACAAAAGCTTGTATTCTCTTTTAATGTTATAATTAGAAAAAGTTGTCTTATAGCAAATCTTCAGCTGCACTATGATATATCATTTGATTCTGCTTATGTAATGGATCACTGGATCACTAGCTCTCTTCCTTGGTTCATTCTCCTCCCTTATTTCTTTCTTTAGTTGTATAAAGTTCTAATGCTTGGAAAGAAAATGTTGCTTAAACTTTCACTTTGAATTCAGATATATGATATGTTAGTTGTTCAACAACAATAAGAAGTCCCTTCCTATTGGTTTTGAACGAAACGGGCATTACTTTATAGTTTGCATTTTGGAGATATATTAGTTTCATTTATTTGCTTTAGTGTAGAGGAGATTTATTGTAATATGATATGATGATTGTGAGATGAAATTGTGCAAATTTAAAATTATTTCAAGTGATATAAGTTTAATAATGTTTCAAATTATATTCTCTTTAGGTTATAACAATGTATATGAACAAAACTTGGATGTACAATCGATTAGATAATGGTTTTATTAGAGAGGATTTTATTGCTGAAGTTGACCAGTTTGTGACCTTTGCTAAAAGTCATCCAGAATGTATGAATGGTGCTGAGTTACGGTGCCCCTGCAATCATAAAAAATGTCAAAATAGAGCATTTCGTGATGAGGATACTGTAAAAATGCACATATGTAGAAATGGTTTTGTGCCAAATTACTACAATTGGTACTATCACGGAGAGGCTTATTTATATGAACCAATTGGGCCTTCTGCTGGTTCATCTTCTGGGACTACTGTTACCGCTCCTGAAACATCAAATAATATTGATATTTCAATGCAATCAATGGTTCAAGATGCGATGAATGCAGTTGATTATTCAAATATAGATGAAATACCAACCCCTGAATATCAGCAACTATATGAAATGTTACAGGCTAGTGAAAGAGAAGTGTGGGAAGGTATTCCTTCTGGTCATTCTCAACTATCAGCTACTGCAAGGTTATTGAATATGAAAGCAGAACATCATTTCTCAGAAAGGTGTTACGATGACATTTGTCAATTGATGTCAGAGTTGCTCCCTGCTGATAACATAATGACTGATAGCTTCTATGATACAAAGAAATTGATCAGAGGTTTAGGTTTGCCTATACAGAAGATTGATTGTTGTATAAACAACTGCATGATATTTTGAAATGAAGATAGTGATTTGAATGAATGTAAAATATGTACTCACCCGCGTTTTAAGCATCGTACTCGCATACCAGGGAAGAAAAAGAAAAATATTACTTGGAAAGTGATGTATTATTTTCCATTAACTGCTAGACTGCAACGCTTGTATGCATCTGCAGTTACAGCTGGCCACATGTTGTGGCATCATGAGCATGAGCATGAGCACGATGGAGGTATAATGTGTCATCCTTGTGATTCTCCTGCATGGAAACATCTTGATACTGTGTTTCCCTCTTTTGCAATGGAACCACGTAATGTGAGATTGAGACTTTCTGCAGATGGATTTCAACCATTTGGCCAGTCGGGACAACAATATTCATCTTGGCCAGTTATATTGACACTGTACAACTTACCGCCATGGATGTGCATGAAAGATGAATTTATGTTCCTTACCGTGCTTATTCCGGGTCCAGCTAATCCAAAAGATAAGATAGATGTTTTCATGCAACCTCTAATTGCTGAGCTGAATGAATTATAGAATGTAGAGTCGGTGACTTATGATATTGCAAGTAAAACTAATTTTACATTGCATGCTGCCTTATTATGGACGATCAGTGATTTTCTAGCATACTCAATGTTGTCGGGATGGAGCACGGCGGGTAAATTAGCATGCCAACATTGCATGACAGAGTCCGATGCATTTTCATTACCTTGCAGTGGGAAGGTATCTTGGTTTGATAATCATCGTAAATTTCTACCACTGGATCACCCTTTTAGGCGAAATAAGAAAAATTTTCTAAAGAATGTTGTAGTCAGAAAACCTCCTCCAGCAGTCCATGCTTCAGGTGAAGAAATCATTGAAGAAATAGATAGTTATGGATTTCTCCCAGTATCTCAGCCTAATTCTGATGAGATAAATAAATATCTTGTTAGGATGTGCAAGTGTGGTTGGAAAAAAAGGAGCATATTCTGGGAGTTGCCTTATTGGAAGTATCTACTCATTCGACACAATATAGATGTGCTAAATTTTGAGAAAAATTTCTTTGATAATATCTTCAACACTGTGATGAATGTACTTGGAAGAACTAAGGACACTGTAAAATCACGTGAGGAATTAAAAGAACTAGTCAACAGACCAGAGTTACATCAAAATGAAACAACCAATAAGTTTCCCAAAGCGTGTTATACATTGGACAAAGATAGTAAACAAGCTTTATGTAGTTGGTTAAAAGAAATTAAATTTCCAGATGGATATGCTTCGAATATGACTCGATGTGTTGATATGAACAAGTTAAAAATGTTTGGAATGAAGAGTCATGACTTATTTTTTTAATTATTATTAATTCATTTTCTTTTTTTAAACATATAGCTTATGTTTTAAAATTGTTTATATGCAGATTTACTCCTGACGTCCATCGAGTATCCACATATATTACAAAAAAAATTAAAGAAAGAGTCTGCATTGCTGGTACTACATGGAGACATGTAGATAATGCGACTAAAGATTTTTATTTTAATGAATTTCTGGTAAGTAAGTTGAATATGTACAATATATTTAATCTTTAATATACTAAATTTTTAACTTCTATTTGCAGAAAAAATATACATGGGAGGAAGGACAGGAGGGAAAATTTGTAGGGACTTGGAATATTTACTGTACCAAGTTATACAAGGACCTTTTATATTATATGAGAAAGGATGGCACTAGACCAGCTTATGTATCTGAGGAGATTTGGAGTGCATGGACGACCACTTGGTCTGCAGAAAAATGGCAGTCAAAGGCTCTAAAAGCTCGAGAAAATAGGAATACAGAGCCATGTGGCCCGAGTACCGGATCTGCTCGCCATACATCAGGATCACGATCTATTGTTGAGCACGCCATGGATCTGGTGAATTGAATTTAATATTTTGTAATTTATATTTTTATTTATTAACAAGAACCAACTTATTTGTGCATGCAGGAGCGTTCTTTAGAAAGACAACCGACTTGCCTGGAGGTTTTTCTTAAGACTCACAAGAGAAAGCATGACACATACGTAGATCTTCGATCGAAGAACATTGGGGTTTGAATTTTTAACTTTATTATAATTAATCGTTATTCATTATTAAATAACTCTAGTAATTGTGTACAATATATAAATTGTATATTTTTTCCTACACAGGAGGAAATGACAAGTAGGGTTGCTCAGGCATCTCAGCCACCAGTAGAGGGAGGGGAGTCACAGGATCTATCCACCCAGCAAATAAATGAAATTTATTATGATGTTGTGGGTGGAAGGACAAAGAACTCCTCCCTCTACGGTCTTGGCTCCCAGGCCAAGGTGGTATTTGATCGCTTGAGGACTCCTAGGGGTCGTGCCAGTTCCTCTTCTTCTTCTTCTTCTGAGGTGGAGTCATTAAGAAAAGAAAATAAAGATTTGAAGACTCAGATGACTACCATGGATCAGAGGTGGGAGGAGAGATGGGCTGCTCAGGAGCAGGCATTGTCCCAGATGCGAGCAGTCATTGCTAGATGGGACCGATCACAGCCACCCCAGTCACAGGATCCCCAGTCAGAGCATGGTATTGAGTCACAGGAGACTCGAGGCCCATTAGACCCTGCTGATGATTAGATTTTCCTGAGGTATTCAATCAATTACAACTAAATTTTTTTCTTAGGGCAATCATTCTAGTTGTTATTAATTCAATATTAGTGTTGTTTGATTGTGAACCGAACATATGGTTTATTTTCCCATCATAAAATTTCTCATAAACATTTAATAACCATTTGGATTAATTATTTATATTTTTAAATCATAGTATTTTTTCTGTCATTTGTCTTATTCTAATGTTTATTTATTATATTTTTAATTTTTCTTCTCATGTTCCAATAATGTGCAGTGTACAACTTAAGTTTCATTTTTAGTTAAAGCATGAGTTTAATTTATATCACTTTCAGTTTTGCATATTGTTGTAAAGAAAGGATTTGAAAATCCCATCACCTCTGACTAAAATATCTGTAAAGTTAAATTGCTTTTATTATAACACAACTATTAAAACTTATAGCAAGCTTATTCAATTGCTTTATGGTATATATAGTAGTTGCTAACAAAGCTATTATTACTCATTAATGATAGCACTATTGTATCAAGATACATACTTCCAAGTTTTTGCTATGTCTTGTGTATTTTCAAAATTCAAATACCAAATGCATGCTGAAAATAAATCTGACACTACCATGAGCATATTGCATACATCTTGCTTTCCACTAATGCTTGAATATGATTAATTGTTTCCTTAATCTCTTATAAGATAGAGTAGTCATAACAATTTCATATTCTTATTAGGTTTAGATATTTATCTTAAATTGAATTACATTTTGCAGGAGTCCGTATTGATACAATCACCACCGTACTATCATTGGATATCTACAATATAATCTAGGTATTTTATTACATGCAAAATTACTTATATATTACAATTCTTGAGGTATATATTACATTTATATCCATTCAGTCTGATTATAATCTTTTATATTTGACTTTTATAGGATTATATTTGGATATATGTGTAGGTGATGTATCAGTGTAAGTTTGAATATTTTGTATTTGATGCTAACTTGTTAGTACTTTTGGATATTTTTGATTGTCAGTATGTTTTGGATATTTAGAATTTTGGAGATATGGGCACTTGTTACTATATTTTGTATTATTTTTTAGACAGTTTTATTATTTTTTTGTAAGCATATTGTATGTTGTGTTGATTGTGTATTGTATGGATTGTTATTATATATGATTTGAGTTTGTGTTACCATCGTTTGTGATGGTTTTTATTGTATAAAATTTGTATGTATGATAATTGAAAAATGCAGAGCAGACATTTCAAAACTTACTGGATATTACCGACGGAATTCAAATTCCGTCGGAAATCACCGACGGAAATATTCATTCCGTCGACAATCTATCGAATCGCAACAGGTATTTACGATACAATCACCGACGGAATTCATAATTCCGTCGGTATATTACCGACGGAATTGAAATTCCGTCGGCAATCACCGACCGAAATTACTATTCCGTCGGAAACTATCGAATTCCCAATACTCATTTACGATACATCACCGACGGAATTCATAATTCCGTCGGAATTCCGTCAGTATATTGCCGACGGAATTATGAATTCCGTCGGTATATTGTCGATGGAATAATAATCCGTCGGTAAACTCCGTTACCCGCCGTTGGCCCTTTCTCCGACGGGAAACTTTTCTGTCGGTAATACTTATCGACGGATTTTATATTTCCGTCGGTAATTACCGACTGAATATAGTTTCCGTTGGTAAATTGACCGCCGACCCAATTCTTTCCGATAGATAAAACTCCGTCGGTATTCCGTCGGAAAACGCATTTACCGACGGAATACCGACGGAATATTCAGTCGTTATTCGTGACTTTTTTTGTAGTGTAGAACGGGCTTAAAACCCTCCCCAAATTAATCATTTTTTTTATTTTGAGTGAATGATCTTGCGCTAGATTTTCCATCATAGATTTTCAACATGACATAATCCTCTCTAGAGATTGATTGAATTTCAAAATGATTTTAAGGAGATTTTATAGAACATGGCCATGAATAATCGTTTTTTGAAATGTCACCAAATCTCTTAATATATACTAGTGATCGTGCACACGCGTCGCGTATGTAATATAATACATTGAAATCACATTGACGCTTTATAATGAAATTATATTAATTAAAGTATTTTAGCATTAAAATACTAAAAGTAGAGTCATTAGGGTAAAGTACCTTACTTTTGAAAATCTGAATTATTTGGGTCTTTGAAAATCCGAATTGTTTGGATTTTCAAATGTTGCCCTTACGACTTTCCTATGAAAAAAATTAATTTAATTTAATATTATACTTATCTTAGTAAAAAAAATTAAGAAAAGTATATTTTTTAATATTGTTGGTCTAAAATATTTATAGAAACTTCTTTGATTATAGTGTTGTCAATTTTAAGATGTGAGACTAAAGAGAACTATATTTTTTTATATAAAACAATTAGAGAAAATTAATGATGAGAAAAATTCATAATAATATGCCGCAATTGAGTCTCGAACTCTAGATAATTGATTGTTTCGCTTGTGGAATTACTAATAAACCTTGAAATTATTTTTAGTGTGAATAGAAAAAAGGATATTAACGTAAATTCATTTTAGGCTTCACCAAAGTTAGTTAGTAAAGGGGGGAGATTTTTAATAAAATAGTAAGATATGGTGATTAATCCATAATATTAGTTCATATGTAAGCATAAGAGTAAAACTAAGTAATTATCATTGATGCAATGGATATAAATTTAATGTTGGTATGCTAATTTTTAAATTCTTTTCACAAGTATTTAATATAGTTATGAATCTCCAATTCAAAGCGTCCATCTAAGAAGCACATCCGGCAAAAAGAATATCGAAATGAAAAAAAAATACTTGATAGACTTGTTTGGTGAGAGATAATAAAAATATAGATCCAGGTAGCCTAACAAATTGATAGATTTGAGAAAGTAAAAGTGATTACGTTCGAGACATCCTTCATAGCCACAAGATTAATTTATAGTTGATTATCAAATGGTTAAATTTATAGTTACAATTTACAACTTATAATCGACCATTAAATGATTAGAAATGGAAGGAATTATTTCTTTGAGTGCATGTGCCCATCTGGAATTGATCTCATACACCATTATAATAAAGGTATCATCCTCTACCCAATTGGACACATCGTGAGATATAAATTTATATATAGTTGTAGCAAATGATAATATTAGCAAAGGACAAAAATTTATATATAATTTAATTTGTAAAAGGTGAAATTCGTCACACTGACAATCCCCCACGACTGCCTCATATTATTAGGAGGGAGTAAATTTAAAAATTAAAGATAGTCATTATATGAGCGGATAATTCTCGATCTTTGTCGGGATTAAACTCTTACTCAATTTTATAAATTTGTCATGTGAAAACTAACTAGTCTATGTCGGGGTAAAAACTTATATATATCGTAGTATATAGATTTAGTTGATACAATACTAATAATTTAAAAACAACTTAAGTTATGGTCAAAATTATGATAACTATATACAAATAACATTTTAATAATTTTTAAGATACTTTAATATATATTTTTTTAAAAAAAACTCTCTTGTGCAACTACCCAGAGTAATAGTTTATAATATGAAGAATAATAATATAATATAATAGATATGGTGCAACAGTCAATATGTTAGGCGACGTTTTGTGCATGATCGTGAGCGACGTATAGATATGGTATTGCTAGCTCAATTTCTTTATAAGAAAACTAGTCCTTTTATTCTCTCTTCTCTTCGTCTTCTATTCAAATCGGCGGCGAGAGAAATTTTCCAAATTCTAAATTTCTCTTGTCGCTCTCTCTCTCACTCTCGCCTCTTCCTTCGCAGTCATCTTCCTTCGTAGCATGCTCCTTTCGGACAAGAAAAAGCAAAGCCACTGCAAACTACTTGGACAACTTACAGTTGCATGCTTGTTCTCGAGCTGACTGGAAGCTTGAGAAACTACCACCGGACACATACCCTATGCTGGTTTGCTTACCACCCCTCTCCATTCTCGATCGTAAACTTTTCTCCACTCCACTGTCTGGTTTTCAGCCTGTACAATGATATATCCTACAACACATAAACCCTAGCTACTTTCTTACCAGTTTCTGCTTATGTAATTTGCAGGGAACTTGTCAAACATCAATTCTCATATTTCATAACCAATGATAATTCATTTCATTTTAAGTTGTAATTCTCGATCGTGATCCTAATATATATTAGAAGGAAGGAAGGATTTATGCTATACGTGTAAGGTCGACAATTGCTACAAATGCCTGCAGCCATTTGGACAATTAGCTGCTGCACGTTGTAGCAGTTACTTCGACAGTTAACTGCTATACCTTATAACAGTTAACTGTCCAAGTAGCTACTATTACACCTTGTAGCAGCTAACTGTGCAAGTAGCTATTACAACATGTAGCAGCTACTTGGTAAGTCGTTTCATTTTAAGTTGAAATTCCCTCTCCTGTATACCTATTATATATTGTTTATACGTGATTATCTTTATTGGATGTTCCGGGTGTTTTATTGTTAATTAATTTCATAGCTAGTTTCTACATCTTTGTAGCAATTACTTGGAATGTTAGTTGCTACAATATTGTAGCAGCTAATTCGACGGTTAGCTGCTATAACGTTGTAGTAGCTACTTGGAATGATAGCTGCTACAACGTTGTAGTAGCTAATTTAACAGTTAACTGCTACAACGTTGTAGCAACTACCTCCACAGTGTGGGTGCTACAACGTTATATTAGCTACCTCGATACTTCAAACAACCTTTTTTTATAATTTTTTGTTATAAAATTTGCCAAACATCATTTTCCACAAACCATTTGATGGTAATTTCAAGGTAGTTACTTAGATGATATTATACTAAGTAAGTAGTAGACATTTATATTTAGGATTTAGGGTTTTAATTTTTTATGATTTAAGTTGTAACTTCTACAACATGTATCAGCTTTCAATCGTGTAGTTACAACACCTTATACTAGCTATCCGACAGTAGCTGCTACATAATGTAACAACTACCCTACAATAGCTGCTCCACATTATAACAACTACTCTACAATAACTGCTCCACATTATAGCAGCTACGCTACAATAGTTGCTACATGTTGTAGCAGCTACTTTGATACTCCAAATAAACATTTCTTACCAATTTTTGTTATGTAGGTTATAGGAAACTTGGCAAACATCATTTCTCACAAACCTTTCGATGGTAAGGCTTTTTTAATATAAGTTGTAAATCCCTCTAATCTTAATATCTATTATCAGGCACGGGCGGAGAAAGTGAAAATATATTATGCAATTACCTTTTTACTCCCAAAGGCAAGATGTTTCACTAATTCTAGGACTCATAAACCAAGACGACGAAGTAAATTTACAGAAGCATGTAGCCACCACCCCATTATTTCTTCAACACTTTAGTAATGTGGAGTGTATACAAAAGGAACTAAAGAACAAGGTGATCAACTTCTGCAAACAACCTTTATCTGTTGAATCTGATACTCTCTTTTGTCAATTTTTAATATTGTATTTCTTTATTTATGTTTTATTTACTACTACTACTAGTATATCTAGATTTCTAGTATAATCACTAATAGATTGTGCAGATGATTTTAATAATTTAGGTAGATATAATTGGTGTAAGGCTGTATATGACTATATGAGCTCACAGTTGGGGGTCATTGGTGTGATGCTTTCATAGAAGCCGAAGCCAGAGGGCCTTAAGGGAAATCAAGCTCCCATGATCAAAGGGTTCACACATCTCTTCGCTGTAAGTTCTTAAATATAATGATAGACTCATATAATTTATGCATAAAATTTTATATTTAGCGATTTTTATTGTATTGTAGGTGTGGATGTGTGAACATGTCAGAATAATGGATTCTTACAGACAACATGCCCTTCCAAGAATATGTAGATAGAAGTGGTCAGGATCCCGTGTAGAGACAATAAAATCTAGGATTGTAGAAATACCTGCTACTAAAATAATTGTTAATTTAAATCCATCGGATCTAGAGACACATCTGCTCTCAAATGATTCCCTAAAAGATGTTGTAGAGCATATTGATCAACAAATTACTGAGGGGTTTATACAAGGAAAATCCTGAACATGTTTTTGAGCAATTGCTTGAACAGGCAGCCGAAGCTCAGAAATATATTGCATAATGTATTCAAGAGAAAGAGACTTGTACAAATTATCAAGTAAGGGAGCACGAAATTGATCATTTGGAGTTTGTGGTTAAGGGCAAGGACCAGCTCATTGCAAAGATGGAGGTCAGAATTAGTGAGTTAATTGATGAGATTAAAATCTATGCCAGTGATTTAGAAACTACAATAGCTGCCAAGGATAAAACAATTAATGAAAAAGACATAATTATAGTTATAAAAGATAAAATTATAGCAGAACATGAGAGAAAAATCAAATATCTTCAAACTCAGTTACTTGACAAGGATATAGAGGCATTACCTGCTAATCGGCCAATAATAAGGTCAAAGAGGAGTGCTACAAAGAGATTCACACCCCCACCTATAAAAGGAATTAAGGGAGTGCTCGTGGCCAAAATAATTAAAAAAGTCAATTTCCAAGATATGCATGAGACAAAGATGCACAAGGACAAATGAGATGAAAATATTGAGCATCTTGTTAAAGTTCAAGAAGCCCCTATCTTATGTACAAAGGTAGCTGCCACATCTTCATCATCTAAACTCTTGTATACGCTTGTCAAATAAAAATTCAAAATCATGAAGGTACGATTTAGGTTGGTTAAATGTTTTGTCTTTTATTCCTATATCACATATAATTACTCATGGATAAAACTTTGTCTATGTATTTGTTCAACAAGTGAAGTCATATTTTAAGAAAAATAAAGATGATGTGGTGACAGAGGCATTATTGAAATTGAGTCGGCTAAAGTGAATCAAATGTTTGTGGAGTTATACACTTACTGTAATACAAATATATGATGAATTATGGTAATACTTCTATTGTGAACACAAGGATAAATTACATTGGAATTATCTTCTTATTGTATAGTCAAACAAACATTTTATATTATTGAATAAAATCAATCACGGCTAATTTAGAAGTTGCTATAACACATATAATTTCTATAACTACTCCAATTGTAGCAGCAATATGCACTAGTATTGTAAAACATAATTTATGGACATGTTTTATTTTTTGTTTATGTAGGGCTATGACAAAGGTAATATGATCCAACAGAACGATTTCATTGAATATGTCATCTTTCCTGTGTGTTTTTGATTGGACCGTAGCCACATATGACGATTTCATAAATACATATTTTGCAATCATTGTAGAGGAAGCCAAAACCTCTGTCATACTATATTGGCCATCTATATTTTGTGTTGCTGGTTTTGTTGTAAGTATAACACCAACTGCTACTACCGAGTTTTTTCTCTCCATATATTCTTTTAACAATGTGTGTCTGCATACACAGGATTTATTTGAAATGCTATCTTATGAGACATTTAATCTATCAGCAAACACTGACAATGACAAGCCAATTAAATATATATTCTATTTATTAAATAACACAGACGATCACTGACACCTATTGATCATAGACCTTCAAGAAGCTCACTATATATATTATAACTCCTTGGAAGCCTCAGGTCCAACATCTAATTTTTAAAGTTCTATAAGTACCTGCTATGTTGAAGAAATCAATATGTATTTGATTTTAGTGTGTATTGGTTACAAACTTCAATCTAATGCAGGTGGATTTTTTTTTAAAAAATATGGACCCATCTTACTACGATATATGGTATCCAGGGTTACATTCGTTAATGTCAAGAGACTTTAATATATCTATAATCCCAGGTCCAACACAAGTAAAATCGTAAGTATATGTTTACCTATATTTTTTATACATCTCCATATTTTTCGTTGCAATTAGATTATTAACAGTGTGAAATCAACTCTATCTTTTAGGCTAGATTGTGTTTTTTTTGTTATACGGTACACCGAGAGTTTAATGTACCGAAGACCAATAAATTTTGGATAAGCTGAAATACAAGAATATAGTTTTCATGTTGGTCATAAAATTTTTACTAACAAACATTGAATTACTGACGAGTTGGTGGTATACATTTATTATAAAATTGATGTCAATTTAAGTTACCATATCATTTTTTCCTAGGTGGTGTAAATATTTTGTAAAACTACTATAAATATCTTATTAAACTACTACAGGGTGTAGTAACTACTCTCGAGTAGTTGCTACATGGTGTAGCAGCTAATATTGAGTAGCTGTTATACATTGTAGCATTTAATTGGTAGTAGCTGCTATAACATATAGCAGCTACTCGGTAGTAGTTGCTACAAGGGACAAATAAAAGCTAAATTAATCTATTGTAAATCACTTGTAAATGTATTGTCAAGTTGTCTAGTGCATGTTGTAGCAACTAGTTAGTTGTTGCTACTACACCGTGTAGACCAACAAACTTTAGACAAGTTGGAATGAGAGAATTTAGTTTTAATGTTAGTCATAAAATTTTTACTAGCGAACACTGGATTATTGACAAACTGGTGGTGTAAATTTATTGTAAAACTGATGACAATTTAAGTTACCCAATTACTTTTGCCTAGGTGATGTAAATATTTTGTAAAACTACTGTACATGTCTTATCAAGCTACTATAGGGTGTAGCAGCTACTCTCGAGTAGTTGCTATACGGTGTAGCAACTAATATCGAGTAGATGCTACACGTTGTGAGTGAAGTCAGACAGATGGAAAGATCTGGTGAGTGAAGCCAGGCACGTGTGTTGATCCCTTTGGAGGCTGGCAAGAGGGGAGAGGTGAATTGCCCTATAAAAATTAAACCAAAAACCTTTCTCAGATATTCAACTAATTAACATACACTTGTAATAAAAAAGAAGAGACTAAATTAAAAGATCAGACACAAAAGAGTTTACTTGGTTTGCAATCAGAGGATTGCTAATCCAAGGCAAAGATGACACACTATCTGATTCTCCTCTAGACGTAGTAGCCTCTTACAGCGTTGACAGTACAAAAGAATAGAAAGCACAGAAAGAAATGAATTACAAGTTCGTTGATTTAACTGTGCAGATCAGTGCTATATTTATAGCACTGGTCGGGGCGCCCCGAAAGGGTTCCGTGCGCCCTAGGGGGATAAAATTTTATCCCCCAACGATCAGATCGTGTTTGACGTGATCCTGGTCAAAATCCAGGTCCGGGCGCCCGGAAGGGTTCCAGGCGCCCCGGAGGGCTCCGGGCGCCCCGGAGGGCTCCGGGCGCCCCGGAGGGCTCCGGGCGCCCCGGAGGGCTCCGGGCGCCCCGGAGGGCTCCGGGCGCCCCGGAGGGCTCCGGGCGCCCCGGAGGGCTCCGGGCGCCCCGGAGGGCTCCGGGCGCCCCGGAGGGCTCCGGGCGCCCCGGAGGGCTCCGGGCGCCCCGGAGCCCAAAGTCAACAGATGTTGACTTTTTCGTCCGGGATCTCTTCTCTGGTTCAGTCCCGCCTCGGTCCGGTTTTTCTCCTCCGGATCCACTCGCTTGGGTGATCTCTGCAATTCGGAAAAGGGCTTACCCGAACCCAAGTTCCGGCCTTCTCCTCGAGCAGCCTTCCTTCCCGGTTTCTCATCCCTCGAACGCCGCGCACGTTCTTCTCATCCGCCGGTATACTCTTCCGCGAACACCTCGTTCCTCGGATGCACCGAGCCCGTCGGCTCTCTCCCCGTGTCGTCCTTCTCGTTAGTCGCGTCTTCCGCTCGACTTCTTGTGTTCATAAGCTCCTGCACACTTAGACAACGCAGGACCTAACTTAACTTGTTTGATCACATCAAAACACATTGTGGTTCCAACAACGTGGAGATCCAGGTGGCTCAAAGTTGACCAGACACCTGGTGTTGGAAAGCCCAAGTAGGTCAAATGATTGACCGAATACTTGGCACGAGAAAATCCAGATGGGTCAAGGGTGACCGGACATCTAGTGGAAGTCTAAGTGGGTCAAGGTTGACCAGACACTTGGCACTAGGAGAAAAGTCCAAGTTGGTCAAAGGATTGATCGGACACTTGATTAAGAAGTCCCAGCAGGTCAAGGTTGATCGGATGCTAGGCATGAGGAGTTCTAATAAGTCACGGTTGACGGGATGTTAAAATTGGGGATCCTAAACTTGATTTAAGCAAGTCAAAGGGAGGTCAATCGATCAACCAATCGATTGGACCGTAGTCCAATCGATCGATTGGTTGTGTGCGCGAGTGAAGGCTGACCCAATCGATCAGTTGATCAATTGGTAAGCAAAATCACAACCACAGAGGAGCTCCTAATCAACCAGTCGATCAATTGGGCACCGTCAATCGATCGGCCGATCGATTGGAGCTAGTTTTCTCATGTGGTCGCGAGAAACACAAAAGAAGGCTGAATCGATCAGTCGATCGATTCAGCTTCCCCAATCGATCAACTGATTCAACTTCCCCAATCGATCAATTGATCGATTGGGATGTGATCGTTGCGCAAGTTAAAGCCGTTGGCGAGCGATTTCTTTGTCATCTCTTCGCCAGCTCGATTTAGATTAATACAAAAGTTTCTCCACAACTCTCCACCAGTTC
Source organism: Zingiber officinale (assembly GCF_018446385.1). Classification (NCBI taxonomy): domain Eukaryota; kingdom Viridiplantae; phylum Streptophyta; class Magnoliopsida; order Zingiberales; family Zingiberaceae; genus Zingiber; species Zingiber officinale. Next base: position 95,328,429 of record NC_055999.1, on the reverse strand, counting down.
TTGAAACTTCTTGGAGCAAAGTATTGCTGCACTTTCAAGGTCAAGAGGCGTTCTACACAAGGAGAAGAAGAGAACTAGGGTTTTCATTTGTGTAAATCTTGTAAGAGATTTTTTTATTCGCTTCTTCTTTCTTTCTTGTTGTATTGAGAGTTTGTATAAACCTTCTCCGCCTTTGATAGTTACCTTAAAGGAGTATTTTTCATAGTGGATGAGTGAGTGAGGGTCGGATCCTTGGATTAGTCAACTTTTCTTGAGGTGGATATCAAGTAAATTCTTTGTGTTAGCATTGTGAGAGTTGCTTGAGTATTTTCCGCTACAACAATATTATCAAAGTAAGCAACTGAAACACGACGAGTTATTCCCCCCCCCCCCCCCCCCCCCCCTCCCTCTTTTAGCGGCATTAAGGTCCCAATAAATAGTACCACAATCCCATATAGTAACTTAAAGGAATTATATACCAACTATTGTAAAGGAATGTGGAAATATCTATAGATTTCGAAGAAGAAAGGAGGTATTGGAAAGCGGAGACCAGCATACAATTGGTCTTTAAAGAAAAGGAAAAAGTCATTCGTAGGTATGTGGGAACGATCATAGGCAAAAGGAATAGCGATTTGGTGATCATTAGGGATATGAGAGGTTATTCTCATTTGATCCACCTCATCGCTATTGAAATCCAACAAGGTGGAGGTGAACCATAGGCTTGGGACAACAGGAGGAGGAGAAGGAGAGTGCGCCATACAGAGGAGAGGACAAAAGATTAAGATCGAGGACTAGAAATGGAAAAGAGAAGGAACTTACTAGGTTAGAATCGTTGGCGATGAACAGAGAGCAAGGAGCAAAGTGAATGAAGGTAAAGATGAAGGTGATACAGGGAAAGGAGAAGTAAAGGCTTTAAAATCCCGGTCGAAGGTTATCCAGAGCCATCTGATCAAGGGCTTAGGAAAATAAGAATCAATCAGGACTGTTAAAATTCAAAAAAATGGTTATCATATCGAATCCCAATAGTCACCTATCACATCGAATAGTTAACAGAAAAGGATGATGACACGTGGCATTCGACCATAGGTGGCATTAATGAGGAATGACAATGATCAGTAGAAGTATAATTAAAAAGCATGCTCGACGTACTTTACATTAATGACAAGGGATTTAAGCGATTTATGAGAAATCTGGATGACGTCAGTAGTAATTAAAAGACACTATGAGTATGGATGGCTGCTTAGGGAAGAGATCAGAAAAGAACTAACAAACAGCTACGTGTCATTCACATCTGGTCCGAGCGGCATCAATCTCATAGTCTCCCGACCAAGAAGAAATTAGTTTCTTTAGGAAATGAAAGTGTAGTAACTGTGCAAACCGAGCAGTGGCCCTAGACCCTGGGACGCCCGGTCAAGAAGAAGAGTTGTAAAAAATACTAATTGTCTAGTCAGTCAGACTTACAGTCTCTTTCGACAAGACTTAAGGAAAAGACTTGTGATACGATGATAAAGATAGACCCCTCCAAAAGTGGGTCCAACCAGTGAAGACCTGCCGACGTGCGGTCAAAGTCAAATGGTCAAAATCACAGAATCAGGTGACTACGAAACTAGAAACTGTGGATGGCGGAGCAGGCCCCTAGAGCCAGTAGAAGGTGAAAGGTCGACCAGACCATTCGAGTAGTCACCCTCCATAACTTGCAGCTATGTCAAGAGCCAAATATTAAGTTACCCGGATCATCGCCCTAGCCGATCGAACCTTAGGTCCGATCGGGCATAATGCGCCTCTCCGACGACAATAGAGCCGAGTGAAGAACAGGTCGGCCGCTTCACTCTATACGGCCGAGCTAGTGACGTCCTGGCTGAGCATCCTCCGATCAACCTACAACAGGACCCACATTCATATTTTACCATACTTTTTTGAAAGTTTGTGCCTCTGACAATAAAGAATGTCCAACAAATAAATAGTACTTTAGAAGCTTCTAACTTGTCATATTAGATATTTACGTGCTCGTTTAAGGAAAGGTGTCAGAGACACTTTTCGACTTATCTTTCTTAGGATGCTTTGAAAAATGTGCATATACTTTAGGATGCGTGCACAGACGTTAAAGTGGTACTATAAAAGGGAATTTGCATCCACAGACGAATCGTATGCAATGTTTCACTATTCTACACGCCCTTTGTTACTGTTCATCTCTACTATTCTTCTCCACTGAACCAAAAACTGACTTGAGTGTAGAAGGGTTAACGCCGAGGACCCCTTCTTTAGCCCGGTGCTAATACTTTTGGTTTTACATAACAACGTGAAATAATCTTCTTTTAGTTAATACCATAGCACATTCCTAACTAACCATCTTCTCAATTTTTAGATAGAATGCCATAGGCTTTGAGGACCGAGTGGGGAGAGAGTGGATCCCAAGCTTACGTAATTGTGAGAGCTTTGAGCTTCCATTAAGGGACTACAGAACTTAAACACGCAAAATACATGAATAAGGAAGAGAAAGGAAGAAGACGACGACATCACCTATATATTATGTTTCCTGCATATTTCTTTATATAATACTTTACTTAACTAGCCATTAAACTACTAACAGCACAATTAATTAATTTGATAGAAAAGTTATTCGTATTTCATATGTATTTTCTTCGTATTATTTTTTTGTGTGATTACTTTTTTCGAACAACAAACTGCTCATTTTATAATAGGAAAAAAAAAAAGACAAACGAAAGAATATACATAAAACTTGATGACAAAGGATAAGGATGATGTCCTGGACTAATAAATCTGACAATAAGTATAACCAACTGATTATATATATATATATAAAACAAATAAATTAAACAAATTTAAATATCTGCCCGACTATTATTACGCAAATGAATATGCATCAAAGACTAGCTCCTTAAAGAATAAAGACTAATGGCCATCTCATAAAAGAAATTGAAAAATATTTAAAAATCAATTGAATCCCAGTTTTAAATGCGAGAGATTTATTGCGCTGGCCTTATTTGAAAATAAAAAAAAAATGACAGTTTTAAATATCAAAAACTCACATTCGTTTTCTGCCTGAATTTTTTCTTTTTGTATTAAAATGAGAAAAAAAGGTGAATGGTTGACATAAACCTTTACAACTACGGTAAATCTGAAAGGATAAGAAAGCCAGAAAAGCAGAGAGGTTGAAGGTCTATCCATGAAATACCATGCATGCAGCTTTGTGTTAATCAGATAGTAGAATAAGAAGAATAAGAATCACTAGCCAAGCACAGACCTTCACCTTTGGAATACTGAACGAGAACCAAAAGGTGAGCTGCAGGGTTCTTCCATAGAGATCGATGACCATTATATTTTTCTTGTGGTAGTTAGAGCTCCTGAAATAGATCGCTTTCAAGAAGATCAATCAGCCTCCACAGTGTGCAGGGAATGTTCAAAACTCCATCAAAACATCAAAGGAGTTAGATAAAATGGTTGGCCTTTACTTCTCTGAATTCCAAGCTTTGACCCTTCTAAGTATAGATATTCGATTTACGTCATCCTCAGCTTGGACTCTTCTTCTAATTATAGATGTTCATTTAGGTCACTCTTCAGCTAGTTGTATGAAAATTCATTTCAAGTCACTCTTCTAATTATAGATGTTCATTTCAAGTCAGATTCAGATTGGAACTTCAAGTCACTGCAGTAATTGATTTATTAGCAACCGGCCAATTGAGCTCAGGATAGACAACGACAAAAGATAAAACTTAACTCGAACAACAATTAAGAGGAAGTTTATGTTTGTTTTGACGACTCAAAACTTATTTTTCAGCCTAAACTTAGATAGACACGCAACGCACATGGTGAAGTTAAAGAGCAATTTGGAATCCTTAAAGACTCAGATCTAAATCTTCATCGTTATGACTCTTCTTACTCTTTGCATGAGAGTTAGCCTTCAATATTATATTCCACCAAGAAGATCAAGTGTTTGTAGCTCCTCATCGTCACCATGCAGACGATGCACCATAACTGTACAGAAACTGTTGCTGATCATGTATTGGTTGGGTGCAGCATGATCCTCACCTCCATTTCTAGGCTTCGATGTAAACTGATGAATTAGAGCAATTTGCACCTTGTTTTGGAATGGGACGACTGATGAACTGAGGATTTGAAGGAGAGATTTTATCACTGCTGTGTTCCAGTTTCTTTAATTTCTGAGTAGCTATTGAAGTTGATGGAGTCGACAATGGTGGCAGAATTGCTTACTTGATCAGAGTTCGGCGAGGTGCCCTCCGAGTGCCTGGCCATTTGTGAATCGACGAGCGCACATCTGACGAGTGTACAAGTCATTCATCACAGTGTTTTCATATGACAAAACCAAACCTTCTTGAGTGGATAATCTTGCGATTGATTGATTGAATGAATTTCAGAATAATTTAAGGAGTTTTTATAGAACATGGAATTAATTAATGTGAGTCATTCGTCATTTTTAGGATTTAAATTTATGATTTTTTATCATAAAATAATAACTTTATTATTATTACACCAAATCTCCCTTCCACAAGAGCAAAATAAGTAATAAGTATAAATCTAGAGCAAAATAAATAACAAGTATAAATCTTGAGTTGATGTGCTAGATTTATTTATTTTGACAAGTATTTAATAAAATGATTCATTCTCCTACTAACCAGAGGAATAATTTACAATATGAGAATAATAATCCAATAGAAAATAATATAACAGCCATAATATAGACACACTTTTGATGGATATTTTTAAATATAAGAAGTTGCGAAGGAGATATGTATGCGCGATTTAACCCTTATTCATGGGATCGAACGGCTGAGAATAAAATCCGACGTATGCGATTTTGCATAAAGCACCCTTCATTCTATTATTTTGCATTCGGGACCACGATTTGAGGCATAACGTATCCCCAACTGGTAGCTACTCCGGCGAGGCTACTTCCGCCTCCGCCTCCTTCTCCTTTGGGTATCTTGATGTACGCCGTTCTATTGACGAAGCCTCCGGACATCCCATTCGACATCGGATGCCGCTTCTTCCAGCAATCGCCCGTCGAGTTCCAAAAGATCACGGCGGCACATAAACAATCCAGCGAACACCATTCCTTGCACTTCTCCTCCTGCACCGGCCAGAAGTGGTCGTAGCCAGCAAGAGGCCAGTCGACGTTCGGCATGGGCATCAGCTCAAACATCGACGACTCGTCCACCTCGCAGCTTTGCATGCGGAAGTCCTGTTTGCAGCCTCCGAATGTCCTGTTTGGGTCGAAGTAGGAGTATCTCGGAGGGCACTTGCAGTCTACTTTGTCTTCGTTCATTATGCAGTAGCTGTTGAATCCGCAGATCCCGCTGCCGTAGGTGAACTCCGCCTTGCAGATCCCCTCCGGGAAGAAGGCGACGGTTTTCCATCCCATTGTCGCGTTGTTCTTTGGGTGCGCGTAGTGCCGGAAGACTCCGTCGTCACCAATCGTCGCTCTTTGGTACATATCTCTCTCTGTTTCCGGCGATGGCGAAGTGATGCTGATAACCGATTCGTTCATTAGATTGAGGCGAAGTCCCGATTGCTGGAAGCAGAGTTGTGTAGCAATAGTAGACGTGTTGACCGACCAATAAAAGCCGTAAGATGAGCCGGACAGCGTGTTGATGGCGTAGAGCGCGAGGTCGCTGCCATTGGCCTCTAGAAGGAGCTCGAACCTCCTGTGCAACTGCAAGAGGTCCGTCTCCATCGACCGGAGCTTGTTCCCGGGCAGGAGAGATTGCCCCGGTAACAGAGTGTCCGTCGGATGCTGGAAGCTCTGCCACCGCGGCGATCCGTCGGGACCGGCGAGGACGAAGTTTCCGTCGTCGAGCATGGCGGCGTGAGAGACGTCGTCGCTGACTCCGGAGGAGTTCCACAAGATGCGATTTTGGGCGTCGGTGAGGACGAGTCGGCCGTCGGTCTTGAGCTCCAGCGTCGCCTCTCCGGTGGCCGATGGATTGACTTCCGCAGACCAGACCACGGTTTTGGGGTCGGTCTTGTCGAACCAGATCGCGAGGAGGAATCGTCTGGTGGCTCTTCCGTCCTCGACGACGGGAAGGAATCCGAAAGCGAAGTCGCCGGAGGAAGACGACCATGAGATTTGACGACCAAGCGGAGAGAGAGAGGATCCCAAGCTTATATTATGAGAACTTCGAGCTTCCGTTGAGCAATTACAGAGGATGAACACGCAAATCTGAATAAGGAAGAGATACGAAGACGACGACATCTGCAAATTTTTTTCCTGCAAATTTTCTTTCCAGAGCTCGGAATATATAAATATATATACATATAATTTTTTATTTTTGCAAAAAAAAAAAAAGGCTGCTTAGTTGAAATTTCAACTCAAAAAGTCAGATGATAGAGGATAAGATTATCTTTGGATAGATATAACTTACAGATTATAATAAGAAATAGAATGAAATTTCTCCTCGATGAAGGAATAATGTTTAACTCATTATAAAAAATTGACAAATATTTGAAAACCCAGAAATCTGCCAAGTTCTCTTAAATGCTAGAGACTTATTGCCGGGCCAGGTTTTATTTGAATACAAAAGTCGCACACTTTTTTTTTTCTCTTCTGAATTCCAAGCTTTGACTCTTCTAAATAAAAATATTCGATCGAGGTCATCCTCAGCTTGGCCTCTTCTGATTATGAATGTTCTTTCTCTTCAGTTAGTTGTATGAAAAAACAATTCTTTACCCATCAAACTTGAACGTGAGTTAGACATAAGATTACAAGAGATTCCAAATCTAAGGTATAAGAAAAAGAGTATATCAGACAAAAACTAACAGGAAAAGAAGGTTCAAAAACCTCACTTCTCCTGCTCTCCATACACCAAACGCTTATTCCCACACCGTTACATATCATCGATTAAGTGTTTCTTTTGTTATTACAATCTTAATTAACAAAACTTGGAGTGTTGTTAGTGTGCTTACACAGATACAATGAACAAACTATTTAGCAAGCTACCAATTGTGTGCATGAAAGATGATTTACCACAACTTATTTCAATCCAGTACAAGATAGAAAGATGTAAAGGAGTTGTATTGCATTCCATTTTCTCAAGACACACTTATTCTGATAGCAACTTCAATGCCCAGTACCAACACTGAGGCAAACAGATAGTTAAAACTCTAAAGATGCAAAGTGAGATCGAAATCGTTCTGGCAATCACAGATAACTTCCTTGCTATCAGACTTGAATTTCATTCTGCTGAGATGATCTCGAGTTTGCAGGCTCTCAGCACCATTCCTCTGGCCACTTACTTGAGTTAAGCTCCTGCCTGCACAATTAGGACTCAAAGTAAATTGTTGACTTATTTTTGCATAATCAAAGTGAGGATTATAATGAACTTTATGATGTGAATTCGAGTTACTTATTTCCAAGTGGGAGTTATTGAATCCAAATGGGGTGGTTGTTTGTTGCTGGCTTGACGGTCTTGGGGCCGAGCGGGCCGTTTGGGTATAGTTTGTTGAGACAGCAGTCTTTCTTTGTTTCTTCATCTCCATGCGACTATGGGAAGAAAGGTGACCGCCGAGTTCTTGGCCAGTGAAGAAGCAACTAGAGCACTTTGGACAAGTAAAGAAGCTATCCATCTTCAATTGTGGAGGAGGTGGAGGAGGAGGAGGAGGAGGCGCATTCCCCTTGGCGCCATTATTGTTGTTCCCTTGCATAGGCCTCATCTTTAGTGAGCAATGAACAATTTGGATTGCAACTCTCAGAGGGTATTTATATATATATATTTGGAATGATCACTAAATCTTTAATAGATATGAAAAATAAATTTAGTATGTATAGTATATAGTATATGAAAGAAAATTAAACACCAATCATGCGTAGAATCTATGTCATGCAATGTATAATAAATTATGTGTTCAACACAAGTGATTCCATTTTATAGGGGATTTAAACTAGAAATAGAATCAATATAAATTTTAATATATCTTAGTTGAAATTAAAATTTTAATGAGTTTCCGATACGACAAGGCCCGATACGACAAGGTCCGATACGACAAGGTTACACAAAGTATAAGAAAATACGAGTATTTGTGTGTATAACTTATTAACTTTGCTTATAGGCCTAAAGTTATGAATCTATTTAGGGAGATAGTGGGAAGATTTGATGGATGTTGAAATCTATAAAACCTTGGGCTAATTGAATGAAAAAGAAAATGTGGTGCATCTTTTATCAAGATTTTGATTCCTTTTTTTAATTAGGGCAATCAAAATTTAGTTAATATATATATTTTTTTAAAATTGACATTTATTAAAGGATAAAAGGCCTTAGAATTTATTTAAAATAGTATATCTTATTTTCAAAATATTTTTACTGTTGTCAATGCCTCTAAAATGTTTAAAATTTTTTGATAACCTACAAGGGGTCAAACTTAATTAACCCTAAGAAAAATAGTTCAGTCAAAATTTAATTAAAAAACAAAAATATAAATGAACTTCTAAAAATGTTATGACTGTAATAGTGGTTTTACCATTACAAAGAAGATTAAAATGCCATTTTGACCACTAAAGTAAAAGTATGAATGCACGTTTATAAATGTAAAGATGCTCTCATATATTGGTGGTCTTCTAATGATTAAGATGATAATGTGATATGATTATTATTTTCATGGTACTTCAATAAATCTATTTCGATCTTTACTTTTTATTTTTATCAACTAGGAAGGTCGTTAAAGTATTTTAGTTAAAATGTCTCAATGATGTTTTTATTGTCACGACGAAATTATTATCGCGTTTATGATGCTCTTAGAAGTTTATTAATGTCCTTAAATTTTAATTTTAGTTATTAGAAGGCAATTTAGTATTTTGATAAAAGCATACAAGATCATGATGCTCTAAGGTGTACAAGACCATCAAAGTGTTTTGACTAAGAGACTTTGATAGTATTTTAGTAGTCAAAATGATAAAAATAAAACCATTAATAATTCATTAGAAACGATCCTAAAAATAATATGATTTTGATCTTTTAGCTAATATCATTTTGATATATCATTTGATTGATTTGTATATTAAAAAGTAAAAAACTAAAGACTTCTATTTTATTTATTTTTTTACAATGAGCCAAATTGAAATCAAACTAACTAACTCAGATCAACTTAAAAGTTTATCAATTTTAGTTGGTTTGATTTCTATTGAAAACAATGTAAACTTTTTTTTTAAAAAAAAAAAAAAAACTAAGAGACTGATAAATCAGCGTGGCCACCTCCATGGTTCATGCATGAAAGACAGTGGAAAGCATAACCCTCCCATTCATCACAAGTTCCCACAATCGCATCATAAATCTGATCCAATGACATTGACCCGTGCAGTATTTGATTGAATCTTGTACAAGAATGCTCTGGACAGGTCCGGTCCCTTCCCTCTGCTATCTGTTGTTTCCTTTCAGCAACATTGAAGACAATATGATGATGTGCTTGTCAGAATCAAAATATATATTCATTCTTTTTTACAATCTCAACTCCATTTTTCATATTGGATGGGGTGATTCTTTGCCACCGTGAAGAAACTAGCTCAACTCAATGGAGAAGAAAATGAAATAATATAATATGTACAGCAGGAGAAGATAATAATACCAAACTTGCGCCATGGTCTAATTCATGACAGAGATCACTTCTTTTCCTTTGTCACTTTCTCTTTCCCCTTTTCCTTTCTTTTGCATTCCTGCTGTTAATAATATTTTAACTCACCTTTTACTTTATTTCCTTTCCTACAATTTCCATAAATTCCTAACAATACTTTGACACAAAGGCAACAAAAGCAAGCTTGGACTCATTAATGCTTTGTTTACTCAGGATGACAATCTTCGAAAGCATGATCTTGCATCTTCCCTTTGATTACTTTAGAGGAATTCATTGAGGAAGGGGTGGATTGTTATTTGTTATAGTTTGTGCCCTAGTCGTGATCACCCTCCTTGTGTTCCTCTGACAGGTGGCATCCAATGCAAGCAAAGTGATCAGGCCTTGACTTCCAACAATGTCGTCAATAACGAACCTTTGATGTATGCAATCATGATAACACGGGCAAACCCCCTCAAATGTCTAAGATTGAGGGCCTAGATTGGCAGGTAATGATAAAGTTTGACAACTTGATTGGTGTGGATAAAAACGAAGGTAGACTGCCCATGGTTGATCAACAATTAGACAAGACTTAGAAGTGTTGGGAGTGTTAGAAGATTTGTAATTTTCTATCCTTTCCATCCCTTTCCATTTTTCCCCCCTTATTTATGTTTTCTCCTCTTCTCCCTATTCCTTTCCTTCCCTTCCCCTTTCTTTTCTATGGAGTAAACAGAGCCTGATATCCACCTTCATACATCTCTCATTGCCACAACTCCTCTGTCTCTCTATCTTTTTCTCAGGGCAAGCCTTGATTTTTGAGCTCACCTATGCTTCCTTTAAGAAAAGCAACAGAAACAGAACAAGGAAGCTCTCATTCCCTGATTGAACTCTTGGAATCAGTAGACCAACTTTGGCCGCCCCTTCTCTTCTGGTACCTCTACACTATATAAGCAAGCCTTCTCTCATACAAGTTCTATTGATTCCCATTGCTTTCATTTGTCTACCATTTCCTTCTTCCACACTCTTCCACAATCACTCTCTTCAAATCTTGGAGTCTGCATGGAGGTAATAGTATGTAAGATACAATGTCTTCTTCACAATTTTGTTCATAAGAAACAATGCAGATAAGATTCAGTTCATAGTTTAAAAGAATGGTTGAACGCTATGGAACCCCAGAATTCATATTACTTGGTTTTCTATTGGTTGGAGTCCTTTTGTTTTGTTGATAGATCCCCATAGTATTTTGTTGTTGATGAGTCTATGTCAGCTCATGTCCCTAGTATTGTATTAGCACTTGTCTTTGTTTCAATATATCGTGTGAACCTCTTTAGTCTTCCATTTTCTTCTGTCAAAAAAGAAAATATCTTTTTTCATGCACAGGCTATTGAGTTAAAGGTGGACATGGTAGCATTACATGAGAAGAGAGTGAGAAAATGCCTGTCCAAAGTGAAAGGTTAATTGGAAGGATTATTCATCATCTCAAATTGTTTCTAGTTATAGAAATAGGCATTCTTGATGGCATTTGTGTTCAGGGATAGAGAAGGTTGAAGTTGAGGCAAGCATTCAGAAAGTTGTGATCACAGGATACGCAAACAGGAACAAGATACTCAAGGCACTGAAGAGAATGGGGTTGAGAGCAGAGTTGTGGTCTGCACATAATGAAATTCTCAGTAATTATGCCACTGGAAGCTTTATGTTCAACAACTACAGTTTCTTCTAGTAAAGCATTATATATATATATATCTATATATGTATAATACCCTTCAATTAAGATAACTTTGTTCTTTTAATCTTTCTTTCTTTTGTTTGTTTTTTTCATCTCTTTGCTTGAGAGTAACCAGTGACTATATAGGCTAAGAGAGGCTTTGTTCATCCTAATAAACCTATGGTTCTTTGGCTAAGAGATGGTAAAGAAAATTGTAAGATTTTGTTTGAATTGTGTATGCATTTTTATCATCAGTAAGTCCTGTTTGTCTTAATTTTTAGTCAGACTACAAGAATTTATACCTGCATTTCCATATAGGATTATACATCATTAATATTTAGAGTAATTGAATCATTTTTATTATACGATTAATATTCATCTGCTGTAAGTATCAAATCTATTAGTTTAGTGGATATCTATTCAGAGTTATAGCTTAAACATAACAGTGGGATGCCCAGTAAATTTTAGTTTATAGCAAGTGTTTGAGACTAAGGATGATAATAGGTAACTACAATACCTAAGTATTTGAGGTGGAAAGTCCATGAAACACTGTAACTTCACAATGATAAAACATACGATAAAAAATTTGATGTTCTCGTTATCTTTGGTCTAAAAGAACAAACTTAGAACTTGAACATGGAAAAACCGCTACAGATCACAGCTAATGTTGTTCATCATCAATTGTCTTTCCTTAGGGATGGAAGCAATAAATAAGTAACAAAAGTTGTAAAGATAGCTAGACTTCTTTCAAAGCGCCAATTCTTCTAGAGAAAAAAAAACATAATGGCTTCATAATAATAATAACAAACAAATATTAATCAAAACTTTTCATAAATAACTGATGTAAATCTTTAAGTCAGGTTACAGAGGACCAATAAGGAACTTCAAATGCCACTCACTTCAAAGAGTTACCTGACAAAATATACAAGATTCCTCTGTGAACCTACATCACTCATTATTTTCACTTAGCTTGTAATTTACACAGAAGGAAGAAACAAGAAAACTCTAACACGCACTCGAATTCTAACAGCAATTGCTAGATTTAAGTACGCAAACATATATGATATAATAATATTTGCATGGCGTCATCTTTCTAGAACACAAAATAATTCCTCAAACATGAAATATAAACTCTGATGCATAACAAATCTTCCCAAACAAAAATATAAAGCGTTTGTGGATGATCAAATGAGTACTAAGCAGCCAGAACTACAAATAATGCAAGCTGATGATGATCAAGCATTTCTTTGCGCACCAGGTGGAGCAGTGGGCATGGGGAAGTTGTAGTTAGCACCAGTAAACTCGGGCCTTCACCACCTATGGACTCTGACAGTGACAATAAAAATATATACGTGGAGTTTTTAATGAACTTATCCATTATATTTGTTCAGAAAAAACAGTCGAAATGAAGAGAAATAGTATAGATCCCTCAAACAGATGGAATATTATAGCAATGCGTTATATTTTCACAGAAAAGCAGCACTACCTGTGTAGCTGTAGGCTTGCACATGAAAATTGCCACCATTGGATCCACCATTTCAACCCAATTTGTAACGTGCCAACAGTGATTGTGATTCTTCAGTCCATTGTTAAATTTAACCCTCAAAGAGAACGCAAAGAACTTAGTTTGTACTCGGAAAGTTTCAGAGGGTCAAAATTTACTACAATTGTTGAAAAAAAAGAACTAAGATATCGGAGGAAGAGGAGCATACCTTCATGGAATAGGCCTTCTTCATCTCGGCCTCGAGGCTGATGGGCTGACACCAAGCGCATCACAGTAAGCGGTCTTCTTAAACATCTTTCCAGACGTCGCCTGAGCCTCCGCGTTCTCTTCTCCTCATGCTCCTCACCTAGCTTCCTACCTGAGCCCAAGTAGCAGAAGTAGCACTGCTTGGAGAATCTGCTCCTTGTTGAGGAATCAAAATCAAATCTTTCTTTTTTTCCTTTTTTACAAATGCTCCCTCTCCACGTCGTCAATCGTTAGCTCCACAAACTACGGGTGTCAAGGGGCCGATCGGTAGGGGGACGGATCATGCGAGGCCAAGGGCAGCCGAGATGATAAAGAGGAAAGGGGAAAAGCGATGGATCAAAACATGTCTTACTGCGGGCAGACGGAGTGGAATCGTACGTCGGCGCGACGGCGTGACGGCCGTCCTTCTGCGGGCGCTAAGTCAACTCAGTTAAATAGTTATTTTAAAAGCAAGCTGGAGTGATTTATTCAGCCGAGAATGATTTTATTAAATAAAAAAAAACGATTAGAAAGTTGATGCTTTTGCAAAATTCCCAACATAAAAAATTGTGAACAAGATCTCAGTTAAAGTTGTGAACAAGATCAGGTAGGTGAAATGCAATCCATAAGTAACTTATAAAACAGCACGCTTAAATAGAAATTGGATATAGCCATTGTAAGCTTAGCAATGCCAAATTTAGGGAAGAAGAACAGGAGAAGGGAAACTAACTCATCTTGGGCAGCGTAAGAGCATTATTCACTAGCCAAGATCAGTTCAGCAGCCGCGCCCATTGCCATAACTCCACCTTTCTCGAGAAGTGCAAGCGCAAGCTCACCCTCATTCAATTGCTTCAGCCCTTGACTGACACTCGTCAAAACATGCAGCTCAACCTCGAGCACCCAACTCGGCGCACAATCCACCACTAAACTCACAAACCCAGAAACATAAGCACGCCATAGCACCCAATCACATCCTAATGAGATCTTCCCTTCTAATGCGCTCGCCAAGAACTCCATGTGCGATGTGATGACCCTTGCGCGACGCTTAGAGACGGATACTGAGTCAATGCCCCAGGCAAACATTCCGCAGAGGACAGAAAAGTAAGCCAGTGCATGTCCGATCAGCATACATACGATACCCCCATTGCCTCCTTCCTCATCTAACTCATGGGCTGAGATGAACCATGAAGGGAGCATCTCTTGTAGCAGACACTGGACGATACCTGATCCACCAGATAGCCACACAAATGTGGCTCCAAGAGTAGCTATTGCTTTAACACGTGCCATTGCGGCGGCAAGTGAGACCTGACCATATTTCATCCCGTACTTTGTTTTCTTCAGTTTCTCAGATGTCTCCTTTGAAACTACAGTTCCCATGATGTCTTTAACTGAGGCCATTAATAGGGAGAGTGTCATTTCGGTTAGTAGGAAGATGTTCTTGATGCATCTGTAGACTCGGAGATAGAGGATTCCCGGAGCAACAGGGGAAAGACCGCCAGAAAAATGAGAACCAAATCCATGTCCAAGAAGTCCGCCCACACCTCCATGGTTTGGTATTTGAGGAGATAGACCGAGCATCGCACCGAAACAACTTTTGAGAAGCTGAACGACTGCATCTTTGTTGTGGTGGAAGACGGTACGGGATGCAGAAAACACTAGGAAATCAGTCCATCTCTTCACCTTTTGGGTCCACAAGGCAGCAACGATCGGCATGCTTGGCCAAGGACAACTAGCTGCGAGATTCTCCAACGCCGGACCAGCCAGGTTAAGGAATCGCTCCGAGGCTTTGTCGAGTTTATAAGTAATCGTGAGGCTGACAAATGCTGCTAAAGGTAGTGGAAGAGTAGCCAACGAGCTTCCTCCTGCAAAGGAAGTCAGCATTGACACTTAAACGTGGATGTTGTTCAATACATAAGAAACATTGAAGATGATCCAAAAAGAGACAGTTGGACAAAAAATAAATTAAATGTGTCATCGGATACCTGCAACCAGACTAGGGACATCAACACCGGTGGTGGCCACTATCTTTTTGATATTCTCCTCGACACTGGACAAATTTGCAGCAGGGCTAGGCCAATCTGTTCCATTCATATAAGCTGGCTTCCAAACACCACGAGTTACTTCAGCCGAGAAGTAACTCACGATGGTGGCCAGAGATGCAGGAAGGAAATCAGCAAGATCTTTGAGGCCTAAAATTGGCAGGTTGAAACTGATGAATTTCTGTCTTTTCCAAGCACATTTTTTGATCCACCACTATAACATCCATTTTAGTACAAACTTACAAGCTCACATACATCCATGATAATTATGTTATTCATCTAGCTTTTACATGCATATCTGAAAACTTTGGGGCGAATGAAAATACAATATTGGTCCAATGACCGAACAATAAAATAATGTGCAATTAGTTGGAATGGTATGAATACTATGACTTAATGAGAAGCTGGTTATGGAATATTAGTACCTATCCTGAAAGTCAATGTGCAATTATGAATATTAAGACCTAATATTAGTACTTATCTTTCATCGCACAATCTGATTCTCTAAAATACTTCAAATCACCATTGTAGCAGAACTCCTAGTTTAAGAAAGAGAGCTCAATACTGCAAAATCTACTTTATCTTGCAACATTAAGTAAACTTAACAAACCTGTAGCTAATTCCCGTGGATATAGCCTTCCATGGGAACAAGCAGTAAGAGCAGCATCAACTACAAAAGGAACAGCTTCCATAATATCCCAGGCAGCTAACTTGGGTCTAGAGGAGATGTCATCAGCAGGGCCAGATGAACTGCTTAAATTGCTATTTCCAGATGTTCCAGACACAATTGTTTGGTTACTCCCTCCGGTGAATTTCCCAAACATCATGTTGAGAAGAACATCCACATTTTGATGAACTGGAGTTCCGTGAACAAGTCCAGAGAGTGTTGATGCTAAACATGCCTGATGCTGTCGGTACCATGTCTTTAGTTTTGGAAATGAATCCATAAAAATGGGCTGCATAGAGGATGAACTTGTGGCAGCTGAGAGTGGTTCAGAGCTGCTTCTGTTCTTTGTTATCTTTCCATTTGATAAAACACGTGAATTACGGAGCAAAAGAAGGAACTCAGGAGTCAATTGTGAGCCAACTGGAGCTTCATCTCCCATTATGCAATATTCAAGTGGTGGATGATTAAACTTCCATAATCTCAGTAGAAGAATAAATGCATTTGAGAACACTGTATGCACGGAGATCTCTTCCCCAGTGATACTGGTCCACGAGATACTAGGAAAGCAAGATCCAAAAACTTCACAAATTGCCATCAAGGCTCCTGCAAGTTCTGGTACCTGGATGCAAGTATGCCCATAGATGAAATTCATCGACAACATCTGCAAAATGGTAAGTCTGAATTCAGAAATTAAGCCTACCAAACCATGAAATGAGAAGACTTGGACACAGTCGACAGATGATATTCCAGTAAGAACAACATTAAGTATAGGACCATGACTAATCAAATGGCTTTCAGCTTCAGCATAGTCAGCAGGAACAGAAGGTGAAAGCAGCTTCGCAACAAAACGAACAGTATGCTCCTACATTTAAAAAATAATAATAATAAATAACCATTAAGATCATATCAATAATGAAATACGAGCAGAGGCCTGAACATTTAACTTAAAAGATACAACTTCCATTTTTTTCTTAAACACAAATGATAAACAGAGTATATCAATGATTTAAATTAAGGAAATAAACTAAACTAATGATTACGTTATTACAAGTAATACTAAGATCAATAAAAGATGTGAAAATTCTAAATCATAGCTATAAATCAGTTGATTACCTGAATATTCCATCCACGAACTAGTGAGGCTCCACACAGGATGGTTGCAGCAGATACTTTGTCATTGTCAGATCCATTAATAGCAATTTCAAATATCTTCTCAAGCTCTGCCAAGCTTCCAATGAAATAAATGTTTCAGTGGGGTGCATTCTGGAAATTCACCACCTAGTCGACAACATGAAATAAATCTATCGCCATATACAAATTGCTTCACGAAAAGATTTTAGTGAAACTTCAGCTTTACATTGATGAAAATGAATCCAAGAGAATCATAGAACTATCCTGTTCTGGTAGTTGAACATTTACTTGATTACAGCTTATTATGAGGTTTTTTCACTATTATGTTTTTTATATTAGAAAATTTTATGCAAAATCAAAGAATACTACTGAGTCATCTTAAAAAATGTTCAGTATGTTTCACAATAACTTATCTAACAAACCTACTGTTATGCATTATCTAATGCTTTTAGAATATACGACTATAAAAAATTGATCAGGACAAAATGTCAGGAAGGCAAACCTTGAAGCGGGAGTTGCCACCAAGGCATTTACCACTGACGAAGTGAGAGGTGCGCCCTTCATCAATGCAGACCAATTAGGAACTTGATTAGGCAAAGCACGAGGTATCTGGTTGATATGTCCACTAATGTAACCTGGCCAATAGTATGCTGATGTATCCAACAAATTACGTGAAATACAAGCCTCAACAATCAAATGTCTCATATTGCCAACTGAAACAATCCGACAATACAATAAGGGAAAAAAAGATTAATCAACGGCCAAATCCTTGAGAAGCAAACAGAAAAGTATGAATTTTTTAGACTGACAATATTGATATGCTTAAAGTGTACAAAACCTACTGCAATTTACTGTCTTGTCATTCATGGCACTCTCAGGATGTCCACTGCCACCTGCGAGACCTGAAACAAACAACATAGCTTTTGCTGCAGCCTTATTAGCTGCAGATGTAACAGATGGAGGAGGAACCAGTAAGTTCTCATAATCACCAAGAATCTTTATACTAGACACTAGATCTTTACGGCATCTCCCAACAGATGTTTTTTCTTTCCATTGGTTGCTTGGTTCTACTACATCAATAGCTGTTGCTTCTTCTTCCTCAATGATGTTAGCAATGGAAAGTGTGGTTATTGATAGTAACATGCACAATCGTGTGTCAAGGTGGGGCACTGGACCTTCAAGAGGATCCCTTTCCTGAGTTCAAGAATCAAATATCTAGATCAACCTTTATTTGATACCAGTAACATGGCAGCATTTTCCTAGAGAGATGAAGGCGGTGCTTACCCTTTGTACAACTCGAAGGGAAGCCATCCAAATTGCCAGAAATGCATCATACCAGGTGCTACCATTAAATGCATGAAGAGCCTTGATTAAACCTATAACATAATAATCAATCTATGGTTAGAAATAAAAATAGCAATTGACTAAAGTGAAATTCAAGAAAAGGAGTATGAAAAAAAATACAGTTTGCCCCCTTGAAGTTATTCAGACCTTACAGATAGTTGTCTCAATTTGGCTTCTTGATTTAATCTTTCAATCCCTATTTAGTTGTTCCCCACAAAATCATGTTTTTTGTACATAAATATACACCTACATCTAATAGTTCTGTTTGTAGGTATTTTCATTCAAACAGTCTTATCTGTGGGTACTTTCATTTTAGACTCACTGCTTTGGGGAAAGAGGGAGGAGAGTTCCAAATGAAATAAATCAAGAAAAGGTACAGGTCCAGTTTTTTGGTAATCAACAATCTACAGACTAAATTGAATCAAACTTATAGGCAACTGAAAATTCCCCTACTTGAATAGGATCGGAAGAAATGATTTATTTTCATAATATTCAAGCTTTTTACCACTAAGGACTTCAATTGCGTCTGTAGCAGCAACTGATCCATCAAGACAGTCTTCAAGATATAAATCTATGGGAATCCAGAGGGAACAATTACTATATCCTGGGCCATGACCACCAGAAGATGTTAAAGAACCAGAAGAAACTACAGTGGAAACTGCTTGGCAATGTCTAGATTTTCCTTCTCTGCCAAATCGTGAAGTGTCAATAATGAAGAACTGCAATTTTTCAGGTGATACTGTTGAGTTACGCAATGCTGAGGAGCTTGTCGCTAGTAAGTTTAAATGATGAGTGAAAGCATCCCAATGAGATGGCCTAAATGATGCACCAAAAGGCATGTAATTGTAAGCAAAACAAAGTTCTTGAAATAAGGATCAAAGTTCTATATTTATTTCATAAAACTTGTATGAATACACTATACACCTTGATCAGATCAATGATAGAATCCTCGGTGATCAAAAAATATTAATTTACAAAAATTATAGAATAGAAAACATTCTTAATGTATTTCACAACCAGGAAGTACAAGTCAGAAGATTGAGAAATTGTACTTCACAGTTCAATTGGATGCACAATTGAAGCTTGAATTTGTTTCTAGCAAAGCATCCTTTTAAAACATATATATTGAAAAATATGATTTCTCATTTATATAAAGCATATTCTACATAGTTCATATTTATTGGTAAATCCTTGAGTTGCATGAATAATGGTTTACTGTCAAATTTCATGAAGCAATGCCAAGTTTTCTTTCCCTGTTACAACTGTGTTAGTTTTCAAGTTAAGGTAATGAACTATCGAGTGGAAAGAACTAATATAGAAGGTGAAGCTTGATAGCTGTTTTATTTGCCTTGTATTATGGGAATTGAAGAGGATATCCAACTATCTCATTTGGTATCATTATTCAATCACATGGCATGAAATTTGGAAGATCTGTTTACCTTTGAAGTGAACACAACACCCATTCAAGGGAAGTAGGTTAATAACTATCCACTTTCTCAAGGAAAAGTCTCTGATAACTAACATATGAAAATTGAATTGATAAGCTTTTTAGTACTTATAAGCTTTCCAATCAGGTGTTTCAAAGAAGGGATTTAAGTACTCCCAGAACAAACCTCTTGGTGTTCTAATCGAAACACCAAAACAACCCAGTGAAGAACCTTTAGCTGAAAATTCTCACTTCATAAGGTCTGATAAACTATGTCAAATTTTTAATTCCTCAAAATATGTCAACGTAGACTCTTGCAAAACAAAACTATGCAACTATTTTTTTGTTAAGACCTCTCATAAATATGTTGAACAGTCAAAAAGAAAACATCATACATGTTTTCACGTGCCAAGGAGAGAAGCTTGGAAATTACTTTCTGATGCAGAAAATGCCAAACTACTTCAATTGCCATTATGGTATTTAGTTTCTGCAGCTTTTCATTGTATTCAGTTTTTTTCTCACTGAGTGCAACTTCTCCCTCTATCTCCATGTCTTGGGTCTTAGTTACCCACTCGGGGTTCTTCACAGGTGTTATTTCTTGCAACCCTTCATCATCTAAGGTTGCATCAAGTAACTGCCATAAAATGGCAAAGACATACTCAACTACTAAGGCTCCTGGTTCACATGCTTGAACACCAAATTTTTCAGAAAGATGAAGAGTATCATCAATTGAAGCCATTGTCCTGCTCATTAAACAGGAAAAAAAATTAATGTATGTGACTCCAAAATAATTATTATCTGCAACAAGAAAACGGAAATGAAAATGCAAATGATCGCTTGCTCCATTAAGAATACTAAAAATTATTCACGAAGCACAATGGCTAATAGAAATGCCGAACACACAATCAGATTTAAGGTAATTAGGAATATTTTGTCTTACTTCTTAAAATGTGACCCCTTTATCTGCGATGTGAAGGAAAATGCATGCCTCCGGATAAGTTCCAGATACAGTCTATATGCCACCGGCTTATAATGGCGATTTGGAATAACCCTGTATAAGGAGAAAAAAATCATGATACTATCCAGCAAAAGTACTCTGGATGTAACCCATTTAAAAAAACACCACTGTATCATAAGCAAATTTTTACAGCATGTAGTAAAATTATCTGGAAACAGTGCCCAGTTCAACAAATTTAGGGATCAAAATGAAAATTGTTTCACAGCTGAAGTTGCCATTTCCAGTTTTTTCAAGCCTTCAAGGGTCATTCGTCTATTAATCTCAGTCAGAACACAAATTCCATGATATAACATCTATCAACAAATCTGAAAAGGCCCCAAACAGACCGCAGCTGCTTCTTTTTTTTTTTCCTCAAAAATACTGGCGTATAAATGTTTTGTTGAGAACATCTAAATGGTTCCAACAAATCATTAGTTAAAGCACTGGACAAATCGTTAGTCAACGATTAATTTTATCGTGTACATACTTTTTGAAGTGCTTTGTCAGGTTAGCAAATGGGTACATTTTGACCATTAGCTATCAAAAAATTCAACTAGCGTCATGTATATACAAAATCATAGGGAAGAAACGACTTTGATGAAAGAATACATCTTCCTCAGTTTACATCAAGTGAGTAGTTTAAGGATGACTCTTGTGTTTGATGATGCCCATTCCTTAGGAAATTCCAGTGATCTTCAGTAGAGAATTAAAGAAATAGTTTGAAAGAGAGATAACTAATGAATCATGCATTGTTCGAATTCCCGGTGAAATCAATGTAAGTTACGACTTCACTTAATTAATTAGACAGTTAGACCAGTCACCGAAATATAGAAAAGTAGATGTTGACTATCCTAATAACCCTAGATCAAATGGAACGAGGTCGATTCAAGCAAACATGCGATACCAATTCAAACTCTCCTTTGTCGAAGAACAGAGCTCTGGTGCATTAAATACCTGACGGAGAGGAGCGCCACGAGAAGCATGGGAGGCGCTATGTTGGCTGCGAGGGCCTTCTCGACGTACTTCCAGGCGAGCGGCACGTCGTTTTCCCAGCACAGGTGGGATGCCAGTAGCTGCGCTAGCTCCGGCGACGGAATCGCGACGCCGTGTGCGGCCAGCGCGGAGGAGACCTGCACCGCCCAGCCGGAGGGGTCGCAGCCCATCCCCTGGGCCGCCTTGGTGAACTCCACCACCTCGTCCCACGGCCAGGACATGGGACGGCCGCCGCCAGCTACCAAATACAACAACACGATCACGGAGAGCGCATACGGAACCCGGCCGCCTTCCGCCGACGGCCGAGGATGACTCGCCGGCTGGGGTAGGTGGAACGATCCGCCGCTGCGGGGACGGTAGTGGGGGAGCTGCCGGATATGGAGTAGTGGAGCGGGCAAGTAGGTCCACGTCAATTTTATGAAGTAGTTTTTTTTTTTCCAATTTGGTTCGGTGTCCGTGTCACAATTAGTCGGGGGTGGGTGAGCGATTGGCTACCCAATTCCAGACAGGATTCTCCACTCCAGGATTTGCTGGTGACGCCGGCCACGCACGGACCTAACTCAAGTTTGCTTTTAAAAAAAAATCAACAATTACAAGATTTTAATAACAGATGAATATTTTTGCGGAGTAAAAATAAAATGCAAAGGAGTAAAGTCAAGTTTTGGTTCATCTGCTAAGGAGTAAAGTGTTAACCACTACAAAAGCCGATTTCCAAGTTTACAAAAAGGAACTGCATTTTATTTTTATTTTTTTTATTTATATTCTAAAACATTCTTAAGTCATGTCACACTCACACCCAGTCGATAACCTACCTAACACACGACGACTCTCTGCTTTCTTCTTTTCTTTTTGAAACTGAACGACGATTCTGGCAAAGCCTGCCAATGGCCTGACACGACTAGGCCCGTGTGTTCGGGTAGCCTGTCGCCGCTCAGCCTTGCAGTTGTGCTTGGTCCGATTCAGGTTTAGGTCATATCCAACATTACACATGATGAAGCAGAAAGATGAGATCCCTGTTCAGGGTTGCTCATCAACCTGCAAGGACAAATCGTATAGAATTAGCTACTGAAGTTGATTGTCAGCTAACATAAAACCAGAAGAAGGGAAAAGGAGAATTCACTTAACCGTTGAATAAATTCCATCAGATTCAGGCCAGCTTCCAAATCTCCATTTCTGGATGATCAGCTTGTATTCCTGTAGCTGTTAATTGACGCCAGTGATCGATTTATCAAAGAGGCTGAATTGTCCTCCAACTTCCTTGCTAATCCTCGCGTTGCTCCGAGAAAATATTTTCCATCGGTTCTCATCCATCTGGATCTCATAGATATCCCTCGCCCTGCAGTAGAATTTCTCCGTCAAAGATATGTTTTTGAAACCTTCCTTATTCTTCTTCTTCTTCTTCTTCTTTGCCTTTAATGGTGCCGCTGCCGCTGCCGCTGCATTATTAACAGGAGAGGCTGCAGGAGCCCTTCCTCCAGCTGCCGGAAGTGGAACCGTCGCCGAGGGAGGTTTCTTTGCGTCAAGTTCGTCCTTTGCAGAGACGCCCTTGGCCACTGCCTCCGCAAAGATCCTAAGTTTCTCAAGAACCTCCGGCTTGCCATTGGCAAGGAAGGCGTCCTTGATCCGGCGCCCAATCGGGCCATCGTCGTCCCGGACCGTGAGTCGTGGCAGTAATCGATAGCGAAGGAGCAGGAAGGTGCTCCGCTGGCGACGGTGGTCGGATAGGCACGGCACGGAGGAAGACACGTGCAGTAGCTTATTATTATATATTTATATTAAACTTTATTGAAACTAACAACATCGTCGCTTTGGCCGAGTGGTTAAGGCGTGTGCCTGCTAAGTACATGGGGTTTCCCCGCGAGAGTTCGAATCTCTCAGGCGACGAATGATTTTTAGCTTTTTGTTTGTTTAATTCTGTCATTTTCGCATCTTCATTCTCTTTATGACTGTCTTGTTTATATTCCAGTAAAAATAAGAATTTTCTATCAAGAATAATGCTTGTTTTTTAGCATAAAATAGTTTCTTCATTAAAAAATCAATTATGTGATAATAACACAATTGTTCCTTTAGAAATATTTGAAATCCTTGCCCAAATAAATATTATGGAAAGGATTGAATATAATTGAAAAAGTTGAGTTCGTTTCTTTATTTTGTTAAAAAAAACAAAAAAAAAAACGACTTTTTATCCAACCATATAAATAAGTTTTTGAAATTATCAAATTATATATTCATTTTTTATTTTACCAGATTTTTTTAATCAGTTGAATTAATTTAGCTATGTGTCAAAATGACTGATTTATTTATTTTTATCAAAGTTAATTTTAAATAAAATTGATTAATATATCAAATAATCTCGGATTGATATTAAACTCATTCTTATATATGTAACTACCTCTCTTAATTATATTCATGCTCTCAAATGTCAATTTGACTCAATATATAAGAGTAATGATTTTTTGAACATGAATATATTTAAAAAATTTAATTCGTGTTTAAAATATCATTGCTCTCAATATATTGGGTCAAATTGATATTTGAGAACATGGATATAGTCAGAAGAGGCGAACACATAAGAACTAGTTTCATGTCAATCCGAGATCATTTGATCAATCAGTCGATTTTGAATAAAATCGACTGATGGACCAAATGACCCCGGATTAACCTGAAACTATTTTTATGTGTTCGCCCACCCCTCCTGAATATATTCATGCTCTCAAAAGTCAATTTTAACCAATATATTAAGAGTAATGATTTGTTGAACACGATAATATTTGAAAATTTTAATATGTGTTCAAAAAATCATAACTCTCAATATATTAGGTCAAATTATTATTTAAGGACATGGATATAATCAGGATAAATAAACGAACACATAAGAACTAGTTTTAGGTCAATCCGAGGTCATTTGGTCCATCATTTATTTTTGCTCAAAACTGACTAATGGACCAAATGAGGATTGACATGAAATTAGTTCCTATATATTTTTCTACCTCTTCTGATTACATCTATGCCCTCAAACACCAATTTGACCAAATATATTAAGAGTAATAATTTTTTGAATACAAATTAATTTTTTTCAAACATATTTGTGTTAAAAAAATCATTTCTCTCAATATATTAAATCAGATTTGCGTTTCAAGGTGTGGATATGATCTTGTTGGGACCTTAACACCCGCTAAAGAGGGGGGGGTGAATAGCGTCTCACCCAAAATGTCTCTTCCAAGCTACACGATCATTTAACGTGGTTCAGAGATCAGGGCTCCTACTCCACGGCAATCCGTAAGGTGGACAATCTCGATCCGTCGGTAGATAACTTCGCGACAAACTCCGGGTAGCTCACGAAGCTCCTTGTGGGTGGAGAAACCTCACCACAACTCTCACAAGAACAATTGAAACGCTAGGGCACAGGGTAGACTACTAATAAGGGTTAACCAGCTCTATTTCGTCAATCTCAACCAAGCTCCCAAGGCTTGGTTATATAGGCCACGGGTTGGAAAATTCCGCCTACTAGTCGACTGCCAAAACCATTAGTCGATTGTCCTCTTGTGGAAAATCGACCGTTACATCCCAACGGCTCGATACCAGTCGACTGGTAAAAATACCAGTCGACTGCTCCACACTGGCCGAGCGAACAGAAGCATTCTGTTCGCTCTCAGTCGACTGCCCAGTCGACTACACCAGTCGACTACCCAGTCGACTACACCAGTCGACTGATGTAACCACCAGTCGACTGCTACAGTAATGTTACAGTACTGCTACAGTAAAACCCTAATTTTAGGATTTTACCCTCGAGTACATTCACTCAGCACTCGTCCTCGCCCGACCAACCTAGACCTAGCTTTCTAGCCTCCTCCATCAGCCTTGTGTCCCTCGGATGCCTCTCCATCTTTCACGTCTTACCTTCTGGAGCTTCTATCGGTCTTGTCATTGTTGTCGGGTCTTCCTTTGCCAAAAGGTCGCACCTCCGGAACTTTGTCCATTGTCAAATCACACTTGGACTTACGTTACCAAGACTACATCCTTGGACTTACACCACCAAGACTCATCCTTGGACTTTCCTCCTTTGCCAAGATCACACTTGGACTTTCCTTGTTGTACCTGTATCCTGCACACTCATAATGCGTATCAAATACAACAATAAATCTAACTTAAACATTTGCCCAAACATCAAAACCTAGGGTACCCAGATTGCTCCAATAATCTCCCACTTTTTGATGTTTGGCAATCCGTTTAAGTTAGGGAAACAATAATAATGTAAATAAATATGCAATCTACACATGCATAAATCATGAAACATAATCCTAGGCTCCCTCTTCACCTAAGCTCCCCCACAAAAGACAAACTTCTCCCCCTTTGCTAATCAATGAGCAATTGCGGCTCCCCCTTCTCCTAAGCTCCCCCTTGAGTTAGGATTTCTTGCAAAGGTATGTAGATTTCCTACTTAAACCTAAACTTCTCCCCCTTTGTCATACATCAAAAAGAGCTCCAACAATATCCCAATTATTGGGCTCTTTGACCTCTAATGACCATAAACATCATGTATTAACCTCCCATAAGATTACATACAAGGTCTCCACTCTTTTGATCATTTTCTAATGCTGGAAAATATTTTCAGACCGTATTAGTCGACTGCTATAAGCCCCAGTCGACTGTCATCATCAAAATGAGCTTACAGAGACATTCTATGCTCGTGAACAGTGTTACCAATCGGTTGGTAACTGTACCAGTCGACTGGTACTCTATTTCTGAAAAAATCAACCTTTTCTGATCAACTTCAGAAATGTACCATAAATTCTACAAACCTCCAAAAATTTCTAAATTTTGTGGAGAAGTCTATTTTAACCTTATCTACTTGGGAAAAATATATTTATCACAGATCCCAATATTGACACAAAATTCAAAACTAACTAAATAGTTCAATTGAACTTTGACCTAAAGTCCTAGTTTTGGCTTCTTCTTGATGTATCTGCCTATACTAAACCATAATGCATCTCTTGCATTAGTTTATATGACATATATATATCAAAAATCAATTTTCATGTAATATGAACCTAATTCATATTTTCATGCATGAAACTTAACCCAATTATGTCAACCAACTACAATAGAGACTCGAATCCATCTCTAATCCCTTTGGTACATATTGGTTCACTTGAGATCATTTATCATATGTCCCAAATACTCTTTGAGCTCCCCATTGAGTTCTTAATCTTATCCACCTCCATTGGTGACTCATTTACTATGACTAGGTCACTTCGGTACATCTCGGGTGACACTTGACCTACAAAACTCACCTTCTTAACCATAGACACCTTGTCTTTGGTTAGTTTCTTCCTATCCTTCACCTTGGACACCTCATCCTTGCTATAATTATATGCCACCCTAGCATATTCCTTCTTATTATCCTTGGATGACTCTCCCTTGTCCTTGGTCACGCCTCTCTTACCAATGTTATGTGCTATCATAACACTTGACATCCTTTTGGTCTTGGAGGGACCTAATTTGACATTTTTGGGTCTTTGACCATCCAAATACATGTCAAGTCCTTTAAGTCCAATAATGAACCTCTCTAGTACTTTCTCCATTTCCTCAAGTTTTGCCTTCAAGGCTTGATTTTCTAACTCTAGGGTTCTAACCCTAAAGTCAACATGTCCACCTTGGACATCCCTAGACCTACCCACCTTCCTAGGCATATGTCTCCCTTTCTTGGGATTAATGCTTAGGTTTTCACCTACTTTTCTTCCCTTTGGCAAAGTGGTTTGGGTCTTATTAGGTCTATTCTTACTAGATTTAGTATGAATAGGTCTCCTAGGGTTATCTCCTACATTGACCCTATTTTTATCATTATATCTAAATCCATGATTATGCTTGGGTAAATAATAAAAATTATTTCTAGAATGCATGGAAGAATTTAAATTTTAATTTAAATTTATGTTAGGGTTTACCTCCCTTACCATTGAAGCTCTCTTCTTCTCCCACTTCTTCAAGTGCGCCAATTTCTTGAGCTCTCCTCTCCTTGGCCACTTTGTGTGGCAGTGTCCCCACTCACCACACGTGAAACACCTAATGTGTTTTTTGTCCTTCTTTTTCTTCCAACAACTCACATTAGTTTCTAAATTAACTTTAGTGAGTTTAGGGTTTACCTCCTTTACCTTCTTGAGTGAAGGACACCTACTCTTGTAGTGCCACATATTACCACACTCAAAACATTTGATGTGGTCCTTTATGCTCTTCTTGGTAGTTGAGGTGGAGGGTTGAGCTTCCAAGATCTCCTCTTCCTTGGATTGCTCTTCTTCCTCTTCACTTGAAGATGTGGACAGTTCCACTTCTTCCTCCCTTGATGATGTGGATGATACCTCCTCATCTTCCTTCTCCTCCTCGGATGTTGAACCTGTGTCAACATCCAATTGATTCTTCTCTTCTTGGACCAATGAGCCTTTCTCTTTGGGCTCCTCCTCTTCTTAGATTTGGGTAGGACTCTCATGAAGCGCAATTACCATTTTCCAAATGTCACTTGCATTCTCGTATTCACCTACATTCAATATCGCATTAGGAGATAATAAATTAATTAAAATTCTAGTTACCTCCTTTTCTGTCTCCGATTGCTCCCTTTGCTCCTTGGTCCAATATCGAGGTCAGAGACGCTTTCCCTTCTTGTCCGTTGGAGCATTAAACAGTTCCTCCAACGCAATTCATTGGTTCCAATTCATTTGGAACCACATCTCCATGCGCTTCCTCTAATAATCGAAGTCCTCGCGCTCGTATGGAGGTGGGATTCAGATGTCCTATCCTAGCGGACCTTCCAACTCCATCTTCTTCCTCTAACACTTACTCCCTTGGCGATTAGTCCAACAAGAGCTCACCTTGCTCTAATACCACTTGTTGGGACCTTGACATCCGCTAGAGGGGGAATAGCGTCTCACCCAAAACATCGCTTCTGTAAGGAACTAGGGCGCTAAACACGCGAAAACATCCAGTTCCTTTCCAGAAGATCCATGCAAAAGGAAACCATATACTAAGTACTAATTTTTATACATGAGAAAGTTATACCTTTGTTGTGTGCCCTTCGCAATCCCGACAGCAACGTTTCTTTAGATGCGGATCTTAGCGCGATCAAGTGGCTGCGCCTCTATGGTATCCACACGAACAAGTCTCGTTTGTCTCACAAACTCACCAGGTGGAGAATGAAACAACCAAAGGTTGTACTAGCAACCCTTCTTGGAAGTTTCGACCAAGTGGAAGAGAGGAGGAAGAAGAGCAAGAATACCAAAAAACTCATCATGAAAATGAATCCAAAAACTCCCTTTTATATATTCATGAAATTGCCTCATGCCTTAATATCAATTGCCTTGATTGACATTAATATTTGTCTTCATCCAATGAATCCAATGCATCCTATGCATGTAATGCATGAGCAATCAAATTGTTCACTCTTCATCCAATGCATGAGTAATTCAAGTTGTACACTCCTCTTTCTTCATGAATTCAAATTTATGAAATCATATAATGAGTCCAACTCATTAATCATCAAATAATTCATGAAATCATATAATGAGTCCAACTCATTAATCATCAATCCAATTGATTCAATGAGTCAAATTTGAATTTGATGCAATCCAATAGTTGGATTTAATTGAGTTTTACTCAATGAGTCTTGATCCTGTCGGGAATCTGGGAAGACGAATCTACCGACGTGACGTATCTGGAAGGTTGACCGCATCTCCATGACCCGTATGGGGAGATGCCCTCTACGTTGACCAAGTCGTCCGCAGTCTTCTGGTCAACAATGCCTGTATCTAGTGATCAGGTTGCCCCGGTCCCTGGTGCCCCGATGCTCGAGGCGGGTCCCACAAATGTATAAGTAGTCGAACACTAATGACAGAATAGTGAAATAAATGCAGGAAAGGTACGATGACATACCCTGGCCCCGGGGGGGGGGGCACCCTCGGATGGATGGATGAGCTGGTTGCGGTGCTTATCGAGTCGCTGCGACCGCGAAGAGCAGATAGACGCCCGCCAGATGAGTAGCTGGCTCCGGTGGTTTGAAGCTGGGCACGATATGGATCCACAAGGCGACGGACGGTCCGACTACAATCTCGGCTCGCAGGCTGGCATGCAACAGTGGTACGAAGGCCGAACACTCCATCGGCTCGTAGGCCGGGATACAATAGCGGCACGAAGGTCGAACACACTCTCGGCTCGCAGGCTAGAATGAAGGCATAGTACGATACCTGAGCCCTCGGAAGGCGACTGCTCGGAGGGTGACGATGCAGCCCGGAGGTGTTGGCGGCTGCGATAGTGGCTACCAGAGATGACGGCGCAGGACGCCGGAGGTGCTGGTTACCGCTATGGGCGGCTGTGGCGGCTGCGACCACTATAGGCGGCAGTGGCGGCTGCTGGGCCCGGCGATGGTGACTGCTGGACTCAACGGTGATCGCTGGACTTGACAGTAGTGAGGGGTGTCGGCGAACGCTGGGGACATCGGCAGCAGCGGAAGACGGCGTTGGCCGCTGGGGGTGCTAGCTGCCGGAGGTGGCTGCGGCAGTGGCTGCCAGAGGTGGCGGTGCTACACGACGGCTAGAGGCATCGTCGGTGGCTGGAGGTGCCATCGTCGACCGCTAGAGATGTAGACGGGCGCTGACCAACAGAAGCTCGCTCGCGGCAGAGGCTCACTGGCGACTGGGCTTGCTGGTAACAGAGGCTCGCGAGCGACAGAGGTCCGCTGTCGGCGGAGGAGGTGTTGGCGGCTGTCCGCGACTACTAGAGGCGGAGACCCGTCGACGGCAGCACTTACTGAAGGCTGCCCCGGCGCCTGCCGGAGGTGGCAGCGCTCCCCATCAGCGGCGTCTACTGGAACCGGTGTCCGCGGGAGGTAGGGGTGGTGACGCCCGCTGGCTTCGACACCCACCGGAAGTGAAGGCAGAGGTGCCCGCTAAAGGCGGCCGCGCTGGAAGGGACGAGGCAGAGATGGAGAGAGATGGCTGCTCACTACGGTGTGGCTAGTGCCGACACGAAGAAGCGGAAATGATGATGTGCAACTGGCGGCGATCATCGGAGCAAGGGAAGGAGGGTGATGACAGATCCCCCTTGTTCCTCCTGGCGACCCCTTAAAACACGAACCACATCCCTCTCCCAACCCTAACCTTCACATGCCAAAAGACCAAAATACCCTCCTCCATCTCCTTAATCCCTCTCATGCCCTAAAACTACATCCGGATCACAAACCTTCCCTTCGAGTCTAGTCGAAGGAGGCGCAAGTCCGACTGACTAGACCAAGCCCACAACAGAATCACTATCGAATGTGAAAACAGATCACTGGGCTCGTCCTATCATTGTGGCAATGCCGAGCCAGTGACTCAAGTAGTATCGAGCGAGCGACGAGAAATAGTACGGTTCAGACAACAGAGATAATGCTTATCAAGTAGAAATACGAGAGACCGAGCCGAGCGCACGATCGCGAAGATGTCGATCGGGCTACCAAAATAATGTGGACCGAGTAATCGAGAGAGCGTCGTGCGAGAGATGGCAGCAATGCCGAGCGAACAGGAGATCAGGAGGATGCCGAGCGCGAGAATGCGAAGATGTTAACCTGACGACCGAGCAGGCGATGCTGCATGCGTGACCGCGGAGATGCCAACCAGGGGTCTGTACAATGCGACTGGGTGACCTGTCACTCGCAAAAGGCTGACCAAGTCATGTAGAGAATGTTGAGTGTTTAACTAGGTAGTTCATGCATGCGGTCGACCGGACGACCAAGTGATACCAATCGGACGACTATGAGAGTGCTGATCGGGTGACCCAGAGAATGCCTACCGAGCGCTCGTAAAATGCTGCCCCGACAATCAAATAATACCTAGCGAGATAATGCTGCCCGGGAGATGACCACGGGAGAATGAAAAGTACGAAGTTGGCGTCTCGAGTGGATGTGAGGCTCATGCAACCAAAAGGCCTGGGGCCCGCGAGATGCCCCGGTCGGCGAATCAATGAAGATACCCTAGTCCAGGATCATTGGCGACAGCTTAATAAACTGGTTCGTGACTAGTGGAGGCTGCTCACCCCAACGAGAGAGATAGAAAATCCGATAAGCTGGTCCGCGACCCGTAAAGACACTCGACCCCGAACGGGGGAGATGGATGCTCTGATAAGCTCGACCCTGAACGGGGGAGAAAGAATATCTGAAGCTGGTCCGAGACCAGTGAAGAACACTCGCCCCCGATCGGGGGAGATAAAATATCTGGCGACCGCTCGACCCGAATGGGGGAGATACATGCTTTGATAAGCTCGACCTCGAATGGGGGAGAAAGAATATTTGACGGACTGGTCCGCGAAGGCGGGGTTTTAACGTCGCTACTCGACGGTCTTTAAGCCGGAGTTTTTATAGTAGCCGGTTTGACTCTAGAATTTAACGTCGCCGCTCGACCGTCTTCAAGCCGGGGTTTTTATAGTCGCCGGTTCGACTCTAGAGTTTAACGTCGCCGCTCAACGGTCTTCAACAATGAACTTGCAACTCAGATAATATACGCCCGGCCGATCGGCTCGGGGTCTTCGACATCGAGCTCGGGGCTCGGATAATATATGCCTGGTCGATCGGCATGGGGTCTTCGACATTGAGTCGGTGGCTCGGATAATATACGTCTGGCTAATCGGCACGAGGTCTTCGACATCGAGCCGGTGGCTCGAATGATATACGCTTGGCCGATCGGCACGGGGTCTTCGACATCGAGCCGGTGACTCGGATAATATACGCCCGGTCGATCGGCACGGGGTCTTCGACATCGAGTTCGGGGCTCGGATAATATACACCCGGCCAATCGGCGCGGAGTCCTCGTCAATGAGCTCGGGGCTCGGATAACATACACCCGACCGATCGGCGCGGGGTCTTCGTTAATGAGCTCGGGGCTCGGATAACATACACCCGGCTGATTGGCGCGGGGTTTTCGTCAACGAGCTCGGGGCTCGGATAACATACACCCGGCCGATCGGCGCGGGGTCTTCGTCAACGAGTTCGGGGCTCGGATAATATACACCCGGCTGATCGGCTCGGGGTCTTCGTCAACAGGCTCGGGGCTCGGATAATATACACCCGGCCGATCGGCGCGGGGTCTTCGTCAACGAACTCGGGGCTCGGATAATAAACACCAGGCCGATTGGCGCGGGTTCTTCATCAACGAGCTCGGGGCTCGGATAATATACACTCGGCCGATCGGCGCGGGGCCTTCGTCAACGAGCTCGGGGCTCGGATAATATACACCCGGTTGATCGGCGTGGGGTCTTTGTCAACGGGCTCGGGGCTCGAATAATATACACCCGGCCGATCGGTGCGGGGTCTTCGTCAACGAGCTCGGAGCTCGGATAATATACACCCGGCCGATTGGTGCGGGGTCTTTGTCAACGAGCTCGGAGCTCGGATAATATACACCAGGCCGATCGGCGTGGGGTCTTCATCAACGAGCTTGGGGCTCGGATAATATACACCCGGTCGATCGACGCAGGGTCTTCGTCAACGAGCTCGGGGCTCAGATAATATACACCCGGCCGATCGGCGCGGGGTCTTCGTAAACGAGCTTGGGGCTCGGATAATATACACCCGGCTAATCGGCGCGGGGTCCTCGATCGAGGAACTAGGGCAGATCATATAACTGAAAGAGGAAAGATAACGCAAAAACTGACCGAGGTCATGAGGATGGTAGACTTTTTCGGCATCGTCCATCTTCACGTTCCCAACCAGGTGCGTTCCCACAGACGGCGCCAATTTGATCCTATCGGGAATCTGGGAAGACGAATCTGCCGGCATGACGTATCTGGAAGGTTGACCGCATCCCATGACCCAGATTGGGAGCTGTCCTCTACGTTGACCAAGTCATCCGCAATCTTCTGGTCAACAGTGCCTGTATACAGTGATCGGGTTGCCGCGATCCCTAGCACCCCGATGCTCGAGGCGGGTTCCATAAATGTATAAGTAGTCGAACACTAATAACAGAATAGTGAAATAATTACAGGAAAGGTACGATGACATACCCTGGCCCCGGGCGCCCTCGGATGGATGAATGAGCTGGTTGCGGCGCTGATCGAGTCGTCGCGGCCGCGAAGAGCAAATAGACGCCCGCCAGATGAGTAGCTGGCTCCAGTGGTTCGAAGTCGGGCGCGATATGGATCCGCAAGGCGATGGATGGTCCGACTACAACCTCGGCTCACAGGCCGGCATGCAACAGCGGTACGAAGGACGAACACTCCATCGGCTCGCAGGCCAGGATACAATAGCGGCACGAAGGCCGAACACACTCTCGGCTCGCAGGCCGGAATGAAGGCATAGTACGATACCTGAGCCCTCGGAAGGTGACTGCTCGGAGGGTGATGATGCTGCCCGGAGGTGTTGGCGGCTGCGGCAGTGGCTACCAGAGATGACGGCATGGGACGCTGGAGGCGCTGGTTACTGCTAAGGGCGACTACGACCGCTATGGGCGGCTGTGGCGGCTGTGACCGCTTTAGGCAGCAGTGGCGGCTGCTGGGCCCGGCGATGGTGACTATTGGACTCAGCGGTGATCGCTGGACTTGACGGTAGTGAGGGGTGCCGGCGGACACTAGGGACATCGGCAGCAGCGGGA
Source organism: Zingiber officinale (assembly GCF_018446385.1). Lineage (NCBI taxonomy): Eukaryota > Viridiplantae > Streptophyta > Magnoliopsida > Zingiberales > Zingiberaceae > Zingiber > Zingiber officinale. The sequence goes on along the minus strand of NC_055999.1, from coordinate 95,294,238 downwards.
GACGGCGTTGGCCGCCGGGGGTGCTGGCTGCCGGAGGTGGCGGTGCTACACGACGGCTAGAGGCATCGTCGGCGGCTGGAGGTGTCATCGGCGACCGCTAGAGATGTAGACGGGCGTTGACCAACAGAAGCTCGCTCGCGGCAGAGGCTCATTGGCCACTGGGCTCGCTGGTAACGGATGCTCGCGGGCGACAGAGGTCCACTGTCGGCGGAGGAGGTGTTGGCGGCTGTCTGTGACTACTAGAGGCGGAGACCCGTCGGCGGCAGCGCCTGCTGAAGGCTGCCCCGGCACCTGCCGGATGCGACAGCGCTCCCCATCGGCGGCATCTGCTGGAACCGGCGTCCGCGGGAGGTAGGGGTGGTGACGCCCGTTGGCTTCGACACCCACCGAAGCGAAGGCGGAGGTGCCCGCTAAAGGCGGCCATGCTGGAAGCGACGAGGCCGAGACGGAGAGAGATGGCTGCTCACTACGGTGTGGCTAGTACCGACATGAAGAAGAGTAAATGACGATGCGCACCTGACGGCGATCATCGGAGCAAGGGAAGGAGGGTGACGGTGGATCCCCCTTGTTCCTCCTAGCGCCCCCCTTAAAACACGAACCACATCCCTCTCCCAACCCTAACCTTCACATGCCAAAAGACCAAAATACCCTCCTCCATCTCCTTAATCCCTCTCATGCCCTAAAACTACATCCGGATCAAGTCCAATTTAAATTAGACTTAATCCAATGATTCATCACATGAATCTATCTCTATTGATTTGTTCTTTGTGTGTGACCCAATAGGTTCTCGTAACGTTGGCAATGTATCCAAATCAACATTTAAATACATAAGCAATGAGTGGCATCTAGCAAGGCATCATTGCTACCCAAGTAACGAGAATGTCGAGATCTGACTTAACCTTTCCGTGGCTATTATCTTGTATGACTTGGTCCCTCTATTTTTGATATCTAATTGATCAATGAGGCATAGACTATGTCATCCTCTTATCAATCTTTGTGTTTCTTGATCTCTAAGTAGACACACTCAAATAAATGAACTTAATATCTCATATTGACTAATTTACGCATGACCATGCTTTCTTATGTCCTACTAATCAAGGGGCCCACAGATATCACTTCCGTCATATGGAAGGGATAGATCCCATCTACATCACTCACATCCCCCCGCATAATTTATTGCATACCCAGTGATTGACTTTATAGTCCACCCTATTACGGGTGGCGTTTGACGATACCAAAGTATGCAACTCCTTATGTAGGGAATCATAGTGACTTAAGGTATAAGAACTATTCATACCAATAGTCACATGAAAATGTTTATGACACTCATACGATGATCCATGAAACATTCTCATGGCGGGTCATTCAGTACATATTCTCTAATATATACCCATGTGTCAACCTGATATCTCATATCCATGACTTCTGAAATCAAGTCATCCGTTGACCTACATGCTAGTCTCAACGCATTAATATTGTCTTTGTATATTAATGCTCGACTAGGAACAATTAAGAGTAGTGTTCTCTACAATATCTCACTATCAATTCAACTAATTGACATACTGTAGATAAGAACCTACTACCCAAGGATATTATTATACTTATTTAATTGGCACTGAACTGAAATAAATATAATAACCAACTTTACCTTTTATTAATAATGATATATGATACAAAATGAGCCATTTACAATCATCTCATAATTAGTACTAGGGTTAATACTAACAATCTCCCACTAGCACTAGTGTCAATCACTGAGGTATCGAATACCCATTGACCTAGTGTGACCATCATGCTTTCCTTGTGCCAAAGCCTTGGTCAAAGGATTCGTAATGTTAGCATCAGTTGGTACTCTGCATATTCTCACATCTCCTCTATCGATGATCTCTCGAATGAGATGGAATTGCCGGAGTATGTGTTTGGATCTCTGATGAGAGCGAGGTTCTTTAGCCTGTGCAATAGTCCCATTGTTATCACAATAGAGGTCTATTGGGTTTCCTACACTAGGAACAACACCAAGCTCTGTAATAAACTTCCTGATCCAAACAACCTCCTTTGCTGCAGTTGATGCAGCAATGCACTCGGCTTCTGTTGTAGAATCAGCGACTGTGTCCTACTTCGAACTCTTCCAGCTCACAGCACCACCATTTAAACAAAATACATGCCCTGACTGTGATCTGTAATCATCCTTGTCAGTTTGGAAGCTAGCATCGGTGTAACCCTTTACAACAAGCTCCTCATCGCCTCCAAATATCAAGAAATAATCTTGAGTCATTCTCAAGTACTTAAGAATATTCTTAACTGCTGTCCAGTGACCTTCACGTGGATCTGACTGTATCTGCTCGTCATGCTTAACACATATGAGACATCAAGGCGAGTACAATGTTAGCTAGAGCCCTAGAGCCAATCATTTGATGATTGTATTTTGGACTTGTTGTATCATATTCTATATAAATAAAGACATTTGGTTTTTGGTTATTATACTTACTTGTATTGGTGTCAAATAAACTAAGTATAATAACGTCCTTGAGTAGACGGTTCTCACCTATATCAATCGGTTAGTTGAACCGATAGTGAGATGATATAGGGAACACTACTCTTAATTATTCCTAGTCGAGTATTAACATTCATGGACAATGTTAATGCAATAAGACTAGCATGTAGGTTAACTCGATGACTTGATCTCACAAGTCATGGATATAGAGATATCAAGTTGACACATGGGTATGCATTGGAGAATGTATACTGAATGACCCGCCATGAGAAAGTATCATGGATCGTTATATGAGTGTCATATACTTTCTCATGTGGCTATTAGTATGACTACTAGTCCTTAGACCTGAAGTCACCATGGATCCCTACATAAGGAGTTATGTACTTTGGTTTCGTCAAACGTCACCCGTAACTAGGTGGACTATAAAGGCGATTACTGGGTATGTAACAAATTATGTGGAGGGATGTGAGTGATGTAGATGAGATCTATCCCTCCTATATGACGGGAGAGACATCGACATTCTTGATAGAGTGAGACCACAAAGTGCATGGCCATGCCCAAATTAGTCAATATGAGATATTAAGCTCATTTGATTTAGTGAGTATACTTGGAGTTCAAGATTTAGATTGATCAAAGGATGACACGGTCTATGCCTCACATTGATCAATCTAGATGTCTAGGATAGAAGGACACTTGTCATATTTTTGTGAGGAGTCACAATTAGTAGTCACAAGGTGATGCTGGATCTCAACATTCTTGTAACATTGGGTAGTAATGATGTGTTGCTAGATACCGCTCATTATTTATGTTCCTAAATGGGTTTAGGGGCATTGCCAACGTTACAAGAACCTATAGGGTCACAAACTAAGGACAATTAGATGGAGATTAGGTTCATATGATGAACCAAGAGGATTAGATTCATTTGATGAATCAAATTAGATTAAGAGTAATCCAAATTGGGCTAATTGAGTTGGACTCAAGTTGATTCATGTATTCAATGAGTCTAATTTAGATTATGACTCATTAAATCAACTTAATTTAATGAATTAGATTCATTATATTAAGTTAGCTTGAATCAAATGGTTAGATTAGATCAACCATGGAAGAGATTTGGTCAAGTTTGACTTGACTTGAGAGGAAGAGGAAGAGTCAAGTTTGACTTGACTAATTGCCACATCATTAGTGAGATGGCAAGATGTGGACCAATAATGATGCTCCACATCATCAAAGTGTGCCACCTCATGGGAGTTACAATGCCATTCTCTTTATGGCTACATTAATTGTGAATGGGGGTTACACTTCATGAGTGGCCGACCACTTTAGTATTGGAATGAAAATTGATTTTCATTCAAGTGCTCATTCACTTCTTCTTCCTCCTAGAGTTCTTTCTCCTCTCCCTCTCTTCCTCTCTTGGCCGAACAAGACAAGGTGCTAGCACACCTTTGTTTGGTCTTCTCCATCAAGGATTGTTCGTGTGGATACTTCTAGAGGACCGTACACTTGACGGTCTAGAGATCCGGCACCTTGGACGAGCGGGATTTACGAGGGCACGCTTCAAAGGTATAAAATGTTTTTCCTTTGTAGATCTACTGTAGATCATAATTTGAAACTCGTACTCGTATTTTGAAATCTATCCTTCGCACGAGATCCAGTGGCATGGGTGATTCGGGGTTTCCGCGACGCGAAAAGCGATTTTCGCGGCCCGAAAAATCCAACATACAAAGTATGGCTTACATGATAGACCCTATAGCAGATGTATAAGGAATTTGATCCATGCGGTCTCTTTCTACCTTAGAAGAAGGACATTGATTCTTCGAAAGACTCACACCATGTGACATAGGCAGGAATCCCTTCTTGGAATTCTCCATAGCAAAATATTTAAGCACCTTGTCAATGTACATACTCTGGCGTAGCCCAAGCAATCTTTTAGATCTATCTCTATAGATCTTAAGGCCTAAAATGTAGGTTGCTTCACCTAAGTCCTTCATTGAAAAATAATTCCCAAGCCAAGTCTTCACTGATTGAAGAGTAGGGATATCATTTCCAATGAAAAGTATGTCATCTACATACAATATGAGAAAGATGACTGTGCTCCCACTAACCTTCTTGTAGACACAAGATTTATCTTCATTCTTAATGAAATCAAACGTTTTGATTGCATCATCAAATCGAAGATTCCAACTTCTAGAAGTTTGCTTTAATCCATAAATAGATCTTTGCAACTTACATACCTTTCCAGCATTCTTTGGATCTACAAAACCCTCAGGTTGTGTCATGTACACATCCTCAAGTAGATTTCCGTTAAGAAATGCAGTTTTGACATCCATCTGTGAGATCTCGTAATCATAATAAGCTGCAATAGCAAGCATGATCCGAATGGACTTGAGCATCACAACTGGTGAAAAGGTTTTATCATAGTCTATACCATGAATCTGCTTGAACCCTTTAGCCACCAATCTACCTTTATAGGTATGCATATGACAATCCATGTCTGTCTTCACTTTGAAGACTCACTTACACTCAATGGGTTTGGTCCTTCAGGTGGATCAATCAAAGTCCATACTTGGTTAGTGTACATGGATTCCATTTCGGATCTCATGACCTCTAGCCATTTCTCAAAATCTGGGCCCTGTACAACTTCCTAATAAGATGTAGGCTCATTGAGACCAATAAGCTCTACATCACCATGGTCAGATAAGAGAAAAGAATATCTCTCAGGTTGACGACGGGTCCTATCAGATCTGCACAGAGCTTGTTCTACTTGAATAGGTTGTTGCTCCACAACTTCTTGTGGTGTAACAAAATCATGATTCACAACATCTTGTGGTACCTATTCAGTTTCCATCAAGGCGTCGGTGCTAGTTTGTGTATCTTGAATTTCTTCAAGATCGACAGTACTCCCACTAGTTCTTCTAGAAATAAATTCCCTTTCTAGAAAGACACCAGTTCTGGCAACAAACACTTTGCCTTGCGTGGGACTATAGAAGTAATATTTCTTTGTTTCCTTGGGATATCCTGCAAAATAGAACTTGTCTGATTTGGGTCCTAGTTTATCGGAGACTTGTCGTCAAACATAAGCCTCACATCCCCAAATATTCATGAAAGATATCTTGGGACTCTTCCCAGTTCATATCGTATATGGTGTCTTTATGACAGCCTTGGATGGAACGCAGTTAAGTGTGAAAGCGATCGTCTCTAGAGCATGTCCCCAGAAGGAAGCAGGAAGTTCTGTTTGACTCATCATCATTCATACCATATCTAATAAAGTACGATTTTTCCATTCTGATACACCATTCCATTGTGGTATTCCAGGTGGAGTGAGTTACGATATTATCCCATACTCAACGAGATGGTCATGAAACTCTTGGCTAAGATATTCTCCACCTCGATCTGATTGAAGCATCTTAATATTCTTACCAAGTTGATTTTGTACTTCATTCTTGAATTCTTTAAACATTTCAAAGGATTCTGACTTATGTCGCATTAGATACACATAGTCATATCTACTGAAATCATCAGTAAAAGTAATAAAGTAATTGTAGCCTCCTCTAGCTGCTATTCTGAAAGGGCCACATACATCTTTATGTATGAGTCCTAACAAGTCATTAGCTCTTTCGCTATGCCCACTAAATAGAGTTTTTGTCATCTTGCCTTGAAGACAAGATTCACATATTTCATATGATTCAAAATCAAATGAGTCCAAAAGTTCATCCTTATGGAGTTGGGATATGTGACTCTCATTTATGTGACTCAAGCGACAATGCCAGAGATATGTTTGGTTCAAATCATTAGACTTGAATCGTTTGGTATTTATGTTATAGATTGGGTTGTCAAAGTCTAGAACATAGAGTCCATTCACAAGATGTGCACTATAATAGAACATTTCATTGAAATAAACGGAACAACATTTGCCCTTTATTACAAATGAGAATCCTTTCTTGTCCAAACAAGAAATAGAGATGATGTTCTTAGTTAAGGTAGACACATAACAGCACTCTTCAAGTTCTAAAATAAGTCCAATGGGCAAAGATAAAGAATATGTTCTTATACCTATAGCAGCAACTCTTGCGCTATTGCCTACTCGTAGGTCCACTTCACCCTTTGTTAATATTCTACTATTTCTCAAGCCCTGTACATTAGTACAAATGTGAGATGCACATCCGGTATCTAATACCTATGAAGAAGAAATAGATAGATTGACTTCTATAACTTGTATACCTGAGGCAGAAGTTTCACTTCTCTTCCTTTTCACTTCCTCTAGGTATAATTTGCAGTTCCTCTTCCAATGTCCGGTCTCACCACAGTGGAAGCAGGTTCCTTCCTTAGCCACCCCACATTTGGGTTTCAATGCATGAGCTTTGCCCTTGCCTTTGGCTTGGGTCTTACCCTTACCTTTGGGCTTCCATTTTCCTTTGACCTTTGGCACCATTAAAATGGTGCTAGACTTTGCCTTCTTAAGGTTGAGTTCAGCAGTTTTCAACATGCTCAACATCTCATGCAATGGTTTGTCAATTTCATTCATGTTATAGTTCATGACAAATTGACTATAGCTTTCGGGCAATGATTGCAGAATTAGGTCAGTGGCCAATTCTTGGCTTTATGGAAATCCCAGTCTTTGTAGGTTCTCCACATACCCGATCATTTTGAGCACATAAGGCCCTACGGGACTTCCTTCTTGCATTCTGCATTGAAATAGAACTTTAGAGATCTCAAATCTCTCATGCTTTGCTTGTCCTTGATATAGTTGTCTAAGGTGTTCAACCATATCATAAGTGTCCATGTTCTCATGTTGCTTCTGAAGCTCAGAGTTCATGGTAGCGAGCATAAGGCATGATACATCTAATGCATCATCTTGATGATTCTTATAAACATCCTTATCAGCTCTAGTGGCAGTAGTGGGGAGTGCTTCAGGAATGGGTTGCTCTAGGACGTACAATTTTCTTTCTTGCTTGAGAACTATTCTTAAGTTTCTGTACCAGTTTAGGAAGTTAGCTCCATTAAGCTTGTCCTTATCAAGGACAGATCACAGAGAGAGAGAGTATTTGATGTATTTGATGACATGGTGATCTACAACAATAAAATGTAAAAATAAGTATCATATTTTGATCATTTAACTAGGCCTTTAATTAAATGATTCTCCCACTAAATTGCAAAGCTTTGGTAGAAGCAAGTCATGAATGTGGTTTTACCCACACTACTAGCTCCAAATCCAATCGCGATAATATTTATGTGGGACAAGATCCGTATTATACCGCATCTTGAGTTAGCTTTGGCTAATCACCCAAAACTTAGTATAAGTTAGGTAGACAATATTTACCAATTATATCATATGTAACTCTTGTATCATTGTGTGAACAAGACTATTTGTTCATTTGCCCATCTTATGAAATTTCATTATAACTCATCTTGAGTTAGCTTTGGCTAATCACCCAAGACTAGCTAGTATAATTTTGAATTTCATCGTATGGGATATATCTCTAAGTTCTCAACTTAATTAAGTCACACCCAAAGTTTTAGTAGTCGGACATCACAATTGTCCTTCGCACTCTAGCAAGATAAATCGAGTCACTTTGCTTTGGCAAAACCTGACTACAATTGATCGAGCTAGAAGTGAGTACTAAACTTTGGTAGGCATATTTGAAAGACCTAATCATGATTAAACTACACATGTATCGCATACAATCATAACATATCATGGCATACATCACATATATGCATAAAAGAAATTGTGGCATGGTTATGACCCCATTATCTATGATCCTCTCAAGCCAATGAGAAGATCGAAAAGTCAACCTAGGCAAAAACATCTTCTCCAAGTGCTTCCTTGGTCACCATGTGTTGTTGTCCTTCTCCCTTTCTCACCGTCGTCAAGTAGACTTATTCTTCTCTAATTTGTACATTACAAAATCTAAATAAAACTCGAATTACATTCGAGTGTAGTCTAAATTTATAACTAAAATAAAAGAGGAGAGGCACGACACGCAGACCGTATTATGAATTACAACACACACATCCAATCACATCGGGGTTTAAGGGTCATAACCATACACCATGTCATATAAAATTCTTAATCTATTATGACAAAATTTACTATGATTTAAACAATTAATTATGAGCCACAATGCCATGATGGTTTCGCTAAAAACCTCTTGGCTGAAACTTGCTCATAATCATGCAAATCATAATAAACATGTCATGCAATTTCTATATCACATATGAAATTCTAACTAAGTATATGCCTTCGCAAGTGGCTCTGATACCACTGAAAGGAACTAGGGCGCTAAACACGCGAAAGCTCAGCGGAAAACATCTAGTTCCTTTCCAGAAGATCCATGCGAAAGGAAACAATATACTAAGTGCTAATTTGTATACATGAGAAAGTTATACCTTTGATGCGTGCCCTTCGCAATCCCGACAGCAACGTTTCTTTAGATTTGGATCTTAGCGCGATCAAGTGGCCACACCTCTATGATATCCACACGAACAAGTCTTGTTTGTCTCACAAACTCACCGAATGGAGAATGAAACAACCAAAGATTGTGCTAGCAACCCTTCTTGGAAGTTTCGGCCAAGTGGAAGAGAGGAGGAAGAAGAGCAAGAACACCAAAAACTCATCGTAAAAATGAATCCAAAAACTCTCTTTTATAGATTCATGAAATTGCCTCATGCCTTAATGCCAATTGCCTTGATTGACATTAATATTTGTCTTCATCCAATGAATCCAATGCATCCTATACATGCAATGCATGAGCAATTCAAATTGTTCACTCTTCATCCAATGCATGAGTAATTCAAGTTGTACACTCCTCTTTCTTCATGAATTCAAATTCATGAAATCATGTAATGAGTCCAACTCATTAATCATCAAATAATTCATGAAATCATATAACATCAAATAATTCATGAAATCATATAATGTGTCCAACTCATTAATCATCAATCCAATTGATTTAATGAGTCTAATTTGAATTGGACACAATCCAACAGTTGGATTTAATTGAGTCTTCCTTAATGAGTCCAATTTGAATTAGACTTAATCCAATGATTCATCATATGAATCCATCTCCATTAACTTGTTCTTTGTGTGTGACCTAATAGGTTCTCGTAACGTTGGCAATGTATCCAAATCAACATTTAAATACATAAGCAATGAGTGACATCTAGCAAGACATCATTGCTACCCAAGTAATAAGAATGTCAAGATCCGACTTAACATTTTCGTGACTATTATCTTGTATGACTTGGTCCCTCTATCCTTGATATCTAGATTGATCAATGAGGCATAGACCATGACATCCTCTTATCAATCTTTGTGTTTCTTGATCTCCAAGTAGACACACTCAAACAAATGAGCTCAATATCTCATATTGACTCATTTACGCATGGTTATGCTTTCTTGTGTCCTACTAATCAAGGGGCCCACAAATATCGTTTACGTCATATGGAAGGAATAGATCTCATCTACATTACTCATATCCTTCCGCATAATTTATTGCATACCCAGTGATCGACTTTATAGTTCACCCTGTTACGAGTGACGTTTGTCGATACCAAAGTATACAACTCCTTATGTAGGGAACCGTAGTGACTTAATGTCTAAGGACTATTCATACCAATAGTCACATGAGAATGTTTATGACACTCATACGACGATCCATGAAACATTCTTATGCAAGGTCATTGAGTACATATTCTCTAATATATACCCATGTGTCAACCTGATATCTCATATCCATAACTTGTGAGATCAAGTCATCCGTTGACATACATGCTAGTCTTAACGCATTAATATTGTCCTTGTATATTAATGCTCGACTAGGAACAGTTAAGAGTAGTGTTCTCTACAATATCTCACTATCAATTCAACCAATTGACATACTGTAGATAAGAACCTACTACCCAAGGACATTATTATACTTATTCAATTTGCATTGAATTGAAATAAATATAATAACTAACTTTGCCTTTTATTAATAATGATATATGATACAAAATGAGCCATTTACAATCATCTCATAATTGGTATTAGGGCTAATACTAATAGCTTCCAAGCTACATGATCATTTAACGTGGTTCGAAGATCAGGGCTCCTACTCCACGGCTGTCCGTAAGGTGGATAATCCCGATTCGTCGGTGGATGACTCCCCGGCAAATTTCTGCTAGCTCACGTAGCTCCTTGTGGGTGGAGAAACCTCACCACAACTCTCACAAGAACACTTGAAACGCTAGGGCACAGGTAGACTACTAATAGGGGTTAACTAGCTCTATTTCGTCAACCTCAACCAAGCTCCCAAAGCTTGGCTATATAGGCCACGAGTTGGAAAATCCCGCCTATCAGTCGACTGTCAAAACCATCAGTCGATTGCCCTCTTGTGGAAATTCGACCGTTACATCCCAACGGCTCGATACCAGTCGACTGCTCGACACTGGCAGAGTGAATAGAAGTATTCTGTTCGCTCCCAATCGACTACCCAGTCGACTGATGAAACCACCAGTCGACTGTTACAGTACTACTACAGTAACGCTACAGTGAAATCCGAATTCTAGGATTTTACCCTTGAGTACATTCACTCAGCACTCATCCTCGCTCGACCAACCTAAACCTAGCCTTCTAGCCTCCTCCATCAGCCTTGCGTCCCTCGGATGCCTCCCCATCCTTCACGTCTTGCTTTCTGGAGCTTCCAGCGGCCTTGTCATTGTTGTCGGATCTTTCTTTGCCAAGAGGTTGTACCTCCGGGGCTTCGTCCATTGCCAAGTCACACTTGGACTTATGTTGCCAAGACTACATCCGTGGACTTACACCGCCAAGACTCATCCTTGGACTTTCCTCCTTTGCCAAAATTACACTTGGACTTTCCTTGTTGTACCTGTATCTTACACACTCACAATGCATATCAAATACAACAATAAATTTAACTTAAACCTTTGCCCAAACATCAAAACCTAGGGTACCAGATTGCTTCAACAATAATCAGGAGAGATAGACGAACATATAGGAACTAATTCCATATAAATTCAAGGTCATTTGATCTATCAGTTTATTTTGGGTAAAATCGGTCGATGGACCAAATGACCTCAGATTGACATGAAACTAATTTTTATGTGTTCGTCTACTTTTCTTGAGGACATGGATATAATCAATTGAAATAGACGAACACATAGGAACTAGTTTCACGTCAATCTGAGATCATTTAATTCATCAACTAGTTTTGGACAAAATCTACTGATGGACTAAATAACCTTGAATTGATATGAAACTAGTTACTATATATTCGACTACCTCTTCTGATTATAATTATATTCTCAAATGTCAATTTGACTCAATATATTGAGAATAGTGATTTTTTAAACACAAATATGTTTGAAAATTTAATTCAAGTCCAAAAAATCATTACTTTCAATGTATTAGATCAAATTAATATTTGAGAGCGTGAATATAATCAAGAGAGGTAGACGAACATATAAGAACTAGTTTTATGTTAATCCGAGATCATTTGGTCCATAAATCGATTTTGCCCAAAATCAACTAATGGATCAAATAATCTTAGATTGACATAAAACTAGTTCATATATGTTCATCTACCTCTTCTGATTATATTCATACTCTCAAACGTCAATTTGACTCAATATATTAAGAGCAATAATTTTTTAAACACAAATATATTTGAAAAATGTAATTCATATTAAAAAAAATCATTCCTCTTAATATATTTGATCAAATGAATATTTAAGGACATGAATATAATCAAAAGAACTAGTCGAACAAATAGGACCTAGTTTCATATCAATCCGATATTATTTGATCCATTAGCCAGTTTTGGGTAAAATTGATTAATGGATTAAACGATATCAGATTGACATGAAACTATATCATATGTGTTCGGCTAGTTCTCTTAATTATATTCACACCCTTAAATATTAATTTGATTCAGTATATTGAGAGGAATAATTTTTTAAACATGAATTAAAATTTTCAAATATATTCATATTCAAAAAATTATTGCTCTCAATATATTGAGTTAAATTAACGTTCGAGGGTATAAATATAATCAAGAGATATAGCTGAACACATGAAAATTAATTTCATATCAATCTGAGATTATTTGATTCATCAATTAATTTTATCTAAAATCAACTTTAATAAAAAAAATAAATCAATCGGACTAATTTATTCAAAATTTTAATGTTTTGACATAGTAAAATCGATTAGACTCAACTAATAGAGATAAAATGAGAAATGAGTACAATAATGAGTACAATGAGAAATGAATACGTGATCTGATAATTTTAAAATTATACTATATAATTTGATAATTTCGAACTATATAGTTAAGTAAAAAAGCCGAAAAAAATGCCACGAGATCGAAGCATGAATCTTCGAATTGGCTGATTCACACAGGAAGAACACAAACCAACAAGCAAACTCCATTTTGCTAACACTGAAAGGCACCAAAAGAAAACAGTGACCTTCACGTATTATGGTGGTTCCTTGGCCTTTTCTCTAACTCATTGATCAGCGAAGTGTATGACGGCAAATCCAGGACCATTCCCTTTTCCCCCTTCAGCTCTTCATGATCTTTAGTCCTTCCATGTTTGCTATGCCCGTCCAGCAAAATGTTGTAGGTAATGTCATCAGGAGCAACTCCTACATTAATCATGGCATTTAGCAGCATCTTTGCATTCTCCATTTGTCCGAGCTTGCAGAGCCCGTTCATGATCACATTGTATGTGATAATGCCAGGCTTATGGCCTTTGCTTTGCATCTCCTTCAACAACTTGAAACCCATCTTTACGTCTCCTTGCTTACAGAACGCATCGATCACCATGGTGTAGGTTGCCACATCAGGTGTCATGCCAGCTCCTACCATCTCATGCAGAGTTCTCTCTGCATCCATCGCCAGGCCTTCTCTGCTGAATCCGGAGATAAGCGCCGTGTATGTCACTTCATCCATTTCAATCCGTTCGGCTACCATTTTCTTCTTGATCTGCATCGCCATATTGAGATTGCCCTCCTTGCAACAGCCATCAATTAGAGTAGTGTAAGTCACTTTATCAGGCTGCAAGCCGCTTTCCCTCATCTTCTCCACGACTCTGCTTGCCTCCTTCAGGTCTCCGGACTTGCAAAGCACGTTCACGACGGCATTCAAAGTGATTAAATCGGGTCTAACACCTCTTTTCAACATCGCTTGGTAAAGATTCACGGCGTCGCTGATCTTTCCCTCCTTGCAATGCCCATGAATTAATGTGGTAAAAGTTACAGCATTTGGCTCCAATCCTTTCGAACACATTTCGTCGAACAATTTGACGGCATCGTCCAGTCGTCCCGCTTTGCATAGTCCTTTAATCAAAGCGCAGTAAGTGAAAATGTCAGGAGCGAGGCCAGCATTCACCATTTGATCTTTCAACTCGAATCCAGTTTCCAAGTTCCCGGCTATAGAGTGACCATTGATAAGAGTGTTGAAGCTCACAACGGTCGGACGAGAGCCGTGCCTGGAGATCTCATCAAAAATGGATTTTGCCTCAGTTATCTTGCCTGCCTTGCAGAAGGAGTTCATCAGAACGTTGAAAGCCGTCACCTTGGGAGGAAATCCGGCAGCGAGGATCTCGGAGAAAAAATCCCAGGCGAAAGCGGGGGAGTAAGACTTGAGGAGGTGGTCGAGGAGGCAGGAGCAGGAATCGAGTGGCAGGGGAAGACCGTGCTTGATTGCGAGGCGGATGCACTGGATGGCATCGGACACGTGTCCGGCGCGGGCGTACTCGAGGGCGAGAGCGCCGATGAGGGCGGGGGAGGGAAGGGCAGGGGCGGCGACTGAGAGGGCCGCTGAGAAGAGTGCGGGGGCAGAGTGGCGGCCGCGTCGATCGACAAGGAGGCGTAGGAGAGGGGCGGCGTCGGAAGGGACACGAGAGCGGAGAAGAAAGGCGGTCATGGCGAGGTAGGAGACGGGGGTGTGTCGGAAGGGCGGATGGGAGGAGAGCCAGTGGAAGAAGGAAAGAAGGGAGGAAGGGGGGAGGGAGAGCGGGTTGAGGGCCAGGAGGGAAGCAAAGAGGGAAGGGGTGAGGGAGGGGAGGAGGGTCTTGAGGGAGGCGTCGAGAGAAGTGGAGGCGGAATCGGCGATGGCGTGGGAGACGGCGAGGAGGAAAGGGTCCGCTGTCGGGGATCGTGGCGGCGGAGCGAACCATGGAGGCGACGAGGAAGAGTAATTGAGATGCAACAGTCGCTGAAGGGGAGAGGGAAGCTTTCTTATGAGAGCTCGCATCGTGGCGGCTGCGTGCTGTGGTGCCTTGAGGAATGCGCGATAGATGATGTTGGTTTGAAAGGTAATATTGAGACAATCAGGGATGACAAAGAAAAAAAAAACAATTATTGTAATTTTCTACTGAAAAAGAAAAATAATCATAAACCACTACAAACAAGAATAAGGTTAGAATATAAGGGGCAGCGGGGCAGACTCCCTTTCATTAAATAATTGTACCTATCAGAAATAGTATTTTTAACATAGCAGATAGCTCAGAGGTAACGGTGCAGATATTGTCATTTTAGTAGTAAAAAATGAATATATTCGTTCGAGTATTTCTATTAATCTGTCTTAGTATTAATATGAAGGAGATAAATTATGAATGATTATTAATTTTTGGAATAGTGACTAGTATATAAGGGAGATATTTACCTTGACTTTGCCGAGGTTCGAACCCCAGACCTCATGGTAGCAACACCTCATGCGTTAGCCACTAAACCCATCCGAGAGGACAAAACTAAGGTAAGGTAAACTTTTTAACGTGTATAGACCCACCTCTTCGCGGCCCCATATCCCAAAAACCCCCGAAGGGATTTTTTTGGAGAGCCTCAGTGTCACATATCCGACAGATAAAGAGTTGATAAGAGAGCTCGAACTCGGCATCTCAGCCAACATTCCCCCAAATTAGGGACATTTTAATTGATAAGAGCCTGCGCAGGTGGAGGCTCGAACCTGACACCTTAGTCAATGAGTAATAACGTCATAACCAGAGGAGGATAATGTCAGGAGAGTATATGATAATTTCAGAGATACCAGAGCTAGGAAGACTTGAGCTGCTACAGTATGGTAGAAAGACATCCAGCTAAGTCATGCCTTCACGGTGTGGCTTTTGGCGCATGGGAGGTTATCGGTACGAGTTGGACAGGATTACCTAGAGGATAGACTCTGCACATTTTCTAGACATGATGTGGAGATGGTAGATCATGTGTTCTTCATATGTCAGTCGGTCCAGCAACTGTGGTGACGTGTCAGAGGATGGCTACAGATGTGCCCTCAGATGGCTACCTACCGATACATGTTATGGACCTTCAAACGACAATACCAGGGGACCTCCATCTTGGTCAGGGTCCCTCACCTTACAATGTCAGCGATGATATGTCATGTATGGATGGCAAGGAACTACAGCATGTTCGAGGGGAAATGATTTGATGGTGAGCTAGTCTTCAGAAAGACACAGATACATATCTTTAGGACAATTGGGGTACTAGAGGATCAGGTACTTGAACATCATTGATACTTCATTCATATCATATATGCATACACGACCCCATCTAGGGACATACGTCATAGCATTCACATATATTAACATAGAGATAGCATGCATCTGCATGTATTTTTGTAGCGCTAGAGTGTAGCTCCTTAAAATACCTGGCAAGAGCATGCATTTTGATGACATAGTCATCACACATGTAGTATGATACCGACAAACCTACTAAGGAGTAGTTAGGCTCATACTACATCTGTATCAGAATTTTGAGGAGAGACCTCCACCCTCCTGGCCACCTTGGCCAATCTTAGCATTAGACATTGAGGTCTATCGGGTATGCATATACTTCTATTACAGATACTGAGTTGGGGCGCTACTCTAACTGATAGTTTGTCAAGCCAAAGTACCGCCTTAGTATAAAAAAAAAGAGTTTGAGTACCTGATTAGGAGCTAGTAGCATTTGATACTACATATGGAGGACCACGGGCATCGACACTTAACGACACCACAATGGCGGCGGATACCTCCTTTCGGATACACCCATTGGCGGATGGCCTGGACACAAAGACACTCTCTAGTTGCTTGCTGGAGGGATACGTTGACACATACTAGAGCAGGACGCTGATAGAATGTTGGACACTTGTAGGAGCATACGGATGTCATGGTTGAAGCTCACAGATGGTACCACAGTCTGAGTGTGAGATGAGGAGAGAAGCGAGGTGACACCACAACAGATGGAGTCATGCAGTAGAGCATGAGGACTATATGTGGGTTACCTTATGGGATGAGAGTGATGTATGTGAGGAGAGACCACAGCGGGTGGAGTCATGTAGTAGAGCATGAGGGCTGTATGTGGGAGAGCATGTAGGGGATGAGAGTGATATACAGGTGCATAGATCCACCTTAGAAAAATCTATCTAGTTCACAGCAAATGGTTAGCGATAAAGATATGTCAAATTCATTTATGGCTGGGGCTTTGTCAAAAAGTCCAAGAGGGTGAATAGGCCCACCATAAAGACCTATCTAGTTTATAGTAAATTGATAGATCGATTAAGTGTGATAGAGGGGGGGGGGAGGGAGGGGGGGGGGGGTGAATATCGCACTCTTTTAAAAACTTTTCTTTTCGTATTTCAAAAACAATTCGAGTAAGCAGCGGAAAATATAAAAGGACAAGTTCGTTTACTTCGTTCAGAGCCTAGCTCGACTCCTACTCGAAGGCTCGCAGTCCTTGACTGCACCGATGAGCAATCCACTAAGATTCTTCTTCCCGAAAACCTTGGAAAGAAGTAATGCGTACAAAATACAATAATATAAGATAGTAACAAGCCTACTATCTTATATGAGTTTAAATGCAATACAAAAGTAAAGTATATCGACAGTATGTGAAAGTTGAAGCTCGGTCAGCACTTGTTTGCGTGTAGAAGAGTTGTAGAGCAGTAGCACGAACAATAGCAGCTAGCATAGAGATTGACTTCGAACCCGAACAGTATTATACAGCCCTGGACCTCGAGCTCTCTTTTATAAGAACTTTCGACGTTCGGTCGACCGATCCCTAGGTTCGGTCGACCGAACCCACTCCATTCCTTCTATGCTGAGATTCGCTGAGATATGATCTTCGAGCATTAACTGGTCTTTAATGGTTCGGTCGACCGATAACCTTGTTCGGTCGACCGAACGGTGAATTTCCCTTCTCGCCGAGATTCACACTTAATGCTCCATTAATGCTTTTATTGGTTCGGTCGACCGAACCTCATTTTCGGTCGACCGATCATGCTGTGATACCATGTTTGCGAGCCTGAACTATTTTGCCAAATTTGCCTATTCGGTCGACCGAACCTTTTTTCGGTTGACTGATAAAATGCCTTGATCGGTCGACTGAACCTCCTGTTCAGTCGACTGAACCCTTGGTAAATTGAAGGTTTTTGAGTGCTGGTCGCGTGGCCGCTAACAGAGCCTGATTCTGAGTTCTGAGTCAAAAGTTATGACCATTTGAAGTCCAAGGGGTCATATGATTCTGTAACACAAAGTTAGTTCGATATAACAATAATATTCCTGCAAAACAAAGTTAGCACAGTTATAATACATGAATAGTAATATGCATGAGTATAACAGTTAGGACTATCTTGATCTCAACTTGGAAACCTTCTCGGTTTCTTCAGTTGGATCAGCGACCTTAGGTTGTTCCCTTCAGGAACCCGACCTCACTGTCCCTCCTCCAGTTATTTACCTCAACCTACCTGCCAAACGTTAGGTCCTCCAGACCTGTTCGGACTTTACTGTCTGGCCATGACTAGGACTTTCCTGATTGAGTAAATAGCCTGCACACTTAGCCAAATCATTAGATCATAACAAGACTTAACTTGAACCTTTGACAATATCAAAACTCATGTTTGATTCTGGTGCACCTTGCATCAACAATCTCCCCCTTTTTGATGTTTGGCAACCAAGGTTCACAGTTAAGTTTAAAATATGCAGAGTTAAGTAAACAAACATTTAACTCTCTCTCTGAGTTCAATAACTCCCCCTAAATTTGTTATCTCCCCCCCTTTGACACACATAAAAAAATAGGGGTAATACCAACATATTTGAAGTAGTTTAAGAGAAAAACTAAGTTTGAGTTAGAAAACTTATTTGAAAATTTTTGAAATCAAGGTTCTCTAAGTATAAGTTAAAAGTTATTTGATTGAAAATAATAGTAAAGAAAGGTTTTTTTTTATAAAAATCCATAAAATATCTAAGCTTTGAATTATTAAGTTAAAACTATTTGAAAATGTATTTTTGAAAAATTATCTAAAAAAAACTTTGGAAGTTAGAAAAATTTTTTAAGAGAAATAGTGAACTAAGTTTTAAAATTAGTCTGTAGATTTTTTTTAAATCTAAGTCAAATTTTGAAGAAGAAACTTTGAAGCAAAAAAATATTTTAAATCAAGAACATTTATACTTTTTTAGGAAAATAAGTATATAATTTTTGAAATATTTTGGAAAGAGAATTTTGAAATATATTTTAAAATCCATAAGTCTAAAAGAAATATGTTTTGAAAATATGAATTTTGAAAAATTCTAGGAAAGATTGGTTTTGAAATGATGTTGATCCTTAATTAAATAATCTAAAGACCTAGCGAGATATGAAAATATATGTTAGACCAACGTTTTCGAGTAATTTAGTTAATTATTTAAGTTAAACTTAATTAAGGTTAGTTTTGAATTGATTAAGATTAATTAATTTAGAATTAAATTTAAATTAATAAAATACGGTGATTAGTTTAAGTTGTTAATCAATTTTAGATTAATTAAAGTAACTTAATAATTAATTGATTAAAATTAATTAATGTTGATTTTTAATTAGATTAGATTAAGGTTATTTAAAAGTGAATTAATTTACGTATTAAATTAGAGAATTTATAAATTAATTGATTAAGTTGAGAATTAAATTTCAATTATTTTGAATTTTGTGTTAATTAGATTTGTAAAGTTAATTTAATTAACTTCAAATTAATTAATGATTTAATTATTGTTTTAATTAAATTAAAATAAATTAGGTTTGAGATTAAAAATTTATTGATTTATTTAATTTATAATTTATTGTATAAATTAAAGTTATTTAAAATTAAGTTAAGTCTTAATTATTTTAAGTTTATTATGATTATTAATATTAAATTTATTTATTAATTTATGTTTTAGTTTAGAAATTTCAAGATTAATTGTTAAAGAAAATTAATTAATTAATTTGTTATTTCAAGTTTAATTAATTGATTTAGTTATGAATTTAGAGTTGATTTAGTTTTCCTTTAAGTTTACGATTTTAAGTTTTAATTATAATTTCAAAAATTAAGTTTGAGTTTAATTGAGTGTTAATTTAATTTTAGTTTTAATTAAGTTTTAACAAAGTTTTATTTTTTTTAAAAATTAATTAAGTTTTAATAAAGTTTTAAAAGAAATTTAATTAAGTTTTTAAGAAATTTAATTAAGTTTTAAAATAATTTTATTTAAGTTTTAAAATAATTTAATTAAGTTTTTAATTAAGATTTTAAAAAAAATTAATTAAGTTTTTAATTAAGTTTAAAATAATTTTAAATAATTTTAAAATAACTTTTAATTAAGTTTAAAAATAATTTTAATTAAGTTGAAAAATAATTTTAATTAAGTTTAAAATAATTTTAAATTAAGTTTTAAAATAATTTTAATTAAGTTTAAATTTAAATTTAATTAAGTTTAAAATAATTTTAATTAAGTAGAAAATAATTTTAATTAAGTTGAAAATAATTTTAATTAAGTTTAAAAATAATTTTAATTAAGATTAAAATAATTTTAAATTAAGTTTTAAAATAATTTTAATTAAGTTTTAAAATAATTTTAATTAATTTTAAAATAATTTTTAATAAGTTTTAAAAAGTTCTAAAATGTTTAAAATAATTTTTTAATAAGTTTTAAAATTATTTTTAATAAATTTTAATGAGTTTTAAAAAGTTTAAAATAATTTTTTTTAATAAGTTTTAAAATAATTTTTAATAAGTTTTTAAAAAGTTTTAAAAAGTTTAAAATAAATTTTTTAATAAGTTTTAAAATAATTTTTAATAAATTTTGATAAGTTTTAAAAAGTTTAAAATAATTTTTTAATAAATTTTAAAATATTTTTTAATAAATTTTAAAATAATTTTTAGTAAATTTTAATATGTTTTAAAATAATATTTAATAAGTTTTAAAAAGTTTTAAATAATTTTTTAATATGTTTTAAAATTATTTTTAATAAGTTTTAAAATAATTTTTAATAAATTTTAAAAAGTTTAAAATAATTTTTTAATAAGTTTTAAAAATAAGGTTTGATAATTAATTTTGAATTTAAGTTTGAATTAGAGTTTGATAATTAATTATGAATTTAAGTTTGAATTAGGTTTGATAATTAATTTTGAATTTAAGTTTGAATTAAAGTTTGATAATTAATTATGAATTTAAGTTTGAATTAGGTTTGAAAATTAATTTTGAATTTAAGTTTGAATTAGGTTTGATAATTATTTATTCGAGAAAGGTTATTGAACCCATGTTAGATTCAAACTTAGCTTTGGGTTAATTAAGCAGGCGTCCTAAGGATAAGCTTTCAGTTCAGTGGCGAGGCATACAGCCTACTTGGATATCATTAGACCACTTGCTGAAGGCTTTCCAAATTGTTCTCGCCCAAAAAACTTAATACTAAATTTTGGTCTAACTAGCCCATGTTTGACTGGGGTAGCTTCGGTCAGATCCACTAAGTCTAGTGCACCAGGTAGAATTCCATATTCAGCCTAGACATGTCTTCGACAAAGCTTCCTTGACGTACTATCATCCCAATCCATTCTGATGCTATGTTATAGGGTTTGGTAAACCTTTTTCATCTAACCGTTCTAAGAAGAAATAAACCTAGTCCTAAGTATTGAGTTTGGTTAATCAAGTTGGTTGTATTATTTTTCTACTTGCTCCCCCTAGCTTAGATAAGGTCTATCTAAGTAATGGATTTGACTCTTAGGGACCAAGTAGAGGTTTGGTTCAATTTGTTTGATTAAAAATTTTGTTTGGACCCATGCTTGGACTTGACTTCTAACTTTTTGACTAATTAAAGACAAATATGATTTGTTTGTTTGTTTAGGATTGTAGCCAAGTCCTGATTTGTTGTACACGGCTCGTTGCGATCCAAGTACCATATTTAGACACTTGGATCCCAGTTTGAACTTTTCCAACATTTCCTTGAGTTGCTCGACTTGTCTTTTCAAGTTGGAATTTTCTTCCTCAAGTTTTGTAACTTGAGTCGAAGTTCCAACTTGAACTTGATTAGTCAAGTTACTCAAGTTAACTTGTTCCTTAAGGCGGTCTATTTCCTTAAGTAGCAAGTTATTTTGTTTTTCAGATTTTGTTAATTTTTTAAACAAGCATTTAATTACTTTCAACATTTCAGACTTCAAATTAAAAGTTACCTTATCGTGTCCTTTTGAAACTGATGCAAATCCATGGCTTATCTCAGACTCGTCGTCAGACTCTGACTCATACTCATCTTCAGACTCGGATTCAGACTCTTCAGTCTTTGCCATAAATGCTATATGACTCAAGTGATTTGGTTTTGGTTTTGTTCGGGGCTTAGCTTCCTTGTTTGGCCCTGCATACAAAGCTAACCCTTTCTTGGCTTGACTCAAGTTAGTCTGTTCATGTAATGTTAATTCATAAAATAGTTCGTCTAATTTAATAATGGAAAGATCCTTCGCAACTTTATAGGCATCTATAATAGATGCTCATAAGGAGTTTCGAGGGAATGAGTTAAGTGTATACCTGATGATATCATGATTCTCAAGTTGATGGCCGATGATATGCAGTCCATTTAGGATGTCTTTAATCCTCATGTGTAGTTGGCTTGCCGACTCACCATCTTGCATTTTAATATTTAGTAATGAATTTAATAAAAGATCACGCTTTATTACGTTTGTATCATTTGTCCCTTCATGTAGTTTACTTAACTTATCCCACAAATCTTTTGCATTGTCGAAGGAGCCGACTCGTTTGAATTCTTCTTTTGATAATCCACATTGTAGAGTGTTGAGTGACGTTGAATCAATTTATACTTTCTTCTTTATTTCTTCTGTCCATTCCTCTGGATTGTTGACTGGTGATGTGTAGCTGCATCGGATAATAAGCCATTGGTCAATGTCTGTTTTGAGAAAAACTTTTATACTCTTTTTCCAGTATAAGAAATCACTTCCATCGAATAGCGGAGGACACACGGTCGAATATCCCTCGGATTGTGCCATTTGTTCTTGCATCAAAATTTGAAAAACAAAAAGAATTTCCAAGACTTTTGTCTTGGGATTAGCAGTGCGAGATAAAGAAAGAAAAAAAACTTAAGAATTAAAGAAAACACTTTTAAAGCAAAAGAAAAAGTTTTTAAAGTTGCTCGAAAAACGATTAAGTAATTTCAGAGCTACCAGACTCTAATACCAATTGATAGATTGATTAAGTGCGATAGAAGGGGGGGGGTGAATATCGCGCTCTTTTAAAAACTTTTCTTTTCGTATTTCAAAAACAATTCGAGTAAGCAGCGGAAAATATAAAAGGACAAGTTCGTTTACTTCGTTCGGAGCCTAGCTCGACTCCTACTTGAAGGCTCGCAGTCCTTGACTGCACCGATGAGCAATCCACTAAGATTCTTCTTCCCGAAAACCTCGGAAATAAGTAATGCGTACAAAATACAATAATATAAGATAGTAACAAGCCTACTATCTTATATGAGTTTAAATGCAATACAAAAGTAAAGTATACCGACAGTATGTGAAAGTTGAAGCTCGATCAGCACTTGCTTGTGTGTAGAAGAGTTGTAGAGCAGTAGCATGAACAATAGCAGTTAGCACAGAGATTGACTTCGAACCCGAACAGTATTATACAGCCCTGGACCTCGAGCTCTCTTTTATAAGAACCTTCGACGTTCGGTCGACCGATCCCTGGGTTCGGTCGACCGAACCCGCTCCATTCCTTCTGTGCTGAGATTCGCTGAGATATGATCTTCGAGCATTAACTGGTCTTTAATGGTTCGGTCGACCGATAACCTTGTTCGGTCGATCGAACGGTGAATTTCCCTTCTCGTCGAGATTCGCACTTAATGCTCCATTAATTCTTTTATTGGTTCGGTCGACCGAACCTCATTTTCGGTCGACCGATCATGCTGTGATACCATGTTTGCGAGCCTGAACTATTTTGCCAAATTTGCCTGTTCGGTCGACCGAATCTTTTTTCGGTTGACTGATAAAATGCCTTGATCGGTCGACTGAACCTCCTGTTCAGTCGACTGAACCCTTGGTAAATTAAAGGTTTCTGAGTGCTGGTCGCATGGCTGCTGACAGAGCCTGATTCTGAGTTCTGAGTCAAAAGTTATGACCATTTGAAGTCCAAGGAGTCATATGATTCTGCAACTCAAAGTTAGTTCGATATAACAATAATATTCCTGCAAAACAAAGTTAGCACAGTTATAATACATGAATAGTAATATGCATGAGTATAACAGTTAGGACTGTCTTGATCTCAACTTGGAAACCTTCCCGGTTTCTTTAGTTGGATCAACGACCTTAGGTTGTTCCCTTCAGGAACCCGACCTCACTGTCGCTCCTCCAGTTATTTACCTCAACCTACCTGCCAAACGTTAGGTCCTCTAGACCTGTTTGGACTTTACTGTCTGGCCATGATTAGAGCTTTCCTGATTGAGTAAATAGCCTGCACACTTAGCCAAATCATTAGATCATAACAAGACTTAACTTGAACCTTTGACAACATCAAAACTCAGGTTTGATTCTGGTGCACATTGCATCAACATAAATGACTCACGGTAAGGACAACATCAAATCCATTTGTGGCTGGAGCTTTGCCAAAAAGCCCAAGAGGGTTCATAGGTTCACCATAAAGACCTATTTAGCCCACAGCAAATGACTCACGATAAAGGTGCACCAAATCCGTTAATAGATGGTCACATGCTCAAAGTGACTTTATGGGGCCTTGGCCCATGACACAAGAGGAGATGGATTGAGATTGCTTAGAGTCGCTGGAGACTCACAGACACATGGGAGATGTGAGAGGCATGGAGGGGGGGGGGGGGGGGGCACACCTGCTTGTAGGAGACACAGGACATAGTGTGGACACTGATGATAATGTAGACACATGAGTAGCATGGACAGAGATAACAGGTAATGTTGGATGATACCTCAGTTTCAGTATCTAGTACTGAAGATAAGATTGCAGCCAACATGTGCAAAGGAGATAGAGATAGATGGTATAAGAGTGAGCACATGTATATGACCATGGTTCTCCTTCCAGATCTGATACTTCGTCATACATGACATAAGGGGTTCCAGGATCACTTTTGTATGTTTATGCATTTTGATGATATATATTTACCTTTTCATAAAAAAAAAAGGATTAGAATCTAAGGAAATTGTAATCACTTCCACAATTTCTACTAGATTTTTATTTGACCTGCATCCGGTTTGATCTCACACATTTATAAAGATTTTTTTTTTCTAAATAGAGTGCAGAGTCACGGGATACTGAATTTTTGGGTCGATCATCATTCAACATTATTCATCCATCAAGAATATGATGACACATACGTAAAATCATAGACAAAAGTAAAGATAAAATAAATAAATTATTAATTGAGTAAATTTCATTGAATTCACATAAGACTGTCAGATCAAACCTCCACTCGACTTAGAGCATTCATAATGGTTGGCTCACATCTCTAGAGCTCCTTTGTTATCATGTCAAAAATAAAAAAACCTCATATATCCATCCATCATTAAAAAAATCTCTCAACAACTTTTTCATAGGTCACACACTTTTCATTATATATATTTCTCATCTCTTATTCATATTTTATATTATATATAATTAAATTTTTATAAAATTTAAATCCATAAATTGCTAACATGAAATAACATTAATAATTAAAAATACATAAATATTATAGTGCATCAAATAAAAAGACAGAAATTATAATAATATATAAAAATAAACTTAAACACATCTAGACTAGACCATATCTTTGCTTAATTTTTTCAATCATTTTCTCATATATATGAAGTTGTCCTAGTGTCATCTCACTAGTATCCTTCATAAAAATTTCATGATCCTTATGAAAGATCTCGACTTCTCGCAAAGTCATTTTTTTGCATTTGATATTCTTTAATATCTTATCGTTCTTTGTCAATGTTTTATTCCATTGTGTCACCCTCTCTAACTTTGGATTTGTCCTTCCTCTTCGCTGCCTTTTTCCCTATCGAACGAATGCGAACTTCAGAATCATTCACATCAACACTCGTATCTAGATTTGTTGTTGAAGTGTTCCCCTTGTTCAGATGTCCTTACCTTCTTGCTAGAGTAATAAGCAACTGATTGTGAAATATATTTCTCATACTCTCTAAGAACCCTCCACACATGTATATACTTGAAGTCCTTGTTATTGTTCTTAGCTTTCCACATATTTAATATATTCTCCAGTACATTCTTATCACTCCAACCACTTTGATAATAAGTATAAAAATTATTATAGGTTGCAAAAAATTCATTTACCATTGGTGCAAACCTATAGTAATGTGATTTTAGCCGCTGATAGCTTCTCATCATAGATCAGTGGGTCGATGCTTGTTATAATAATCAACTATACGTTGTTGGTGTGGGAAGCATTCGATGATCGAACCGTTGTTTTGATAATATGGCAAAGGAATTCAAAGTTAAGGTTATGTTGTTATCTAACAAGGTTCATGGAGTTTGCAGGAAAGTCCTAAGTGGTACTTAGGCAAAAGTCCTAGCTGCTGTTAGGCAGGTGGAAAACCCTAGGGGGTGGTAACCCTAGGTCATAGGGGGTGGTAACCCTATGCGGAAAGTCTTGGCGGGTTGAGGGTTTCAGGCAAAAGTCCTAGGGGGTGGTAACCGTAGGTGGAAAGTCCTGGTGTCGCGAACCAGGTGGAAAACTGGACGAGCTAAAAAGCGGGAGTCCAGCAGAAAGTCCAGAAGCATTGAGCGCCGAACAAAAGTCCAGTCAATCTGGAGGATCGTACTGCAGTAGGTAAAACTCCTGAGTAGAGTAGGTAAGGGCGCGTTCCCCGCAGAGGGAACAGTAGGTGTCGGGTCGACCTAGGACTTCCGGTCGAAAATTCGAAATTAGACCCGGACAGTCCAAAGACTGTCAGAATATTATATTGATTAATATCTGTGCTAACTTGGTTTTGTAGGATGTGTTTGTATTTGTAGACTAACATATTTTGTAGGGCCAAAAACTAGAGTTTAGCCTCGGAGGAACAGTGTCCGAGGCGCCTCCATGGAGCTTGGAGGCGTCTCGGGTGCAAGCCGAAGCCAACTGTCCAGAGGAGCTGGAGGCGCCTCGGATGAAGCTGGAGGCGCCTTGGACCAAGGCTTGAAGGCGCCTTGGACCAAGGCTTGAAGGCGCCTTGGACCAAGGCTTGAAGGCGCCTTGGACCAAGGCTTGAAGGCGCCTTGAAGAGGCTTGGAGGCACCTTAAACCAGATAAGGTGCGACCAGACCAGTGCTGATCCACCCGTGCAACTCAACGGCCTGGAGGCGCCTGGGACAAGCTTGGAGGCGCCTCCAGCACAGTATAAAAGAGGGGTTCGAGGTAGCACTCAACATATCTTCATCCAAGCGATCCTTCTGCGACAAGCTGCTAACGACACGATCCCGAAGTGCTGCGACAACCTCCTGACGACCCGGAGCTTCGTTTCTTCATCTCTTG
This sequence comes from Zingiber officinale, assembly GCF_018446385.1. Taxonomy (NCBI): domain Eukaryota; kingdom Viridiplantae; phylum Streptophyta; class Magnoliopsida; order Zingiberales; family Zingiberaceae; genus Zingiber; species Zingiber officinale. The sequence goes on along the minus strand of NC_055999.1, from coordinate 95,266,987 downwards.
TTGTCAGTATAAGCTCATTATTTTGAACTGTAATTGTTATACTTGTAAACTTTATCGATTCTATAGTTGTTGCCCACCTAAAGCGGTCAATGGCCGCAGGCCTTGGAGTAGGAGTCGTCACAGGCTCCGAACCAAGTAAATGACCTGTGTTCGCATTGTGTGCCTTTTATTTCTATAGCTTTAACACTCGAGTTTTACAAATCGAACAAAATAGCCACGAGCGCTATTCACCCCCCCTCTAGCGCTTCTCGATCCAACATACGTTTCCAAAAAGTTTTATCCTTTTGGGCATTATCAATGACTGCATCAGTGCTGATAGTTGCCCATGACTTCGCAAGGACCACGTTTTTAATGAGAGACCAAAATCTTTATTTTAAATCATCTTTCTCCGGTTCAACTTCACGCTCTTCTTGTGATGAGTGTGATAGTGTAACGACCCGGCCCTCTTGGCCCATTTGGCGGCCCATTTGGCGACCCTCGGGTCGTCGACCGTCGGCCCTTATGTCGTCGGCCCATTTGGCAACCTCTAATGTCGTCGACCGACGACTCTTGGCCGTGTCGTTACTCACTAGGACTTTCCACCCCTTGTCAGTGGATTTTTGCCTCCCCCAGGATTCGAAAATAAACAGTCGACACAAGTTGATTTTACTTCGATCAGAGCCTATGAATCCTGGCCGCAAGAGACCTATAGATAAGTTGCATAATTTAGTAAATTATTTGATGTGTAAATTAGCTAAGTCCAATATCTGGGTCAAATCACTCCAAAAGGAAATCAAAAACCTTAAGGAGGAGACTAATCCAAGTCCTTTAACTGACCAAGTTCAAGATGGAACCTTAACTCAAGTCCAACAACTTGAGAAAGAGAATTCTAATTTAAAAACTCAAGTCAAAGAACTTAAGGACTCGTTGAAATGGTTCACTTTGGGTTCCAAGAATCTTGATATGATTCTTGGAAAATAAAGGGTCGTATACAACAGAATCAGACTAAAATACAAGGCTAAACATCGATTTAAATCTTACTTATTTTTAGTGAATCGAACAAATAGAAACATAGTCCAAGCATGGGTCCCTAAGTCTAACTTGACTAATCAAGTTGGACTTAATCAATTTTGGATCCCCAAGAATCAAATTCATTATCTTGATAGATCTTATCAAGGCTATGATACAGGGGAAGCAAAAAGAAAGACCATCTTTATTATTAAATAGATTTGCTTGATTGTTTGATTTACTTTTTTTTAATTTTTGCTTAGATTAGGATGACTATATAAAGATTTAGGCTTGATCTATACTTGACTAGTTAGATCAAGAATTTTCAGAAAGAAAATTAAATATTCAATTTCCTTAAAAGACTTTGTCTAGAAGTGGTCGTTGCTCCGATAATCAAAAAGGCTCATGTGCCTTGCCACAACCTAGAAGTCAATTATTGAAATAGATATTTAATCGACTAACTGTTAAACCTAAGTCTAGCTCAAATATAAATTAATCCTTAGATTTCAATTTAAATTAAAGATAAAATTAACCATCTCACAAAACTCATATGGTTCCCTGTTAGAAAATCTAGAAAAGGGTGAGGTGAATTTAGGTTAAAAAAAAATGAGAATTAGCTTAAATAAACTTAACCCAAACTTAATCCAAACTTAAGACAAACCTTAATTTATTTTTAAAACTTAAATTAATTTTTAAAACCTTAATTAATATCAAAACTTAAATTAATTTTCAATTTTCAAAACCTTAATTTATTTTCAAAAACTTAATTAATTTTAAAACTTAATAATTTTAAAAAAATTTAATTAATTTAAAAACTTAATTAATTTCCAAAATCTTAATTAATTTCAAAACTTAATTAATTTCAAAAATCTTAATTATTTTCTAAAATCTTAATTAATTTCAAAACTTAATTAATTTCAATGCAAAATTATTTTCAAAAATCTTAATTATTTTCCAAAATATTAATTAATTTTAAAATTTAATTAATTTAAAAAATATTAATTAATTTTAAAACTTAATTATTTTCTAAAATCTTAATTAATTTCAAAATTTAATTAATTTCAAATATCTTAATTAATTTCAAAACTTAATTATTTTCAAAACCTTAATTAAAATTCAAACATAACTTTTTTGAAAATTTGAAACTTAATTATTTTTCCAAAATTCAAAATTTAAACTTAATTATTTTCCAAAAACTCAAACTTAACACTTTTAAATTCAAAATTCAAACTTAATTATTTTCCAAAAATTCATACTTAAATATTTTCCAAATTCAAACTTTAATATTTTTTTAAACTTAATTATATTTTGAAAATTTTAAACAAATTAATTGATTTTTCCATACTTAGAATCAAGGGTCATAATTTGAAAAATGTTACCTTGTGAAGTTTACTTTAACTCATTCCTTACAAATCACTTGTTCAAATCATTAAAGTAATTATTTAAAAAGTTTTTTATGGTATTAATCAAGGGAGAAAAAAAGAAAGTTAAAACTTAAGTATTTCCAAAAGTTAAGTATTTTCAAAAGTATTACATTGATTTCAAAATTAAGTGATATTTTAAAAAGTGAAGTCTTTCAAAATAAAGTATTTTTTTTTAATTTAAAGTCAAGTTTTTAAAGAGATTCTTTTTAAAAACTAAAGAATTAGCTAAGTATTTTTTAAAAAGATTCTTTTCAAAGCTAAATATTTAGCTAAGTATTTTTTTTTAAAGTATAACTACTAAATATTTAGCTAAGTAGGTTTTTAAAAGCATCATTCCTTTTTTGAAAGCTAAGTATTTTTTTTTTTTTTGAAAAGAAAATTAGGTGATACATTTTAGGGGAGCTTAAAGTTAACAAATGTCAGTTTTTTAAATTTAAGTACTTTACATATTAAACAACTTTTCTCTCTACTTAATATATTTTTTTTATATATATCAAAGGGGGAGAAAAGATGTTAAAAGTAAAGTAATAGAGTTTAAAGTTTTAATTGAGGGGAGTAACATATAAGGGAGAGTGATTAACATTTACATTTACTTAATTTATTTTCTAACTACCTTGAAAAATGCTACATAAAGGCTTACTTGTTATTTGTTCTACATATCTTACTTTATTATTTTGAATATTTTTACTTACCTTTGAACTAGATTGCATTAAATTAAAAAGGAAAGATTGTTGGTGCTAGAAGCACTAGCTAATCAAACTTAGAATTTGATATTTGGCAAATGTTCAAAGTTAAGTTGTATTGTAATCTAACAAGTCTAGCTGAGTGTTAAGAAAAGTCCTAAGTGATTTTAGGCAAGGTGAAAGTCCTAGTTGAGGCTAGGCAAAGAAGTCCTAGAGGACACTAGGCAGATGGGAAGTCCTAATTGTGACTAGACAATGAAGTACTAGTCCGTGGGGCTGGGTAAAGTTTTAGTAAGTTGAGAACGTCAACCGAAATCCTAGGGTCGAGGATATTAGGTGAAAGTCTTCGAGACCATGGATACTAGGTGGAAAACTGGACGGGTCAGTGTTCAGACGTTTAGCGAAAAGTCTTGAGGTCTCCGATGCTAAGAAAAAGTCCAAACGGTCTGGAAAACCGGCTTGGTAAAAGCTAAGGTAATTTCTTCTGAGAGGAGTAGGTGAGGACACGTTCCCTGTAGTGAGAACAATAAGCATTAATCCGACCTAAAGTTTCAACGAAACTCAAAGTCAGGATCGGACAGTCCAGAAACTGTTAAAATTTACTCTACTTTACATATTATTACGTGTTTTTCTAACTCTGTGGTGTAGGTGTTTGAAAGTGAAAGGTGGCTGGAAAAGGGGTTCCGGGTGCCTGGAGCTTGACCAAGCGCCCAGACGTCTAGGCGCCTTGATCAATGGTTATGAGGGTGAGCCTAGGTAGCTAGCTTTTGTCACCTTGGGCACCCAGACAATCCAAGAATCTAGAGTTGCTCCAGGCGCCTGGAGCAGCAAAATTTCACCTGTAGGCTAAGTTGGAATTGACCCATGTCACCGGTCTAGGCGCCCGGACCTATCCGGATGCCCGGAGATGGATAAAATTTACCAAATAAAGTTTTGATGAAAGCATGCCACGTCAGCCCAATGGGGGCGCCCGGGGGTGAGTCTAGGCGCCCGGATGGGGCTATAAAAGGAGTGCTCGACCAACACCTTGAACAAAACAATCCGAACGACTCTCACTCTTGCGCGCTGCTCAGAAAAGCCCTCGGTGACGCTGTAACACTACTCTAACGACCTAGTACAAGAATCTTTAGATATGTAGTTATCGATATACTTTACTTTACAATTATTTTAATATTATAATTTCACACTTGTACTTATTCGAAATTGATAGTGAATTGTCCAACAAAAGCGATCGACGATCGCAGACCTTAAAGTAGGAGGCTTCACATGAAACCAAGTAAAACAAACTTGTGTCGATTATTTATTTTCTTCTATTCTTTTTATTCCGCTGTGTATTCTGTATTTTGCAAAAAACTTGAAAAGTCACGTGCTTTATTCACCCCCTCCCCCATTTAGCACATCGATCCTACATGGCTAACCAATCTTACGATGGATACATACCAAATAGAGTTGGGGTAGCGTTATTTGGATTCATCAAGAAATTATGAGAACTTTGAGAATTTAGGAAATTTGGAGGATATTGTAGAATATATGAAATATTTTAAAAATTTAAAGGTATTGTGTTTGAGAGAAAAGGATATTGGATATTTGGAGGAATGCGAGTATTTTGAGAAGATTATTTTCTTTCGTATTTAAAGAATTCAAAATATTTATAGAAGAAGTATTGAAATGTTTATCCATATTAAATATAAATAGAGAATGAAAAGAAGGAATAAGAAGTAGAGAGGGAAGAGAATGTTAAGATAAATGAAAAGAAATAAGATTCAACATATATTTATATATATTTTTTAAATTAAAAAAATTAAATCTTGACCGTTAAACAATGACTAATAATTAGTCATTGTTTAATGACTAAAGTTGTTCAACGAAATTAGTCGTTGTTCTTGAGATTGTTTTTTTTACAAATATTAAAAAAATATTTTAATATAAAAAATTTTAAGAAGTCGTTCCATAATCATGGAATCCCTTCTTCATTTAATCCAAGGAACTCCGTCTCACTATGAGAGGGAGCTCTTTCCCATTTGTCACGTAGATTGTGGGAACTTCGAAGTGGATATCCTTAGGCCAACTATAATGTAAAATTTTTGAAAAGATTTATAAAATAAAAAGACAATAAAAAGTTTGAATCAGTATGAGTTTGAGGTTTTTATTTTAAAAACAATAGTAACATTTTAAAATTGATTTTGTTTTTTGAGAATGTACATGAGATCCTAAAAAATATTAAATAAAAATTATATATTAAATAAAATATATGTAATGTGATAATGTAGATGAGAGAGCTTTTTTTATAAGGAAAAGAATAATCGATTTTTGTATTTTTAATGTGTATTAATGTGGCCCATTAAAATATAAAAAAAATAATTTAGCAGATAAAATATAATATCACTTATCTAAAACAATTTAATATAGACAAGTAAATTATAAAAAATATTTTATCCTAATCCATAATCCTTCGTATGTAAAGTTCAAATATCCAATAAATCATTTTACGTTTAAAAATTAACTCAATAAATATTCATACACATATTAACTAAATCCGAAGACATAAAATTTAGAAGGCTTGAAATGCCTTCAAAATACCAAAACATTCAAAATAGTTTGAATTTAAACTGATAAAATTAAACTAACATTTATATCTCTGACACCATGGCTGGCTTTTATGTTCATCCTATCTCCGACCTAATTATTGGTTACTCAAAATCTTGGTAAAATGTCAGAAAACGTCTGTATCTTTTTGCGTTGGATTTTGCAGAATATTAGGCAGATTCAATGCTAGATTAGATTGCCAACGAGGCGGTTGGTGCCGTACCAATCCAAATGCAATATTATCACTTGCTTGTTTTTATCTCGACAGAACAGATCTAGTCAGATTTGACATTTGGCTAACTCTTACTCTTCCAATACTAGAGTTAGATTACTAGTCTTACCAGACTTGAAAGTAAACGCTCAAGGATCATAATCAGATATGAGCAAAGCAATGAACCAATTCAGAGCAGCAGAGGAGGAAACCACAGAAGAAAAGAGATTTTGGATCAAATCAAGTTTCTCCACAAATTCACCATCTGGCCTTAGCGGCTAGGAAGCCGTCGTCATCAATATAACAATGATCGTCATAATTTAGTGTACAAGAAGGTTCCAAAGTCAACGTTTGTCGCTACGACCAACACAATTAAACGATCACAGTCCACAAGCTTGACGGCTTACACCGCTTCCGCCACGAGCGCGGGCTTCACCTTCGGCGGCCGCCCGCGCCCTCTCTTCACCCCGACCACCACCGCACCGCCCACCGTCGACCCCACAGCCTTTTCGGCCTTCGGCGGACGCCCGCGGGCACGAGGGAACCCAGCGGCCGCCTTGGCCACCGCAGCCTCCAGCGGATCCTTGGGCTTCGGCGGCCGCCCCCGCGGCCGAGGCGAAGGGAGCTCGGAGCCGGACGGCACCTCCGGCTTCGGCTTCGGAGGCCGGCCGCGGCCGCGCTTGGCGGGCGCCTGCGACTGCGCGCCCCCGGGCTTCGAGTACTTGTCGGCGACGAGCAACAGCTCGCCGCTCTCCGTCAGGCGGTCGAGGTGCGTCGCGAGGAGCGACGCGTGGTCCGGCGGAAGGTCGCGTCGGTTGGAGTCGATGTGGTCTAAGATGGCTGACTTATCAGCGTCGCCTAGCGCCGTGATCGCCGCCATGATCATCTGCAACAAAGAGAGAGAGAGAAAAAAAACCATTGGTCGCCGCGTTTTCAGATTGAAACAGCACAAAACACAAGCCAAACAAATCCACCAACCTCGGGGTACGCCTTCTCGTCTTCGACGGCAGCAGTAGCCATGGCGAAGATCGATTGAGGAACGGAAGAAGGATCGAGATCGGATTGATGGGGAGACAAGTGGAGAGGAAAGAACGCGAAGGATTTACAGAAAATCGACGGAAAATAAAAAGGAGGGCACATGAGGACACCAGAAGAAAGGACGGCTGTGATGTGAGAATGGCTACGGTAATCGAAGCGTGGAGAAACGTTGCGGCGAAGGCACACGGATCGATTAGGTGGCGATTTATACCCTCGATTAGGGGTATCTATTTAATCCTGTTGGGTTATTTTGCACTTATACCCTCGTGAACTTCAAAACTGGGTAGATGCTCCTGCTCCAATTGTTTCTCACCCAGTCCATTTATTTTATACTTAAGTATGAGGAGAGACGATATCAATATAGGTAGATATCTCATCTTCTTTCTTCCTTTAATGCACGACACAACAAGCTCATTACAAGTAATTTGATATTCATAGTGAAATTTAGATATTCATTTTGTTGGATATATGTGAATACCTTCTTTCTTCCTTTAATGCACTACACAACAAGCTCATTACAAGCAATTTGATATTCATAGTGAAATTTAGATATTCATTTTGTCGGATATATGTGAATATAAAAGAGGTTGATCCTATTCAAAAATAAAAAAAATGGCTAGCGATGTAGACTGTGTTCCATTATGTAACATAAGAAATGTCAGTATCGAGACAGGGAAGGGGTTCCGACGTTGCTCCTTCGACGTTCAAGTCAGCCACTGAAAAGAGGAAAGAAAATGGAGCAACAGTGAACACAAGCGTGAATAGTGAATAATGTGTACCTTCGTCGATGCATGAACCCCCTTTATATAGAGCTCCGGTAGGGGACGTGCATGCTCCTCGAGGTGTGGACACATTCTCTAATTTGTCTTATGAAAGGATCTGTCAGAAAAGTACCTCTAATATCATATCTTAACAGACCATGTATATCCCTGACAATATAGTAGAAACTTCTGCCGTACGATCTGCCTATTGACCATGCCTTGTGTTAGCGGCACTATCTCCCAGAAGGATATTAAGAGATACATCAATGATCCCTCTGCTTGGTTGAGCGGGATAGTCGCTTGGCTAAGAACTCCTCCACTCAGACGGACTCAGCTGCTCTTCCCTGCGATAACTCGACTCGGTAGCTTGTTTTCGCCCGACCGAACTAACGCTCTGGTCATCCCAACTTTCCTTTGCTCTTTGATAAGCACCTGATGATTTTGGTTATATGGGCATTCTGTTTGGACCAGCCTCTGTCGGTCGAGCAGTTCATGCCCGATCGACAACTGCAACAGAGCTCTACTCAGCCACTGCAATAGATCTCCGCTCGGTTACTGCAGGAGAGCTCCGCTTGGCCTCCCCTTTGGCGATCCCATTGGTTCTCTAGCGTTGACCTCCTTGATTTTGACCTCCACATCGACTGTTATCTCCGTCCTTTGACCCGCACTTAGTGGGCCCCCCTTTATCACTGTATCACAAGTCTTTCCCTCAAGTCTAATCGAAAGAGGTTGTAAGTCCGACTGACTGGATAAGCAGTGCTTCAAGTGACCTTTCGCCGCTCAGACACTCTATGTTTTGGCTGTCGGTCGGGTCATATCTTCTAATTGTCATTCGACCGTATTTTATTAGTTTGAGCCCAAGCGTCGTTCGACTATAATGAGCGTCAAAGTTTTTTGCTGACTCAGAGATCCCATTCACCAACTGGCCATTCCTTTCTCTGCGAAGCCGATCGGGATGGTTAACGACAACACTTAGCAAATTTTTCTACGCTTTCTCGAATAAGCGCCCTATGTTAACGGCTGACATCTTCTAAATTTCTGGAAGATCGGGCAAATCTCTGATCATTATGGTCGAGCAAGCAGCCATGACTTTTAATTAAGTCCAATTAATGCTTTCCAGTAGTCAACTGTCGGGTGCCCCACTCACTGCCGCCGTACACTCGACGTGACAGGTGGATATCTGGTGATGATGTGATAGATGCCTTTTCAAATTCTACTGCCAGATCTTATCCTAGTTTTGCACAACCCTTGATCGAACGGCTCGGAGTGATTGACCACGAGGTTTATAAACCTTCATTTGCTCGTCGTCTCCTTCACATTGCCTTGCACTTTCGTTTTCATTTTCGAGAACGCTCTGTGACGCTTCTCCTCCTCATCTTCGCCAGCGACCTTTCTCAGTAAGGTTCTTCTTTCTTTCCTTTGTTATATCTGTGTGTCACTTCTTCTCGATTTCTTTATTTTCGATGGTCGATTCTCCACAACCTCCTGTGTCCATCGCCGGCTTTAGTATACTTCTACCGAGTCGAAGTTCAACCGAGATAAGATAGGCCAGATAAGGTCCACCTACCATTTCCCCTCTGACTACCAGATAGTCATTCCCTCCGTCTATGACCGGCCCCATGAGCCTCCAGCTGGCTTCTTGCCCTTCTTTAAGGACTAGTTTTGATCTAGTCTTCAATTTTTCATTCATCCTTTATTTTCTGTTGTTTGTAAATATTTTCACATCTCTTTACACCAATTAGTGTCGAACTCGTTTAAGTTGTTGTGTGGGGTAGTCGTGTTATTTCATCTGCACAGTATCCCTTTAGTGCCTCAGGTCTTCCATTGCTTTTATTATCCTAAATTGTCTGAGCTGAGGACCTTTTTGTTTCAAGCCCGAGTTGGCTCCGTCTTCTTTGATAAAATGTCGACCTCCAATAAGCACTCGAAGGAGCATATTTTTACGTTCGATTTCTCGTTCGGCCAGACTTCCCGACTAGCTGGCAGATGGAAGTGATGAAGCATCCATCGCTGAGTAGATATCAAAGTCGATCGGACTATCGCCAGGCAGTCATCAGTTTGGCCAGTCAGAAATATCACATCCACCGGTTGTTGTTGGAGGGCGTCTTATATGTGTTCGGACTGAGCCCGATCCGAATGCGGCTATCGTCTAGCCTAGGTATGCTCTTTCTTCTTCTCATTTTTGAATCTAACTGATTTTTCTTCCTTTCTTGCAGCCCAAATCATGCTGAGGGCGCGTTTGAGCGATAAGAGCAGGCGTGTGGATGCCGAGATCAATGCTGCAGGCATGGCCGAGCTGGAGAGTCATGGGCTACAGTCGGTCACCCACTCTGACGATCCGCTCAGCGCGCCTAGAGGGGCACACGCGCCAACCAGCGAGGGTGGAGGGAGTCAGACAACGGTGAGCGATGTTGCAGTTACTATAGCAAACCTGTCTCCTGAATGATCATCCATGTTGCCGATCGTAGTGCCTTCAAAGTCGGCCACATCAGGCGAGCCACTAATACGACGCAAGAGGCATCGTGGAGAAGCTTCTTCCCAATCAACCACTTCCGCCTTGCAGACCCCCACACGTAGCAGTTCGCGCCTCTCCTCCGAACGGGGTGAAACTTCATCACCCGCTTTTCCCGAGCCAATGGGCATCCCGATCCCTACATCCTTGTCATCCGACCAAACACCATCTCTGTCCATGTTGCCATCGAGGACTATCTGTGAGTTGCCCATCGCGTTCATGCCACTACACTCCTCGCCAACAACACAAGTATTCATCATCTGACCTTCCCCGATGCCCAAGTCCACGGGCAAAGCGACTTCTAAGCCCTCTGGTTTGAGCGGCCAGAAGCATATAACGACCATCATCCACTTGGCCACTGCTGAATGGCGTCAATGGGATGATGTCGAGGCCCTTTCCCCCAAGCACCAAATTCGGATCCAAGGGCCACTAGCACAGGTGTGGGTCGATGCTAGGACTCGCACAGTGATCATTTCCCCGGGGGAGCTCGCGGACAACCACACCCGGATGACCAATGGGGTATGTATATTGCTTCTATATTTACTTGCTTTTACCTACTCTTCACTTACAATCTTATTGCTACCACAGTACTGGGTCAAGAGCCTGTCCATGTGCCAAAGGCTAGTATTTTTAGAGCACGAAGTCCAGCAGCTTCACACCCCGAGTGATGTCTCTAAGGCCTCCCGTGCTCAATTTTAACAGCTGACTGCCGAGGCAGCTCAGCTAAAGGTCGATCTATAAAAGAGCTCTGAGTTGCTGCAGGCAGAGAGGAGCAAGAGTGTCGAGCAGACCTCAGAGTTGGAGTGGCTCAACAAGCAGATTAGCTCCTTTGAGTCAAAGATCAATTCCGCCAATGCCAGAAAACTCCGAGTCATTGAGAACCTGGATATTAAGAACAAAGAGGCTCGGGTCTTGGCTCAGAATCTAAAGGAGGCTGAGGCAGCTCTGAGTGCCGAATGGGAGAGTCGATCAGCTGAACAAGCCTCAGTGAAGATCCAGCTCACCGCTAAGGATGCTGAGCTGGCCTCGTTAAGGATAGAGTTGGAGGCATCCTGATCAACCTTCAAGATCTATCAAGAGGGGGAGACCAGCCAGTTCGAAGTTTACAAGCGAGATTATCTCCACTCTGACCCCTTCAACGATCGGCTCATGGACCGACCGCTTCGCCTCTTTAACTTTGGCATTGATGGGACCGTCGACCAGCTAAAGTACAGAGACTATCTCCCTACCATAGTGACCAACATGATCATCAGTCGGGAGAAGTTGATCAAGTCGCTGCTAGACGATGTGCCGGATTATCTCGAATGACCTCCTCTCTCTGCTTTGTAGGCATCTTTTTGTACTCCCTCTAAATGTTGTGTAAAACTTTTCTAAGTATTAATGAATGATCGCCTATTTGGTGTATCTTTCTTCTGACATATTTTGCAAGTGTTAATGAATGCATCGTCATTCAGCTCAAGTGGGTTGAAGGCGCCTTCTATAAGGCAGTTCAGTTTCTTTTCTCCTCGAGCAAGCTTTCGCTCCAACTTCTCGTCCCTCGGAAATGCCACGTGCTTCTTTCTCATCCGCCAGCATACTCTTCCATAGTACCTCGTCCCTCAGACGCACCGAGCCCGTCGACTCTCTCCTGTGCCATTCTTCTAGCTAGTTGCTTTTGTAGGATCAGTGGCGTTGATAGAGGGGAGTGAATATCGACTCGTTGCTTTTCGTTTCGATTTCGTTTATTCTTTCTATCAAAGTGTTAGTCACGGCAGAATATAATAAAAACTTAAAGGAAAGAATACTCATAGGATTTACTTGGTTCCTAACCCCCCAGGGTCAGTACATCCAAGGCCTACGCACTCAAGCGCGAGTCCACTAGTGGTCTTATTTCCGAAAGCTTTCTGAAGGCGGAGAAACTTGTCTTACAATTTATCAAGTACAATCATAAAAGAATGATAAAGTAAATACAACTTGTAGTAAAAGAAATGCAAACAAAAACTTTGCTAAGCCGATCCGGAAGTCTTGAGCGTTCCACACCCTTCCTAGAGCTTCCCTGGTAGCAAAGCTTCGCTTTATAGCCTTCCTTTTGAGTACACAGAATATGAGTAGTAGAAGAATCGATAAGAATTGATATCTTGAATATAGAGCCTTCATCTCCTTTTATAGAATTAGATTATATCCTTATCTGGATCAACTCTTATCTAGATGAAGTCTCAGATCTCGATGAAGCATATCTAGATAAAGTCATATCTAGATGAAGGAATATCTGGATCAAGCCTTATCTCTATCCATATCATCTATCTTATCTTCATCCTGATCCAAATCATAAAGATGATCTTTTGCCACATCATCTTTCATGTCAATATTTTTGGCAACTCAGCAATCTAGATCGAACCCAGTCAGTCTACCTGAACCAATTTGGATCCGGTTCAAGCTGAGTCAAGTTCGATTCACCCATTTACATTTATCTATTATCTATTTTTCTTCCAGCTCTAGGTTCCTGCAAAATAACCATACAAACACAAACAAGTAATCTAACCTATATTTGTAAGTCTACATAATCTACTAGGCTTACCTTTTGCTTGGAGGTCCCTCCTCCAAGTCTACCACCTAATGATCAATCTCTTAGGATCAAGGCACACTCTTGTAAGTCTACCCAACCTACTAGGCTTACCTTTTGCTTAGAGGTCCCTCCTCCAAGTCTACCACCTAAGGATCAATCCCTTATGATCAAGCCGCACACCTGTAAGTCTACCTGACCTATTAAACTTCATACTTGGACTATATCCAAGACTTTACCATTACCTAGGGTTACTTTCCCTTAGGATTTCCACTGTCTAGCTTCACTTACTAGGACTTCCACCACCTAGGGTTACCACTCCCTAGGATTTTCACTGCCTAGTTTCACTCACTAAGACTTTCACCACCTAAGGTTACCTCCCCCTAGGATTTCTATCGTCTAGCTTCACTTACTAGGACTTCCACCATCTAGGGTTACCTCTCCCTAGGATTTTCACTGCCTAGCTTCACTCACCAGGACTTCCACCACCTAGGGTTACCTCCCCCTAGGATTTCCACTGCCTAGCTTCACTCACTAGGACTTCCGCCACCTAGGGTTATCTCCCCCTAGGATTTCCATTGCCTAGCTTCATTCACCAGGGCTTCTACCACCTAGGGTTACCTCTCCCTAGGATTTCACCTTGCCTAACTAAGTTAGGACATTTCCTTACTAGTCTCTTCTAAACATCAAGTCTTGTTTGGATCAACCATTGGTCAAACTGATCAAAGTTAGGTATATTATCAAACATCAAAACCCTGGAAGCTGATTGCACCAACAGCGTCTTTCTCTCGACTTCCTGTGCTCCTAAGTTGACTTGGTCGATCACTTAGATACAGGGGTTAAACAACAATAGGGCCTAACTTGACTTGGTTGATCACATCAAAATTATTATGGAGTACTTACTATAAAATACGACACCCAAACAATAATTAAATAATAAGGTTATTTGAGGAATAATCTTGTTGGATTTTTATGGAATTTTTAGAAATTTTTTAAAAAATTTTCGGAGCTCGTATGACGTATTTTAAGGGGATCAATTATGGGGCTATAAGAAAACCTGTTTGGAATATCCCTTAAGTGGGAGAATCCCTTAACCTAAGCTTTGTTGATCTATGATCAGTGGTGATTTAGAGTTATTTGTTTTAGAGGGCAACACCTTTTACCTTGCTCTGGTCATCACTGTGCGTGGGTGATCCATAGCTCCTGCCACGATGTTCGGCAATAAGTTCTTCAGCTGTGGGACAACCAAGGAGCATCCAAATTTGGGTGAGTTTTATAATTGATTCCATTTCTATGTTGGGTTGGATTAATGTGATGAGTAGTGGTGGTTAATTGTAGATTTGATTAATTGGGGTGAATGAATTATGAAGGATTGATGCATGATGTTTAGTTGTTGATTATAGGGGTTGAATGATAAGTAATTGATTAGTGGAATTCATGCTTTGATGGGATAATTCTGTATTAATTGGATTTTATGTATGATGTGATAAAACCTAATCTATTTAGGTGGATGAATAGGGTTGATGTATGATTGGAAAGGTTAAAGGATTCATGGATGAGATAATTAAAGTTAATTATTAATTAAGATTAATTGATGATCATGTTGGGTTAGGGTTTCCTTAATTGGTTTGGGATTTGTCTTAGCTATTTGATTCATGATACGATGGGCTAAAATAAATATTTATATCCAGTAATGCAGGATACTAATATGAGATGAGCTTTTTGAGTTGAGGATAGCTTCAGCGCGATCTACACATGAGGCGGGTACCTTTGACTTATCTCTTTTGATATTGTCATTATGATATGCGTAGTAATTTATAGCTAGTAGTAATGGTTGTGTTTAGTTACCATTGGTATGTCATTACTTGATAACTATAGCATGCCTTTGTTTGTTATTATCTATTATGTATTACTTATGATCATATAAGTAGTGACATACATTGTCTTACTGTGTACAGGACTAGTTACTAGACATACCTGACATGTGTACCTAGTTTCATGATACTTAGATCATTGTTGGATTTCTTTACCTTTTTGATATATATTATGGAGGTGTCAAGATTTACATGTTGTAGTGTCATGCACCATCTTGCATGATTGCATGCTAAGCGATTGTCGGCTCCATTGTTGTTGAGCACATCACCAGTTACATGATCTGCACACACAACCACTCATGGATTAGTGGTACATCAGGTAGGGTGTGTGCAATTTGCTCTGTCAGGACTCCATTGGTCCGTTCATGGGTACCGATGACTGCAGCATGTAGCGGGCAAGGATCCCTCCCCTTGACCAGGATACAAGGGGATGAGAGCTTAGGCTCCCCCACTATGTTTGGGGTAGGAGGATAGGTGTACTCCGACAGCATCCTGTCCACTCGGTCATTCAGGAGTAGTGATGGCAGAGTGCACAATTGTCATAACCCTACCCACTCGGTCTCACCATCGCGTGTGAGATGGTTGACTGGCGTCAAGGGTGACCATGTCATATTTGCATCATATGCATGGATTGCATTTATTATTTGTGGTTCCTGTATTTTGTATGTTGCATATGATTACCATGCATACAGGAGACGTTTTGTGTCTGGTCTGATAACCCTTATATCCAGATAGGAGGTCCTGGTGAGTATAATTTCTTTAGCCTTTTCAGTTCACATTTCTTATTATTGTTCGGAAAACTGTACCACTTGATTATTACTGGTAGTTATATTTTACTATGCATGTCCACTTGATACCCGCTGAGTTGTTGAACTCACGACCCCTTATTTTTCCTGTTGTTTTCAGGTTAGCACATAGATATGTCGTGTCGCTCAGAGTATCCTGTCTATCGATCCCACGTCACATCAGAAGATGGTTTACCTCACTCTTGATTTCTTTTTCTTATATTTCTTATTGATTTAGCTTTGTATTGGTGTTTAGCCATGTGACTATTTTATTGTTTTGGTGTTGTATTTGTGTTTAAGCCGTGTCGGCACGCATTGTGTTGTTTTGGTTTGTATGAGCTTTTCTTTTGTTTTTCCGTTGTGTTTGGATACAACCGAGTGAGCTATTTAATATATAATTGTGTGGTTGTGTTTTTAGTACAACCGTGTGGGCTGTTTATTATGTATAACTACGTGGTTGTATATATATTCCAGCCGTGTGGGTTGATGAGTACTTATGGATGTATATGTGATTCAGATTGTCACCAGTACAGGGGGGATACTGCCAGATTTTCCTCTAGCAGGGACTCCTCTGGGGCGTGACACTTACAATCTCTTCCTTTTTGATGTGAGCACCCCCAAGTTAAGTTAGGGTAACAAAAATAAATAATATTAAGGTAATTAATATCACAAATAATAATGTGTAAAAAATAATGATACCCTCCTCCTAGACTTAATATTCACTTCTCCTCCTTTGATCACATAAAAATAGGGTTCTTTAAAATGCTTTGAGAATAAATCTAAAACAAAGTTTAAGAAAAAAATACTCTTATCCAGAAAATTTTGAAAGGTTAAACGTTGAAAAATCTAGATTTGTAAAAAAAATACTTTGAAAAATATTTTTAATTGTTGAAAAAATTTTAACAGACATATATAAGGCAGATAAAAATTTTCATATAAAGTTGAGATTATTGTAAGAATTTCAAGAATTTTTAATATTAAAAATTAATTTCTAATTAATTTCTAACAGAATTTATGCAAAATAATTTATTTGAAAGTATTTTTTATAACAATTAAATGTTTAACAGTTAGTCAATTAAATATTCATTTTAGTAATTGACTTCCAGGTTATGGCGAGGCACTAGGCCTTCTTAGTTATTGAAACAACAATCACTTCTAGACAAAGCCTTTTAAAGAATTAAATATTTAATTTTCTTTCTAAAAGTCCTAGGTCCAACTTTCAAAAAATTTAATTAAAAAAACAAGGCATGCAAAAAAAAAAACCTAAATATGATTTGGAATCCAAAATAGATTCCTTCTTATAGGATTAATCAAAAATTTCTTAGGAACATATTTCTGTGATATTTTTCTAATTTGACCCTTATGATATTTAAAGTGCCAATTTAATCCATTAGATCTTTTAACTTGTTGAATATGTGAGCATACATGATTTTTTAACTCTTCTATTTCTGTTTTCAATTTTTTATTTTTTATTTTTATCTTGTCAAAGTCTTCTAATCGACAAGATATTGCTAGAATTCCTTTTAATTTGTCATTTTCTTTTTCTAATCTATAGGAAATTTTTATAACATTTTTATAAACTAAAATAATTTATCAGGAGGTAGAGACTGTACCTGACTTACCTTATCGATCTTGTAATCTAAAACTCCCCCTGAGATGCTGCTGTCTTCTGATATCGCTCCCCCTTCATCGATGCTCTTGATGCTCATTTCGGATGAGCTTGCTTCATTTTTATCTTCTTGGTGACTTGCCACTAGCACAAGTCCGGCGAGGGCTTCAATCTCTGATTTGGATGACATTTCGTCTCATATCGCCTTTATATTTTTGTACTTGTTCTGGGTTGGCTTCTTCTTCAGATCTACACATCTCATTTCATGAACTTCAAGAGTTGAAAATAATTCTTCTAGGGTACTTACTTCTAGATCCTTAGAGATATAATAAGCATCTACTAATGATGCCCATTCAGTAGTCCTAAGAAATATGTTCAGCGCGTACCTTAGCGAACCTCGATTGGTTACCTTTTTTTTAGATTCGTGAATTCGGTTATGAGTTATTTTATTCTTGAGTAAAGGTGTACAACAGTTTCACCTTTTTCTAATTTGATGTTGTTAATCTGGTTCTAGAGCAAATCCCGTCTCGTAAGTTTTGCCTCGAGATCCCTTCGTGTAGTTCCAAGAATTCTCCCAGAGCTCCTTGGCTGACTTGTAAACTCCAATCCAGTTGACTTCTTGTGGCGGTAAGATGCTCAGCAGATGGAACTATGCTTTGCCATTTGTCACGAAGTCAGTTTGCTCCATCTTCGTCCATTGTATTCTTCTTTGCCTTCTAGTGTTTCAAAACTAAATTTCATAATTATTAATAAATCAAAATTGGTCTTAAAGAGTACCTCCATTTTTTTTCTTCCAAATCGTGAACTCCCCCTCGAACTTAGGTGAATTGATGCTCAGTCCGACCATCTTTTGTGCTTTGATCGACGGTTAGCCCTTCTGAAGTAACCTGTCTCTTATACCACTTTTTACAGCAAGTTAGGCCAACAAGAGGAGAATGAATTGCCTATTGAAAAATAAAACAAAAACCCTTCTCGATCTTTCAACTTAAATTAGTAGCACACTTATAAAAAAGAAATTAAACAACTAATAAATTAAAGATACTAAGAAGTTACTTGATTACAACCTACGTGGTTGTTAATCCAAGATAGAAGAAATCACTGAAAAGATCTCTTTCGTGTAGGTGGAGAAGCCTATTACACTCATTGAATGCTCAGAAATATGCTAGAAATGAATACAAGAGTTGTTGAATTATTCCTAACTCCAGGGGTCTTTGTATAACCCATGAAAAATTCTATCCAAGGTTGGAAGGCGCCTCCAGCATCGTAATTTTATCTGTGCGAAGATAAAATTTTATCTTCACCAACGGTTAGGGATGACAATTTTCCCCGCGGGTTTGGGGCCCCACGGGGAAAACTCGAAATGGGGATGGGGATCCTCGATTTTTCGGGGATGGGGCGGGTTCAGGGCGGGTATGAGAATACTATCCCCATCCCCGAACATGCCCCGAATATTATTATTATTAATATTAATAAATAATAATATGATTTTTTTTAAAAATATTAATAATAGTGTTAATATTAATATTAAAATTTTTGAAAATATTATTAATAATCATATTATTAATATTAATATTGATATTAATATTATCATTAATAATAATTATTAAATAATAATAATAATAATATAAATTAAATTTGGAAATGAGGCGGGGATGGGGATTTGATCCCCGTGGGTTCGGGTTATCCCCGAACCCGAAAAAATGAGAACGGGGCGGGGATGGGAATGGCAAACTCGCCCCCGCCCCGCCCCATTGCCATCCCTACCAACGGTCACTGGGAAGGTGCCTTCAAGCCATTGAAGACACCTTTGTACTATTCATAGAAGGTGCCTTTAATGGCTTAAAGGTACTTTCGCACTGTTCATCGAAGGCATCTTTCAAGCCATGGAAGGCGCCTTCCATAAGGCAGTTCAGCTTCTTTTCTCCTCGAGCAAGCTTCCGCTCTGGCTTCTCATCCTTTAGAAACGCCGCGCGCTTCCTTCTCGTCTGCCAGCGTACTCTTCCGCAGCACCTTGTCCCTCGGATGCACTAAGTCGTCGACTCTCTCCCGTGTCGTCCTTCTCTCTAGCTGTGTCTTTCACTCAACTTTCTATACTCATAAGTTCCTGCGCACTTAAACACAGGGGTTAAACAATAACAAGACCTAACTTGACTTGGTTGATCACATCAAAATTCTTACGGGGTACATACATATAGTCGTCGCTCTACTATTGACGTAGACAAGGGTTTATAGTCATTGCTCAACTGTTGATGAAGATAAGAGTTTATAGTCATCACTTAACTGTTGACGAAGACAAGGGTTTATAGTCGCCGCTCGACTGTTGACGTAGGCAAGCGTTTATAGTCGTCGCTTAACTATTGACAAAGATAAGGGTTTATAGTCACCGCTCGACTGTTGACGAAGATAAGGGTTTATAGTCACTGCTTGACTATTGATGTAGACTAGGGTTTATAGTCATTGCTTGACTTTTAATTCAGTCGATTGGTGCAAGAGTCTTGGAATCTTATGAATTTTATTCATTGTTCACCTGCATTCATAGGACATATGCTTATACAATCTTATTCGAATTTAACTACGCACCTCTCACCTGGCTCTATAGGGCTGGAGATGATTTACGCTCCAAGGTTGCTCTAGCCCTCTCCCATCTTCATCTTACAGATAGTAGGCTCTCGGGCAGAGCTTCTGAATGATGATATAGGGTCCTCCCCATTGGGCTTCCAGCTTAGTGACGTCACCGAACGACTTCACCCTTTTCCACACTAAGTCGCCGACCTGGAATGACCTGGGGATCACCCTTCGATTGTAGTTCTGTCTCATTCCCTGCCTATACACCATCAGCCGGTGGGCAGCCTCAACCCATGCTGGGATGGATCTGAACCTCCTCCTTTTCCTCATAGACCAGGGCGGGAGGGGTTATTCCATGATGGTGTTCACTTCCAAGCGCAAGATCTTCCGCGTGACCCTTGCTTCAGATTTGACCATCTCGATGTAGCACTGCCAAGCGGCCAACTGGTCACCCTTAACTTTGCCCACCTTGTTGTCCACCGAAAACTTGATTTTCTGGCAGAAGGTGGACACCACTGCTCAGAACTCATTCAGGGTCGATCGACCCAATATGACATTGTAGGCGGACGACATGCCCACCACAATGAAGTTTGTGGTTCTGGTCCTCTTGAGAGGTTCCTCTCCTAGTGATATGGCTAGCCGAGCCTGGTTGATCGACCATACTTCATTGCTTGTAAACTCATAGAGTGGGGTCGTCATGGGCTACAGTTCGCTTCGGTTGATTTGCAGCTGGTTGAATGCTTTCTTAAATATTATATTCACTAAGCTACCTGTATTAACAAAAGTTTGGCGAATAATATAGTTAGCTATTACAACCCGGATGATCAAGACATTATCATGAGGGACCTTCACTCCCTCTAAGTCTCAGGGGCCGAAGCTGATCTCAGGTTCCTCGGCCTTCTCCTTGCTGCATCCAACAACATGTATCTCCAGTCGTCGGGCGTGCGACTTTCTCACTTGGTTAGAATCATTGCCAGTCGACCCATCAACGATCATTCCAATTTCACCCCGAGCGGCGTTGTTTTGGTTCTCTTCCTCCCGAGTCGAGGGCCTAGTTCACTCAGCAAAGGCTCAGATGGGACTTGTGTTATTTCTTGTTTAGGGCTGACGATGGCGCTGTTTGTCTGTCTATCTTCTTCTCTATGCCTGTCCGATTAGCGTTGATGTCATCGCTCGAGAGTCGATGAGAGACGACGGTATCCTGGAGGAGAAGGTCGGCTGGAAATCGACATCAGGTCATAGCAGTCGCTCGTGTTGTACGTCGTTGATTGATGGAAGGAACAAAATAATGGCGTCCATGACTTGCCTTTTGCAGCTTTCAAGCAACCTGCTGATACATGCTGCACAGCATGTGTTCTTGGCTCTTGATGTTGTTGTGTCCCTCCCAATCAGGGCCCCTTGGGTGGTTGTTGGCTATCCAGTGGTCTCCACTCAAGCACTTCTGTGGCTTCGATAGGCGCCTCCTTTGTTCTTGCAGCTGGGGCCTCTTCCATATTTATGTATTCCGTGGCCCTCTTGAGTAGGCCGTCGAAGTCCTTTGGCGGTCTCCGAATGAGGGAGCGGAAGAATTAACCTTCGGTAAGCCCCTTGGCAAAAGGATTCACCAAAATCTCCGAGGAGACTGATGGAATATCCATGGTCACCTAGTTGAACCGCTTAATATAGGCCCTCAGGCCTTCATGGGCCCCTACTTCAACGCGAACAAGTTTACACTTGTCTTCTAGTAGTGGAGACTGCTAGCAAAGTGGCGCAAGAATGCCGCTCAGAAATCCTTAAAACTATGAATTGATTTGATCGACAGACGTCTGAACCAGCGTTGCACCAATCCAGATAGGTGCTGAGGAAGACCCGACACTTCACTCCGTCAGTGTATTGATGGAGCATAGTCGCATTATCAAACTTGACCAGATGGTTGTTCGGATCAGTCGTTCTATTGTACTCCCCGATCGCCAGTAGAGTGTAGTGTCTTGGTAGAGGATCATCCAGGATCCTCTGATAGAATTATTGGTTGATCTGCTCAGGTGAATCATCATTTGTTAGTGCTTTCCCTTTCCACGCCCCTCAAGCAGGCACATCGGAGGAGGAGGATCATTGTTCCTTATCCACGCGACACTACGCCTCTGATGGAGTATGGAACAGTGCCTAATGGAAGGGGATTGCTGCGTTGGATGCATCCCCATATGTACCAGTCGGATTCTTATTCTACCCTCGAACGGATACATGTTCCGCTCGGTCTCTATATCCAGCCTGATAGTCTACTACTGATGTCGCGAGCTCATGTACCTAGCGCTAGGACAGCGCCTGCTGCTATTATTGCTCCACCATTTTCACTGCTCGGGCTTGTATCAGCATATCCATCTCTTCCTTTGTTAAAGTCACCATGGTAAGTCGTCCAACGTCCTCCATCTTCACGTATTGGATGCAAGCTACATTTCCATAGACAACACCAATATAATCCTATCTAAAAATTGAGAAGATGACTAGCTGGGGATGTGGCTGCTGCGTTGACTAGATGTAGACCGCGCTCCACTCTGCAACATAAGAAACATCAGTGCCGAGCTAAGGAAGGGGTCCCTAGCATTGGCCATCCGATGCTCAAGTCAGCCACCGGAAAGAGGGAAGAAAATGGAGCAACAGTAAGCGCAAACATGAATAGTGAATAATGCGTACCTCCGCCGATGCATGGACCTCCCTTTATATAGCGCCCTAGCGGGTGACATGCATGCTCCTCGAGGCATGAGCACGTTCTCCAATTTGTCCTATGAAAGGACCTATCAGGAAAGTACATATAAAATCATACCTTAACATAACATGTATATCCCTAACAAGACAATAGAAGCTTTAGCCGTACGATCTGCCTATTGACTATCCCTTGTGTCAGCGGCACTATCTCTCAGAAGTATATTAAGAGATACATCAATGATCCCTCTGCATGGCCAAGCAGGATAGCTGCTCGGCTGGGAACTCCTCCGCTCAGATGGACTCAACTACTCTTCCCTGTTGTGACTCGACTCGGTAACTTGTTTCCACCTGACTGGACTAATGCTGCGGTCGTCCCAACGTTCCTTTGCTCCTTGATGAGTGCCTGATGATCTTGGCTGCACAGACATTCTGTTTGGACTAGCCTCTGCCGGTTGGGCAGTTCATGCTTGATCGATAATTGCAACAGAGCTATGCTCGGCCACTGTAGGAGAGCTCCGCTCGACCACCGGAGGAGAGCTCCGCTTGGCCACTGCAGGAGAGCTCCACTCGACCTTCCCTTTGGTGAGCTCGTTGGTTCTCTGGCATTGACTTCCTTGACTTTAACCTTCATGTCGGCTGCTATCTCCGTCCTTTGACCCACACTTAGTGGACCCCTCTTTATCACCGCATCAAAGGTGAAGAGAAAAATTTTCATTATGAATGAGACATTAGTTTTATGTTAGGAGTTTTAAGATATATTAGTTGATTTATATTAATTCACAAATATTAATGTTATGCACAAATACATAGAGACATGCTCTCTCTAACACGTGAGCCCATAGAGAGTGTAAATATTAATCCAAGACCTGGATTGTACTGATCTAAAGATGACTCATGTGTGAGTATTACCTATGTGCTATTCAGACACTTGAGATCTAGGGGATGAATAGCTACTTTCACTTCTTCTTGTTGATGTTGCAGCGGAAAACTCGAAGCAATACTAACACTTTCACTTTACTTGGTATTCACTTCTTTGAGGTGACTAATCTAAAGATCCACTCTCCTCGCTCATAGATGTACTATGAATACCTTCTTGAAGGCGAAGAAGTTTAGTACAAGTACACATATGAGAATACACCAAGAAAAGAAGAAGTAAATACAAATGTAATTGAAAGTGATTTTATAATATTTGAATCTTGCTTCTTGCTTAGAAAAATGCCTCTTGATGCTTAAAAGGTATAGCAATACTTTTCTCTTAGAGATCAAGAACTAGCAGCCAAGAACCGTGCTTCAATCCTTTGTGAAATTGTGAATACCCTTTTCTAAGGTTCTTTTGACATCTCTAATCGATTAAGCTTTTCCCTAATCGATTGTCACATCATCATTCGACTGTTTACTTGCATAGCGGTTCTTTTTTGAACTCTTAATCGATTGGTGAGACATATCAATCAATTTACAAGGCCTTAATCGATTACCCAATTGATTCTAAACCTTACTATTTGCTCGCAAACTCTTACCATATCGATTGGGCAAACCTAATCGATTTGGTCTCTTCTCGAACAACCCTCAATCGATTGGGCACCTTCCTAATCGATTTAGCTTAGAAAATTATTATGCTTCACGAAAATCACACTCCAATCGATTGAAAATGCTTTTGATTGATTACCCAATCGATCCAGACCCTTCTATTTTGTGAGGAAGTATCCAATCGATCACCTGATTGATTGATTTTAGACCTGATCAAGTGGGGTTCCTTTGCCCAACTCGAAGATTTTTGTGACTTGTGGGGACTCTCTGTTGTCTAGCATACAGTCAACCTTGACTTTCCAGGACTTCTTTATCAAATGTTTGGTTAACCCTTGACTAACTTGGGCTTTCCCTTGTTGGGACCGAAAAGTAGCTAGAGGGGGGGGGGGGGGGGGAATAGCTCATCGCGTGCTTCGTGGTTGGCGTTGCTTGTTTCTTCAAAGATGTGCAGTGGAAATGTACAAGAAACAAAATACAACGCTAACAAATAGATTTTACTTGGTATCCACCTCACAAGAGGTGACTAATCCAAGGATCCACACACTCACGCACCCTCCACTATGAAACACACTCCTCTACGGTAACTACCGAAGGCGGAGAAGCCTTTACAAACTCTCAATACAAGAAGAAAGGAAAGGATATGAAATACAAGCAAAAGCTTACAATGAACCCTAACCCTAACTTCTCTTCTTGCTTTTGATCCGCCTCTTGACTTGGAAGAACCTCCAAGAATCTTCAAGAATAGGCGATCTGAACTTGAGAGAGAGCTGTGGAGTCGCTGGTGAAGATCGGAGATGAATCGTGTAAGCACTGCTGAAGGAAACGCTCGCCTGCAGCTAAATACGACGCCAACGGTCGGATCCCGATCGATTGGATTGCTCCTAATCGATCGAGGAGGTTTTGGATCGATCAACCGATCGATCCAGAGTGCCTCTGTGCTCTCTGGAATAGCCTGGATCGATCGGTTGATCGATCCAGGGCTTATCACGCACAAACAGCAGCTCTCAATCGATCCACTAATCGATTGGGACCTCTGGATCGATCCACGGATCAATCCAAAGGGGTTCTATTCGTGGGGACTCACCCGATCGATCAGCTGATCGATTGGGCATGATCCAATCGATCGGCTGATCGATCCAGATCTTGGTTTTTGCCCAAAAGCAAGTCCAAAGTCCCCTAAACCAACATCCAGTCAACCATGACTTGTTGGTACATAAAACCTAGCATCCGGTCACCCTTGACCAGCTAGGACTCTCTCACCAAGTGTCTGATCAATTCTTTTGACTCACTTGGACTTTTCTCCTCTTGCAAGTATCCGGTTAATCCCTTTGACCTACTTGGACTTTCACCAGATGTCTGGTCAACCTTGACCCATCTGGATTTCCTCGTGCTTGGCTTCACTCACCAGGACTTCCCTTTTGCCTAGCTTCACTCACTAGGACTTTCACCTGGCTTCACTCACCAGGATTTCCCTTCTGCCTAGCTTTACTCACTAGGTCTTCTCATCTGCCTGACTTCACTCACCAGGACTTTCACCTAGCTTCACTCACTAGGGTTTCCTTCTGCCTGGCTTCACTCACCAAGACTTTCACCTGGCTTCACTCACTAGGATTTTCAGTCAAGTATCCAGTCAACCTTGACTGTTAAGTGTGAAAAAAAAACCCATGCTCACTGCCCCCCCCCCCCCCCCACACCCCCTTTTTCCTTTTCCCTTTTCTCTTCCCCACCGAAGCCTCAAAACCCCTTTCTTCTTCTTCTTCGTTTCTCTTCTCCAGTGACGACAAACAACAGGGCTTTCCCCATTCTTCTTCTCTAAGCTTGCTACTCCCTTCTCTTCTGCTTTTCTCTTCTCCAACGGCCACAAGCAACAAGTTTCTTCTTCCTTGCTGCCGTCCTGCTTCTCGGCAACATCGTCGGAGCTCCTTGGAGTGTGCCGGAGCTCGCCAGACCACTAGGAAAGGGGGGAAAACAAAGCCCTAGTTGCTCTCTCCTTTTCCCCTCCAACAGCAGCACCTTGCTGCCTTTTGTTTCCTCCAACAGCAGCCCTAGCTGCTGCCCTTTTCTTGGCAGCACTGCCGGAGCTCGCCGGAGCTAGCTGAGGCGGCCAACGACGAAGGGAAAATAACCCTAGTTGCTGTCCTCATTTCCAGCAGCCACACAAAACCCTTAGAAGGTATATTTTAGGTTGCTTTGGGTTAAATTGATGTGTAGTTAGAAGGGTTATCTAGATTAGAACAGATGTTGTATTTAGGAATGCGAAGTGGTACGAGGTATCAAGATCAAAATAATTCACTGATTTTGAATAAGAGATAATGTGTAGATTTTAGGTCATTATTATTATTAGATAGTATTTTGATTATTTAAGTTATGTTTGATATTGTGTTTGTAGATCCGAGCTCGAGTGGAGTACGGTGACCTGCCGATACTCGGAGATTTTACTGTATATAAGGTGGATACATCTATTTTTGTCTATTTCCTTGTGCATGAAAAAATATATAAATTGGAATATGTTTATGTTGTATTATTGTTTTCAAAATGGGGATTAAACTGATATTATAAATAGCGAAATGAGCTAAAATATTAAAATTATTGGAGGGTAAATAATTAATATTATTTCTTGTTCACATGTGGGTTCATATTGGGATTGATATGGAAAGGGTTGTTTTTTTTAAATTAAAGAAATATTCTGAATTACTCTTCTGTTGATACCTTGTCTCTTTTGACTTGCTTGACCTTTCATACTTCATGCTTTTGATACTCTATTTGTTGATACTTGTAGCTTTTTATCTGTGGACCCTATAATGATAAATTAATAGATTTGATACGAAAATATTACCTTGATTGACCATTCAATATGAAAAGAGAATAAT
Organism: Zingiber officinale; assembly: GCF_018446385.1. Lineage (NCBI taxonomy): Eukaryota > Viridiplantae > Streptophyta > Magnoliopsida > Zingiberales > Zingiberaceae > Zingiber > Zingiber officinale. The sequence continues at coordinate 95,240,331 of NC_055999.1, read as the reverse complement.
CATGATAAATGGATGAATATAATCATAACGGTGAATTAATAAAGATAGTAAATGAAGAATTAAAAAGTGAAGACTATGAGCCTAGCTTTATACCAGAGCTCTATATTAGAGTACTAGACCGCCCACATGTTATTGTGGTAGAGCGGCGGCCGCGGTCCAGAGTATCTGACCGTACACCCGAGGCGTGTTGGCGTGATGTAGCCCTCTGTCAGTGTTTATTATGTCTTCCACCGGTGAGGGCTGATAGATGACGTATGCGACAGTTTATACTCTTAGGAGGCTTTTAGCCTATCCATATGATATTTCACTCTGATGATATTGGCTCCAGTGATTTACTTTTTAGTTGATTTATCAGATTCAGACTATTGATATACATGTTGATCTTACCATGATAACTTATAATTGAGTGATTAAATAATAAGATTGAAGAATTGATTTTATTAATGATGACAAGTGATGATAAGGTGAAGATCCCAAACTCTATCTAAAAATTTTACCTGATTATAGATAATGAGAAGATGATTATACATATATATGTATAAATGTAGAACTTTAAGAATAATCCTAAAGTTGTAACAAAAGATGATGATTTATTCTACTTCCTTGACTTCTTCAATAAGATTAAATTCATGCACATCTTTCTTGAGTATCCACTTAGCCATTTGGCTAATTTGCTACATTCCTTGGTCTCTAGTTTTGCATACACAGGGATCCTTGTGATATTATAGTTGATTTTGGACTTTCATAGAGTTGCTCAGAGATCTCGACGTGCTGATTTTCTGGTTTGTTTTACTTTTGTTTCCCTGTAATTACATTTTATAATTTTGTTACAAATGTCATTTATCTGTATAGTAATTGTAGTTTATGAAAACTATGACATATACATATAGTTGATACATTTCGTGGTTATGTTGTTTCTATTTTATGTATGTTCCAGTCGTGTGGGCTGATGAATATGTTGTTTATGTTTATATAGTGTGATGTATGTATGTATGCTTCATATTATCACCGGTACAGGGGAGATGCTGCCGGATTTTTATCTGGCAGGGATTCTTCTGGGGGCGTGACATTGACCTACTTGACTCTCCTTCACAATCTCCCCATATGAACAATTGCACTTGCAATGTTCATATGTTGTCTACAAGTATTGCCAAACATCGAAACCAAATCATCAAGACTCGAGCTTGACTCACTTCAAGCCCAGTCAAACAGGTCAACCTTGACCTAAGGAATATTACACCAACAATCTCCCTCTTTTTGATGTTTGACAATACCACATGTTAAGTTAGGAAATTAGGCTAATCTCATAGCCTCAACTCCCTTCATGCCAATATCTGAATGATGGTTCCCTCCATTCTTCTCCTTTCCTAGAGGGCAAACTCCCCCTTTAGGTACTAGAGGCCTAACTTAACCATGCATTCTCCCCCTATTGGCACACATCATAAACATGCCCCCATCTTTGGGCACACATCAACCACAAACTCTCCCCCTGAAGAGTTGCTTATCATTGTTCATAACTTCACTCGTTGTGATCAACACGATAATAAAGATCCCATACCCTTCATTATCATCAATGCTCACCCTTGAGCATTAACCACTTGAATAACCCAAATGAAGGTCCCATACCCTTCATTTTTTATCGAATGCTCATCCATGAGCAAACTCCACTTAAACAATGAGGATATCCACTCCCCATTAATTTCAATGCCCAACCTTGAGCATTTTCTCTAGAAGAAGGTTAACCACCTCCCAAGGTGTATGAAAAATAATTTTCATGTCCTTAAAGAGTAACTCCCCCTAAAGACATGGTCATACCTTCTGTCATTGCACCAACAATGACTTGGAATCCCTAAACCTTTAGGAAATCCAAATTTAGAAGTTTTGAGGTTCAAACATTCAATATTGAAATCAAACCTCAACATAAACTTCAATTTAGTCTTCCCCAACCAATCCATCTTTGTTTTCAACACGAAACCACCCTTTTTATGTATACAAATGTATTTTGATGGATTTGGAATGGTTACCTCAACTAAACCTGGTTTGGAATGCTGAAATCAGGCTTTCCCAGCCAAAATCAGCTTCCTCAATCGATTGGAGTTGGGTCCCAATCTATTGAACTGCTTTGAATCGATCCACTGATCGATTCAGCCAGTCTGGATCGATCGACTGATCGATTCAGCGAGTTTCTGCTCGCGAGAATAGCCTTCTCAATCGATCGGCCGATCGATTGAGACACTCTAATCGATCGGGTGATCGATTGAAGTACTGATAGTTGCTGAAATTCCATTTCAGTCAACTTCAGAAACCCCTAGAAAAATCTACAAAAATCTAAAAATTGTGAAAATTTGTGTAGACATTATTTAGGGCATATATTATCATGGAAAAATAATTTTATAAGAAAATACTTCATATTTTCCAAAATTGACACAAACTAGAGAACTTGCAAAAACTTTAGTGCTTTCTTCTAGTTTGTGCTCAACTATTCAATGATGATTACTATCAAAAGATAATCTTCATCAAGGTTTGACAAAAGCATTTTAAAATGATTTTCAAACCAATATCCCACCATGTTCCTTGGGCTTAATGCACATGACTTGTACATTAGCTTTCCCAATGATAGGAAAACACATAACTATGTGTTTTGATGAACTCAAAACTCAAAAGAATGCACTAAATCAACATCTTGAGCTTTGTTCATCATCCTAACATCTCACTTGTATCTAATGTGCACTAAAACACATACAAGTCATCTTATAGTTCTTTGTGAGATGTAAAGTTTGGTTTTGCCCTATTCTAGGGATCATGCATATCTATCTAGGCATTTTTGAACTATAGACATCCACCAAGGATGTTACTTGTTGATAAATCTGTTGATAAATGTCATTTGTCCTTAAGTTTAAGGAAATAAACATAATGCATGATAATGTTATGACATACATCACAATGAAATAGCTTTCAAAAGAAAGATTCCTATAAATACATGATGTATGTATGTCATGATATGGTATTTTTGTATTTTTCATAGTAAGTTATGAATGCAAAATACAAAACTAAATATGATGTCATGGCATATATTGAGCAAACAATCATGGCAAGGTTTAGCATAAATGAAATACCTAGATTACCTATCTAGGTGTCTTTAAACCTTAGCTAAGTTAAAAATTAAACCTAGATACCCTCTAAATGCTCCAAGAAAATGCCAAAACCTAAATTGGCATTCCTAGTTCTCTTGATTAACTTATGCCAATTGAAATTAAGCTTATTCCTCAAATGTTGGCATATTTCATTTTTCCACAAGAGTGACCCTTTAAATTAAGGCTTAAATTGTCTTTAATTTCCTAAGAACATACCAAAATTCCAACTTGGTAGTTCTTATGATTTTCCCAATATGTGCCATTTTAAAATAAAATCAATACTTCTCAAATTTGGCACATTTTACTCTTTCAAAGAGTAAATCATAATTCCATTTCATTTTCAAAGGTTAATAATAACCTTGAAAAAGCTCCTTGAGTGTCAATTTCTTCAAAGTTGGGTTAACTACCATTCTTCTTAGAGTTGACACTCTCTAACCCATCTATGTGGTAGAGAAGATACTCCTAGGAACCCAAAACCTATTGGTGCTCCTTGGATGCTCTAGGTACTCACTAGGGATAACTTCCCTAGATACCTTCCTAGTGACCTTGTTTGGCTTCTTAGATGCCTTGGTCACTTTTTCTAGGTCAACCCTAGGGATTGCTTCCCTTGTGACATTGTTTGTGACTTTCTTAGACTTCTTAGAAGTCTTAGTCACGTTTGTGGCAAAAATACTCTTAGGGATGACCTCCCTAGTATTTTTGGCTTGCCCACTAGGCCTAGGATTGGTTCCATAGCTATATGGAACCCTATGGTAAGAAATTTCATCCTTCTTGGTTTTAGGTTTGTATCCCAAACCCTTATGACCATTGGATGACTTTGATAATTCTAGACCTAGATTTTTATCCTAAGACCCTTGTGTTTCATTTTTGATTTTTCTAAGGGTCTTCTCTAATTTATCAAGTCTTGACCTCAAGACTTGATTTTCCTTCCATAATCCCTCAACCATAGATTTTTCACTAAAATCATGATTTTTCTTCTTCTTAGGCACATACCTAGAATCCTTAGGGTTCTTGCCTAAGTTCCTATCTACCTTTCTAAACCTAGGTTGAGAGGTTTTAGCATGATAAGCTACATGATTTTCCTTAACTTTATCATGTCTCCTATTTTCATGGTAAATAGCATTGAAATGATATAAATTAGAACTATCATACTTTTTACCATTATTTACGGGAATAGGCTCAATGAATGATACCTTCCTTTTTACCTTGGAGGCTCCCCCTTGATTTGAGCTTCCTCCTTGAGCCTTGATCACCTTCTTTCCCTTAGGGAATTAACTTCGGTAATGCCCCTTTTGATTGCAAGAGAAGCACACAATGTGCTCCTTGCTCTTCTTTGTTGTGGGAATGGTCTCCTTGGGCTTCACCCTTCCCTTTTGTGCCACTTGGCCCTTCTTCTTGGCCAATTTAGGGCACTTGCTCTTGTAATGCCCATTTTCCCTACACTCAAAACATATAATATGATTTTTATTATTAATCGAAATGTTTATACCTTTTTGTGTAGGGATGGCACTTTCTCCTTTGGATCCGGAGGTAGAGGCTTCCTCTTGATCCGAAGATGATACTCCTCCATTTGATTTGTCTTGACTTGTGGAGGTGGAAGCTTCTTCATCCTCTTCTTCTCTTGACCCGGATGTGGAGGATTCTTCTTGCTCTTGATCCGGTGTCAATGAAGATTGCTCCCCCTCAATCCTAGAGGTGGAGGCTTCACCTTCTTCTTCATCCTCTTGTACATAAAACAAGGAATATACTCCTTCCTTGCTCTTTTGATTGCACTCCCTTGAAGATGAAGCTTCTTGGACTTCCTCTTCTTCGGAAGTTGAGCATCTCTTAACTTCAGAGTCCTCCTCATGGTCGTCCTCTTTGGATTCCTCTTGATTCGGTACAGTGGAGGGGATCTCATGAATAATTGCCAACTTGCTCCAAAACTCCTTGGCATCCTTGAATTCTCCAATTTGAGCCAAAATGTGGCTAGGCTATAAGTTGACCAAAAGCTTGGTCACTTTATCGTTTACCTTGCTCCATTGAACTTGCTCTTGACTCCATTTGCTTTTCTTAAGAGGCTTGCCCTTGGAGTTTGTTGGAGCTTCAAAATATTCTATGAGAGCAAACCATTGCTCTATCTCCACCATGAAGAAGTTTTCGATCCTTGATTTCCAAAGATCGAAGCTTGTAGATGTGTATGGTGGAGCCACCCTTGTGTCAAATCCAAGTCCATCTTGGAATTGCATCTTGAAGTTGAGCTTCTTGAATTCTTTGACTTTGATGAATTTGCTCCAACTTCTTCACCCTCTAGCTTTGCTTGTTTTGTTTGCCCCTTCCGGCGATGATTCCGGTGAAGAGCGGTCTCGCTCTGATACAACTTGTTGGGACCGAAAAGTAGCTAGAGGGGGGGTGAATAGCTCGTCACGTGCTTCGTGATTGGCGTTGCTTGTTTCTTTAAAGATGTGCAGCAGAAATGTACAAGAAACAAAATACAACGCTAACAAATAGATTTTACTTGGTATCCACCTCACAAGAGGTGACTAATCCAAGGATCCACACACTCACGCACCCTCCACTATGAAACACACTCCTCTACGGTAACTACTGAAGGCGGAGAAGCCTTTACAAACTCTCAATACAAGAAGAAAGGAAAGGATATGAAATACAAGCAAAAGCTTACAATGAACCCTAACCCTAACTTCTCTTCTTGCTTTTGATCCGCCTCTTGACTTGGAAGAACCTTCAAGAATTTTCAAGAACTGGCGATCTGAACTTGAGAGAGAGCTGTGGAGTCGCTGGTGAAGATCGGAGATGAATCGTGTAAGCACTGCTGAAGGAAACGCTCGCCTGCAGCTAAATACGACGCCAACGATCGGATCACGATCGATTGGATTGCTCCCAATCGATCGGGGAGGCTTTGGATCGATCAACCGATCGATCCAGAGTGCCTCTGTGCTCTCTGGAATAGCCTGGATCGATCGGCTGATCGATCCAAGGCTTATCGCGCATAAACAGCAGCTCCCAATCGATCAACTGATCGATTGGGACCTCTGGATCGATCCACGGATCGATCCAAAGGGGTTCTGTTCGTGGGGACTCACCCGATAGATCAGCTGATAGATTGGGCATGATACAATCGATCGGCTGATCGATCCAGAACTGTTGGATCGATCGGCTGATCGATCCAGATCTGCTGGATCAATCGGCTGATCAATCCAGATCTTGGTTTTTGCCCAAAAGCAAGTCCAAAGCCCCCTAAACCAACATCCAGTAAACCATGACTTGTTGGTACATAAAACCTAGCATCCGGTGACCCTTGACCAGCTAGGACTCTCTCACCAAGTGTCTGGTCAATCCCTTTGACCCACTTGGACTTTTCTCCTCTTTCCAAGTATCTGGTCAATCCCTTTGACCTACTTGGACTTTCACCAGATGTCTGGTCAACCTTGACCCATATGGATTTCCTCATGCCTGGCTTCACTCACCAGGACTTCCCTTCTGCCTAGCTTCACTCACTAGGACTTTCACCTGACTTCACTCACTAGGATTTCCCTTCTGCCTAGCTTTACTCACTAGGTCTTCTCATCTGCCTGACTTCACTCATCAGGACTTTCACCTTGCTTCACTCACTAGGGTTTCCTTCTGCCTAGCTTCACTCACCAGGACTTTCACCTAGCTTCACTTACTAGGATTTTCAGTCAAGTATCTAGTCAACCTTGACCTACTTGACCTTCACAATCTCCACACACGAACAATTTCACCTGCAATGTTCATATATTGTCTACAAGTATTGTTAAACATCGAAACCAAATCATCAAGACTCAAGCTTGACTCACTTCAAGCCCAGTCAAACAGGTCAACCTTGACCTAAGGAATATTGCACCAACGATCTCCCATTTTTTGATGTTTAACAATACCACATGTTAAGTTAGGAAATTAGGCTAATCCCATAGCCTCAACTCCCTTCATGCCAATATCTGAATGATGGTTCCCTCCATTCTTCTCCTTTCCTAGAGGGCAAACTCCCCCTTTAGGTACTAGAGGCCTAACTTAACCATGCATTCTCCCCCTATTGGCACACATCATAAACATGCCCCCATCTTTGGGCACACATCAACCACAACCTCTCTCCCTGAAGAGTTGCTTATCATTGTTCATAACTTCACTCGTTGTGATCAACACGATAATAAAGATCCCATACCCTTCATTATCATCAATGCTCACCCTTGAGCATTAACCACTTGAATAACCCAAATGAAGGTCCCATACCCTTCATTTTTTATCGAATGCTCATCCATGAGCAAACTCCACTTAAACAATGAGGATATCCACTCCCCATTAATTTCAATGCCCAACCTTGAGCATTTTCTCTAGAAGAAGGTTAACCACCTCCCAAGGTGTATGAAAAATAATTTTCATGTCCTTAAAGAGTAACTCCCCCTAAAGACATGGTCGTACCTTCTGTCATTGCACCAACAATGACTTGAAATCCCTAAACCTTTAGGAAACCCAAATTTAGAAGTTTTGAGGTTCAAACATTCAATATTGAAATCAAACCTCAACATAAACTTCAATTTAGTCTTCCCCAACCAATCCATCTTGGTTTTCAACACGAAAGCACCCTTTTTATGTATACAAATGTATTTTGATGGATTTGGAATGGTTACCTCGATTAAACCTGGTTTGGAATGTTGAAATCAGGCTTTCCCAGCCAAAATCAGCTTCCTCAATCGATTGGAGTTGGGTCCCAATCTATTGAACTGCTTTGAATCGATCCACTGATCGATTCAGCCAGTCTGGATCGATCGACTGATCGATTCAGCGAGTTTCTGCTCGCGAGAATAACCTTCTCAATCGATCAGCCGATCGATTAAGACACTCCAATCGATCGGGTGATCGATTGGAGTTCTGATAGTTGTTGAAATTCCATTTCAGTCAACTTCAGAAACCCCTAGAAAAATCTACAAAAATCTAAAAATTGTGAAAATTTGTGTAGACATTATTTAGGGCATATATTATCATGGAAAAATAATTTTATAAGAAAATACTTCATATTTTCCAAGATTGACACAAACTAGAGAACTTGCAAAAACTTTAGTGCTTTCTTCTAGTTTGTGCTCAACTATTCAATGATGATTACTATCAAAAGATAATCTTCATCAAGGTTTGACAAAAGCATTTTAAAATGATTTTCAAACCAATATCCCACCATGTTCCTTGGGCTTAATGCACATGACTTGTACATTAGCTTTCCCAATGATGGGAAAACACATAACTATGTGTTTTGATGAACTCAAAACTCAAAAGAATGCACTAAATCAACATCTTGAGCTTTGTTCATCATCCTAACATCTCACTTGTATCTAATGTGCACTAAAACACATACAAGTCATCTTATAGGTCTTTGTGAGATGTAAAGTTTGGTTTTGCCCTATTCTAGGGATCATGTATATCTATCTAGGCATTTTTGAACTATAGACATCCACCAAGGATGTTACTTGTTGATAAATCTGTTGATAAATGCCATTTGTCCTTAAGTTTAAGGAAATAAACATAATGCATGATAATGTTATGGCATACATCACAATGAAATAGCTTTCAAAAGAAAGATTCCTATAAATACATGATGTATGTATGTCATGACATGGTATTTTTGTATTTTTCATAGTAAGTTATGAATGCAAAATAAAAAACTAAATATGATGTCATGGCATATATTGAGCAAACAATCATGGCAAGGTTTAGCATAAATGAAATACCTAGATTACCTATCTAGGTGTCCTTAAACCTTAGCTAAGTTAAAAATTAAACCTAGATACCCTCTAAATGCTCCAAGAAAATGCCAAAACCTAAATTGGCATTTCTAGTTCTCTTGATTAACTTATGCCAATTGAAATTAAGCTTATTCCTCAAATATTGCATATTTCATTTTCCCACAAGAGTGACCCTTTAAATTAAGGCTTAAATTGCCTTTAATTTCCTAAGAACATACCAAAATTCCAACTTGGTAGTTCTTATGATTTTCCCAATATGTGCCATTTTAAAATAAAATCAATACTTCTCAAATTTGGCACATTTTACTCTTTCAAAGAGTAAATCATAATTCCATTTCATTTTCAAAGGTTAATAATAACCTTGAAAATGCTCCTTGAGTGTCAATTTCTTCAAAGTTGGGTTAACTACCCTTCTTCTTAGAGTTGACACTCTCTAACCCATCTATGTGATAGAGAAGATACTCCTAGAAACCCAAAACTTATTGGTGCTCCTTGGATGCTCTAGGTACTCACTAGGGATAACTTCCCTAGATACCTTCCTAGTGACCTTGTTTGGCTTCTTAGAAGCCTTGGTCACTTTTTCTAGGTCAACCCTAGGGATTGCTTCCCTTGTGACATTGTTTGTGACTTTCTTAGACTTCTTAGAAGTCTTAGTCACGTTTGTGGCAAAAATACTCTTAGGGATGATCTCTCTAGTATTTTTGGCTTGCCCACTAGGCCTAGGATTGGTTCCATAGCTATATGGAACCCTATGATAAGAAATTTCATCCTTCTTGGTTTTAGGTTTGTATCCCAAACCCTTATGACCATTGGATGACTTTGATACTTCTAGACCTAGATTTTTATCCTTAGACCCTTGTGTTTCATTTTTGATTTTTCTAAGGGTCTTCTCTAATTTATCAAGTCTTGACCTTAAGACTTGATTTTCCTTCCATAATCCCTCAACCATAGATTTTTCACTAAAATCATGATTTTTCTTCTTCTTAGGCACATACCTAGAATCCTTAGGGTTCTTGCCTAAGTTTTTATATACCTTTCTAAACCTAGGTTAAGAGGTTTTAGCATGATAAGCTACATGATTTTCCTTAACTTTATCATGCCTCCTATTTTCATGGTAAATAGCATTGAAATGATATAAATTAGAACTATCATACTTTTTACCATTATTTACGGGAATAGGCTCAATGAATGATACCTTCTTTTTTACCTTGGAGGCTCCCCTTGATTTGAGCTTCCTCCTTGAGCCTTGATCACCTTCTTTCCCTTAGGGAATAAACTTCGGTAATGCCCCTTTTGATTGCAAGAGAAGCACACAATGTGCTCCTTGCTCTTCTTTGTTGTGGGGATGGTCTCCTTGGGCTTCACCCTTCCCTTTTGTGCCACTTGGCCCTTCTTCTTGGCCAATTTAGGGTACTTGCTCTTGTAATGCCCATTTTCCCTACACTCAAAATATATAATATGATTTTTATTATTAATTGAAATGTTTATACCTTTTAGTGTAGGGATGACACTTTCTCCTTTGGATCCGAAGGTAGAGGCTTCCTCTTGATCCGAAGATGATACTCCTCCATTTGATTTGTCTTGACTTGTGGAGGTGGAAGCTTCTTGATCCTCTTCTTCTCTTGACCCAGATGTGGAGGATTCTTCTTGCTCTTGATCTGGTGTCAATGAAGATTGCTCCCCCTCAATCCTAGAGGTGGAGGCTTCACCTTCTTCTTCATCCTCTTGTACATAAAACAAGGAATATACTCCTTCCTTGCTCTTTTGATTGCACTCTCTTGAAGATGAAGTTTCTTGAACTTCCTCTTCTTTGGAAGTTGAGCATCTCTCAACTTCGGAGTCCTCCTCATGGTCTTGCTCCAATGAGTCGCCCTCTTTGGATTCCTCTTGATTCGGTACAGTGGAGGGGATCTCATGAATAATTGCCAACTTGCTCCAAAGCTCCTTGGCATACTTGAATTCTCCAATTTGAGCCAAAATGTGGCTAGGCAATAAGTTGACCAAAAGCTTGGTCACTTTATCGTTTGCCTTGCTCCTTTGAACTTGCTCTTGACTCCATTTGATTTTCTTAAGAGGCTTGCCCTTGGAGTTTGTTGGAGCTTCAAAACCTTCTATGAGAGCAAACCATTGCTCTATCTCCACCATGAAGAAGTTTTCGATCCTTGATTTTCAAAGATCGAAGCTTGTAGATGTGTATCGTGGAGCCACCCTTGTGTCAAATCCAAGTCCATCTTGGAATTGCATCTTGAAGTTGAGCTTCTTGAATTCTTTGACTTTGATGAATTTGCTCCAACTTCTTCACCCTCTAGCTTTGCTTGTTTTGTTTGCCCCTTCCGGTGATGATTCCGGTGAAGAACGGTCTCGCTCTGATACCACTTGTTGGGACCAAAAAGTAGCTAGAGGGGGGGGGGGGGGGGGAATAGCTCGTCGCGTGCTTCGTGGTTGGCGTTGCTTGTTTCTTCAAAGATGTGCAGCGAAAATGTACAAGAAACAAAATACAACGTTAACAAATTGATTTTACTTGGTATCCACCTCACAAGAAGTGACTAATCCAAGGATCCACACACTCACGCACCCTCCACTATGAAACACACTCCTCTACGGTAACTACCGAAGGCGGAGAAGCCTTTACAAACTCTCAATACAAGAAGAAAGGAAAGGATATGAAATACAAGCAAAAGCTTACAATGCACCCTAACCCTAATTTCTCTTCTTGCTTTTGATCCGCCTCTTGACTTGGAAGAACCTCCAAGAATCTTCAACCAACCCACTTTAGACTTACCTAGTTCCCAACTAGGTTTTCCTAGTCCCACTAGAACTTCACTTATGCGAAGTATTTAGCTCCTAGCTAACCCACCTTGGAATTAACGTAATTCCCAACTAGTTTTGTCTAGTCTCAGTAGGACTTTTATTTGCCTAACTTCCAATTAGGACTTCCCATATGCTAAACTTCCAATTAGGACTTCTCATTTGTCTAACTTCTAATTAGGACTTTGCCAGTCAAGTCTCTGGTTAACCTTGACCTACTTGACTTCTCATTCACACATATTGTTCAAATATTGAAACTCAAGCTCGAGATAACCCGAGCTTAGTTAACCTGGTCAATCTTAATCTAAAGAAGATTGCACCAACACGTGCATCGAATGCTAGATCATCAACTTGATTAATCGAGAAGTCATAACTGATCTTGTCTGCAATCAGTGAAGGTGGTGAGTTGGAGACGCGCCTCTAACTATAACAAAGAGTGTGTGTAAATATGAAGCATTACATACCTCTACCTGTAGATAGAGACCCCATTTATAGTATCAGTATTGCGTTATGCATGAATCTCAAAGCGCCCAGTCAGAAATGACCCCAGTTAACGAAGGATCTGTAGATAAGAGCAGTAATTATTTAAATGGTGCGGCGGCCCAGACGGCAAAGCGCCCAGTCAGAAATGAGAACTACAAATAATACTAATGTTCAGTTAGTCGTACATGTAGTCTCCTTCAACTAGACTTAGGGGAAAGTTTGTGATAGGGTGATAAAGATGAGCCCTCCAAAAAGTGGGTCAAAGTAGGGAGGAACAGCTAACGTGGAGGACAAAGTCAAGCCGTCAAAGTCACATGGTCGAATGAACCTGGACTACTCACTAGGCTAGGTTGGCCGAGCGGGATTTGCCTCATCGATCGGACATGAAGGGCCAACCGGACCTCTCAAGCGGCATCCTTTGCAACTTGCAGACAAGGTTTGAAGCTAAGTACTAATTTACCCGGGCCACCTCCCTCTCCGATCGGACCTAAGGGACGATCGGACATATTGTGCCGCCTCAACAAGATGACACTTGGTTGTTTGTTATCTTTTTCTTCATCTTTATCCCGAGCGGCCTCCCATCCTCCATAGTGCTTTTTTATTATGGATGAATTCACCTTGATATTTTAGAAATCGATCAAATCCTTTGTCATTAATACAAAGCATGTCGAGCATGATTTTTCATCATGCACTTGTTGATCACTTCTATTACTCATTAATGCACCCTATAATTAACTGCCACGTGTCATACTCTCATGTCGCCGAATGTTCGATGTTTCAGATGACTGTTATGATTCAATGTGACAACTGCCTTTTCAAATTTTGATGGCCCAAATCAAGTCTCATTTTTTAAACCCTTGATTGGACGACCACGAATAATCGACAGCAAGGTTTTTAAAGCCTTTGTTTCTCTTTGCACTATATTGCTTTTGTCTTCAATTTCATCTCCTTCTTTGCTATCTATTTATTGTTGCTGGTGATTTGCGTCAGTAAGTTCCACCTTCCTTTTTCTTTACTCTCGATCTTCATCTTCCATCTTATTCTTCGTATGATCTGCTCTCCTTCTCCTCTGGTTGTTGTACCTGGCCTATGGTACACCTCCACCGTGTCATACTTCAATGGAGATGAGGTAGATTAGAGGAAACTCACATACCATATTCCCTCCGACATTAAACTCACCATTCCTTTTGCCTACGATCATCCCCACACCTCTCCTGATGGCTTTCTAACTTTTGTTAAGGACTAGTTTTATGTCGGCTTCCATTTCCCAATCCACCCTTTTTTCTCCAAAGTTTGTAGATATTTCCACATCCCATTACAATAACTAGTACCTAATTCTTTTAGGTTACTGTGTAGGATGGTGAGACTATTCTGTTTGTACAGGATCCCTCTTAATCCCTGTATTTTTTTATTACTTTTATTACCCCAAACAATCCGAGCCACGCATCTTTCTCTTCCAAGCCCGAGTGGGTGTCGTCTACTTTGATAAGATGTCCTCCTCCAACAAGTGCTGGAAGTCCCACTACTTCTATGCCCAACTTCCCGACTGGGTTGCATTCCCAACCGGCTAGCAAATATAGCTGCCCAACTCCCTCGAGCTAGGAAAATATTGATGGAAGCTGACCTACCTCCAAGTCGTAGCATAGCTAGCTAACCTAAAATATCACATTCATAACCTGCTGTTGGAGGACGTTTTATACATGTTTGGGTTAAGTCCCGTTCGCGCTTAGTTGCCCTGCCCTTTTGGTGAGTAGTTTTTCCTTCCCTTATTTTTGAATCTAACTATTTTTTTCTCCTTTTTTGTAGCTAAAGTGATACTTAAGACTCTACCTAGTGAGTCCACCAAGTTAATTGATGAAGAAGTCGAAGCACGCGGAGCTACTAAGCCAGAGAGTCACAGGCTCTTACCGATTGGACATTCAAAGGAGCCGACCGGCTAGGAAGGAGTGAGCCAAGTGGCGGCGAGTGATGCCACTGCTAACATTTAGGAGCTTCTTCTAGAGCACCCTTCGTTTCTGCCCATAGCGGTTTTATAAGAGTCCACCACTCTGCCGAGTCGTTGGCCCAGCGTCAACGTCATAAAAGGCTCTGAACGTAAGCTTCTGCCCACTCGATGACCTCTGTTCCCCAAACTTCTATCACTACATCTGCCATGCGACCGCCATCTAAGTGGGGAGAAGATTCAACTTCTGCTATCCATGAGGGAGCGGCCAGTCTATCAACTCTTTCTTAATCCAATCAAATGTCATCCTTGTCTGAGCTACCAGCCGACACTATTATTGCCACCTGATATCTTATTTGTTGCTTGCACTAGTCGGCCTTGTGACCCTTCTCTCCACCATCCATTCAACTCCCATGTCAAAATCCAAAGGCAAGGCCAGCTCAGAACCAATTGGCTCTAGCCCGCACAGACATATCATGACCTTCCTCAAATTGCCCACTGATGAGTGGTGTTACCCCTATCTAGATGATCCACATACCCACAAACACAAAATTAGGATCCAGGGTTCCTTGGCCTAGACCTGGGCTGATGCCCGAGCCAGAGCGGTGACCATTCCACCTAACGAGTTAGCCGATCGTTTCAACAAAAATTCTATGGGGTATGTTTGTTTAATATTTTACATAATTATATTTCCCACTCGGTTGACCTGATCAATTTTTTCATGTAACAGTTTTGAGTGGAAGGTCTGGCTATCTGCTAAAGGCTAGCCTGGTTAAACCATGAGCTTAAATAGGGCAAGCCTTAGTCAGAGAAGCGGGCACTTCCCAAGCCTTGGTTGAATGCTTAACTGCTGAGGTAACCTAACTAAAGGAGGACTTGGAGAAGTAGAGTCTGAGCAGCTCCTAGGGTCCGAGTCAACATTGACCGTAGAGAAAGATAAAACCATGATCAAGTCGTCGAGCTCGAGATGATGAGGAAGCTGGCCCACAATTTTGAATCAAAAATCAACTCGGAGATCGCCAGGAAGCTCAGGGCCATCGAAGATTTGGTCATCAAGAATAAGGAGGCCCGAGTCCTGGCCAAGAAGTTTGAAGAAGCGGAGGCAGCTCTGGTCAAGGAGCAAGTTGGCTGCACGGCGGAGTATGTTGGCCGCACGGTAGAGCAGGCGAGCCATGAACTGTAGCTTGGGAAGCACTAAAGATTGATAAATGAAAAAGATGTCTAGCTACAAATAATAAGAGCCGAACTGGAGGCCTCAAAGGCCCAACTTGCTAAACTCAAGAAAGAAGAGCCCAGTCAGCTGGAAGGCCATAGGGTGGAATATCTCCACTCTAGAGATTTCAATCAGTTGTTGATCAATTGGACCATCAAACTATTTAGCTTTGGTATTGATGGGACCCTCAAGCAACTTAAGGAGGGTGGGTATCTCTCAACCAAGGTCCCCCCCCCCCCCCAACTTTTATCAAGAGATAGAAGATCTTGGAAGTGCTTCTGGATGACGTGATGACTGACTTCATATAGCGTTTTCTTTAAGTCTAATAGTAGTTTCTTGTAAAAGTTAAGCAACTTTGTAAAACCTTTTAAGTTTGATGTAGTGTATGCTTGTTCTATGCCTTAGCACTTTCATTCTTTGAATGCTCTAACTTATAATTGTACTTCTTTTCATCTTTTAGACATAGATTTCATGGTTTACTCAAGTAATACTATAAAGAACTTCCACTGTAGTTGTCTTCCGGAATTCCAAGAGAGTTTTAATGCTTAACGACAAGAGCAAGTTTACTTGTATCTCAGTCACTCAGCTTGAACCTCTAAGACTTAGTCATGAAACAAGCCTATATATGAGATGGTCGACTGACTCGCTTGGGTACGAGAGCAAGCTCACTTATAACTTGGTTGAGCGACATGAGAGGTTGAGACTTTGCACGAGAGCAAGCTTGCTTATAACTTGGCCGATCGGCATGAGAGTTTGGATACTTAGGCGTGAAAGCATGTTCACTTATAACTCGGTCGAATGACACAAAAGTTTGGGATTTGATATGAGAGCATGCTCACTTACAACTCAACCGAATAGCGCAAGAGTTTGGGACTTGGTGTGAGAGCATGCTCACTTATAACTCGATCGAGCAACGCGAGAGTCTGGATACCTAGGCGTGAGAGCAAGCTCACTTATAACTTGTAAGAGTGGTACGAGAGTCGGGACTTGGCGCGAGAGCAAGCTCACTTATAACTCGGTCGATCAGTGCGAGAGTCTGGATATTTAGGCATGAGAGCATGCTCACTTATAACTCGGCTGAACGTTACGAGAGTCTAGGATTTGGCGTGAGAGCATACTCACTTATAACTCAGCCTAGCAGCACGAGAGTCTGGGACTTGGCGCGAGAGCAAGCTCGCTTATAACTCAGCCGATTGGCGCTGGAGTCTGATACTTAGGCATGAGAGCATGCTCACTTATAACTCGACTAAATGGCATGAGAGTCTGAGATTTGGCGTGAGAGCATACTCACTTATAACTCAGTCGAACGATATGAGAGTCTGGGACTTGGCGTGAGAGCATGCTCAGTTATAACTTGGTCAAACGGCATGAGAGTCTGGATAGGCGTGAAAGCAAGCTCACTTATAACTTGACTGAACGGTACGAGAGTCTGGGACTTGGTGCGAGAGCAAGCTCGCTTATAACTTGACTGAATGACATGAGAGTATAGATACTTGGTGCGAGAGCATGCTCGCTTATAATTTGGTTGAATGACATTAGAGTCTAGATACTTGGGCATGAAAGCATGTTGACTCGGCCAAACTACACGAGAGTTTGGATATGCATGAAAGCAAGGTCACTTATAACTCAGTCGAGCGACATGAAAGTTTGGGACTTGGTGCGAGAGCAAACTCTCTTATAACTCGGCCAAACAACACGAAAGTCTGGATACTTGGCATGAGAGCATGCTCGCTTATAACTCAGTCGAACGACACAAGAGTTTGGATACTTGGACATGAGAACATGCTCACTTATAACTCAACTAAACGTCACAAGAGTCTGGATACTTGCGCGTGAGAGCATGCTCACTTATAACTCGGCCAAACGACATGAGAATCTGGATACTTAGGCATGAGAGCATGCTCACTTATAACTCGGCCAAGTGGCACAAGAGTTTGGGACTTAGTGTGAGAGCATGCTCACTTATAACTCGGTCGAACGACACGAGAGTCTAAAACTTAGCGTGAGAGCATGCTCTTATAACTTGGCCGAATAGCACGAAAGTCTGGATACTTTATTATTTTTCATTTGAACTTCCCTGCATTAATAGAACAATATTTTTATAATTTACATAAATTTAGTACAAACTTACTACCCAACCCAATAGGGTTACAGATGATTTGCACTCCATGGTCGATCTAGGTTTCTTCATTTTCATCATGGTTGCATTTCAAGCAGGAGACCAGCTCAGCCTTCTTCTCTAGGCTTAGATAAGATTGTGATGAAAGTAGTGGCCTCTGATCAGATGAGATAAATTTGTACATTTTTCTTTTTCTTCATAGACCCAAGTCGGTGGAGCCTCTTGAATTGCGTCCGTTGGTGCAGAGCGCACCAAAATCAAACCTGAGTTTTGATGTTGTCAAATGTTCAATTTAAGTCTCATTGTGATCTAACAAGTTAACTAAGTGTGTAGGATGCTTACTCAACTAGGAAAGTCATAGCAGATAGTAGAAGCTAGGCAGGAAGTCCAAGTGGGTTGAGAGGACCCGACACTTGACAAAGAAGCTCGATAGGTCTGGAGGATCTGGTATCAAGAGGAAGCCCTAGTGAGCCATCCGATACTAAGCAGTAAAGTCCAAACAGGTCTGGAGGACCAATGTTGGGCAGGTAGATTGAGATAAGCAACCGGAGAGGAGCGATGGTGAAGTCATGTTCCAGAAAGGAAAAAACCCTAAGTCGTTGCTAACTAAAGAAACAGGGAAGCTTTCCAAGTTGAGATCAAGACAGTTCTACTATCAATTACTACTCATGCATCATATATATTACTTGTTGGATCGAGATGCGCTAGAGGGGGGGTGAATAGCGCTTGTGGCTTTCACTTTTCGTATTTGAAACGATCGAGTAAATGCAGCAGAAATTTAAATAAAACACACACAGAGAAGACGTCAAGATTTACTTGGTTCGGAGCGTAGGGTGACTCCCACTACAAGGCCCATGCTCGTTGAGCATTTACTTTGGACAACAACTATAATTTCAGAAAATAGTACAATCAAGTATTACAATTTAAATGCACTAAAAAATTATACTGACAACAAGAATTTGAAATTCACAGCTCCGGGTCATCGGGTTCATGTTATGGCTCAGCCAGAACGTCTTGTTAGCAACAAACAGTTGTATGACCGCTTAGAACTTTTTTGATTCAGCTGCTGGCCGTGACCTCCTGATAAAGGTTGTTGAGGGCGCCTTCAACACCCTTGAGGGCGCCTTCAACACCCTTGAGGGAGCCTCCATTAGCGGCAAATTCGCAGTTAGGATGAGCTTTGACTCCTTCGCAGCCTATCCTCTTGAAGGCGCCTCCATCTCCCTTGAGGGCGCCTCCAACGTCGTCCGAGGCACCTTAGCACTCCTTGAGGGTGCCTCCAGCTTCGTTGCACACACTCCTTAAGCCTTGCACCCGAGGCGCCTCCAAGCTCCATGGAGGGCGCCTCGGGTACTGTTCATCCGAGGCAAAGTTTGCTCCTTTGTCCCTGCAAGATATGTTAGTCCAAAAAATACCCTACAATACAAAGTTAGCACTTAATAATGAACATAAAAAGATGTTTGACAGTCACTGGACTATCCGGTTCTGACTTCGGATTTCCGACCGGAAACCCTAGGTCGAATCAACGCCTACTGTTCCCTCAGCAGGGAACGCGCCCTCACCTACTCCACCCAGGAGAATATACCTATTGTCAGTTTGGTCTTCCAGACCGACTGAACTTTTGCTCATCGCCTAAGTCTTCAGGTCTTTCCGCTGGACGCCCGCTCCATGACCCGCTCAGACTTTCACCTAGTTCGTGACACCAGGACTTTTCACCGAGAGTATCCGACTCTAGGACTTTTGCCCGAAGACCTCGACCCGCCAAGGCTTTCTGCCTAGGGTTACCACCCCCTAGGACCTAAGGTTACCACCCCCTAGGGTTTTCCCTTTGCCTAACCTCAGCTAGGACTTTTCCTTACCTAGGGGTACCACCCCCTAGGACCTAGGGTTACCACCCCTTAGGGTTTTCTGTCTCTCTAACCGCAGCTAAAACTTTTTCCTATGTACACTTACGACTTTCCTTCAATCTCAATAAACATATTAGATAACAAAACAACTTAACTTTGAACCCTTTGACATAATCAAAACATAGGTTCGATCGTCGGATGCTTCCCACACCAACAATCTCTCCCTTTTTGATTATGGCAACACCATTCAAAGTTAAGTAAAAATATGACAGCAAATACAGAAAGTTAAACATGAGAATAAATGAAATAATTTGAAAAACATTATGCTCCCCCTTTCATTATGTTTAAGTTATGTCTCCCCCTTTCATTATGTTTAAGTTATGTTTAAGTTCTTAATTCTTAACTTTGACTTTTTTCTCCCCCTTTGACATAAATAAAAAAGAATAAGTAGAGAGAAGTTTGAAAAAAAAAATATTCAATTTAACTTTAAGCTCCCCTGAATGGTAGCACTTAGCAAAATTTAGCTTTTGAAAACTTAGCTAAATTAGGAATTCTTTGAAAATATTTAGCTTTTTAAAAGAAAAACTTGGGTAAACGTAAGTATTGAAACTGTCAGAGCCTTTCCAAAGAAAACTTAGCTAAATTTTTAGTTTTGAAAATACTTTGAAAATAATTATTTTGTCAAGTACTTAGCTTTTAAAAGAAGTTGATTAAAAACTTAACTTTAAAAGACTTTAATAAATCCTTAAAAGAAAAAATTATAAAAACTTAGCAAAAACAATTTGATAAAAATATGTTGATAAAAGCTAAATTAAGTATTTGGATTAAAATTGATTTTCACAAAAAAACTTAGTTAAGTACTTAGCTTAAAGGGATTTTTCATAAAAGCATAGTTAAGTACTTAGCTTGAAAAATACTTAGCCTTTAAAAATATTTTATTCTAAGAATATTTAGCTAAGAAAATGATTTCTTTGAAAAATATTTAAAAAACTTTATTAAGTACTTAGCT
Organism: Zingiber officinale; assembly: GCF_018446385.1. Classification (NCBI taxonomy): domain Eukaryota; kingdom Viridiplantae; phylum Streptophyta; class Magnoliopsida; order Zingiberales; family Zingiberaceae; genus Zingiber; species Zingiber officinale. The sequence continues at coordinate 95,220,020 of NC_055999.1, read as the reverse complement.
TTTTGAAAATATTTTAAAGAAAAACTTAGTTAAGTACATTGAAACTTAAAAAACTTATTTTTCTAGACACAAATATTTGAACTTGATGAAATATTTGATGTTTATTTTAAAAAAATTGAATTCCTTAAAAACTTTAACTTAAAAACTTGACTCCCTTCAGTCCCCCTTGATTAATGCCTTAGAAATTTTGAGGATCCTAGAGTCCAAACATGTATTTAAGAAAAAAAATAGAAGTTATTATTTTCCTAATTTTCAATTCTACTCATTCTAGGTTATCAAGCATGTTCAGCTTATAAGTGAGTGTGAGACGGAGTTAACTTTATTTTAATTTTTATCAATATTTTAAAAAAATATTAAGATTTAAAATATAAGTTTAAATTTTCAATGAGTTTGAATTTAAAAATGAGTAAACATTTAAATTTTTGAATATTTTGAAAATATATTTAAAAAAAATAAGTTTAAAATGATAATCTTTAAAAATGAGTTGAAAATTAGTTATCATGAAAATTAATTGAAATTTTTGAAAGTCTAAGAATTAATATAAAAAAATTAATTATAATAATTATAATGATTTTTAAACTTTTACTATGATTGAGATTTAAATTAATTAAAGATAATTAACTTTTTGAAATTAATTATGATAATTATAATGATTTGAAAGTAATGATCATTTTGAAAAATAATTTGAAAATATTTATAGAATTAAGTAAGATTTTTAAAATTAATTATGATTTTAAAATTAATTATAAAAATTAAGTAAGATTTTGAAATTAATTATAAAAATGAAGTAAGATTTCAAAATTAATTATGATTTTAAAATAATTATGAAATTAATTATGATAATTATGATATTAATTATGATGTTTAAAATAACTATGATATTAATTATGATAATTAAAATAATTATGATTTTAATTATGATTATTAAAATTAAGATTAAAATTAATTAAGTTAAATTTATTAAATTGAATTAAGGTTGATTAATTAGATTAAATACATTCGACTAAGTTCATCCTAGGTCCATCTCACCCGATTCTAAGTTGTCAATCAGGGAACCTTGTATGTTGTTGTGAGATGGTTAAGTTTAATTTAGATTATATCTAAGGATTAATTTATATTTGAGTTAGATTTAGGTTTTTCAATTAGTCAATTAAATACACATTTCAAGGATCGACTCCCAAGCTGTGGCGAGGCACTATGCCTTCTTGGGTATGAGATCATCCACCACTTCTAGACAGAGTCTTTCAAAGAAATTATATATATTTAATTTTCTTTTTGAAACAACTAGGACTAATCAATCAAGTGTAAATTACACCTGAGTCCTTAATCTAGCATAATCTAAGCATGCATATTATAAAAAGAAAATAACAATCATCAAACAATTCTATTTATTTATTAAGATATTTTTCTATTTGCTCTCCTAGATCATTTGGGGACCCAATATTTACCAAGTCCAACTTGATTGACCAAGATGGACTTAGGTACCCATGTTTGGACTATGATGTGCATAAATATTATGATCGTTTATGCATGTTTTTGTTAGGATCCTTCGTACGGCTAGAGAGGGAGGTGTGAATAGCCGACCCCAAATCGATCGCGTTTCTTCCTACAATTCGTTAGCGCAGCGGAAAAACAAACAAGGAAACGAAAACAAGAAGATCAAACCTCAACGCGTCGATGTAACGAGGTTCGGAGATGATACTCCTACTCCTCGGCGTGTCCGTAAGGTGGACGAAGCCTCTCAATCCGTCGGTGGATGAGTCCCCGGAGAACCGGCTAATAATATACTCCTTGTGGGTGGAGAAACCTCACCACAATCTCTTGTTGTCGACTGGAACCTTGATGAAGCAGCAGCTTCTCAGATCCAGCAGCTAGAACACCAGCAGGAAACTCACGCAGAGCTTCAGCAGCGATGAGAGCTCAGCAAAGCTCAAGAGCACACCAGCAGCTCAGTAGTCGAAGAGCAGAAGCTCAAGAAGAAAAGAAGAATACGCCCTGTAGAAGCCCTCAGCCCCTTTATACCTGCGAAGGAGAAACAGCGAAGAAACTAGCCGTTGCGTCGCAACGGCTAGAACCCTCGGTCCCCGGACCGATCAGGACGCTGGATCGGTCCCGGGTCCACCGACCGATCCCAACTGTGCTTCCGCGACATCGTCTCCTGATCGGTCCCGCATCGATCAGATGGCCTGATCGGCCGTGGACCGATCACCGCCTTTCTTTCGCCTCTGTTAAGCTGCGATCGGCCACCGATCGACAAGAACAACAGAGCTTGAGATCCGATCGGTCACCGCACCGATCGAGCAACATAGATCACCGGATCGGTCCGGTGACCGATCCGAGCTTGGTTTTGCCCAAACCAAGTCCCAAGACTTCAAACCAATATCCGGTCAACCTTGACCTATTGGTTCATCATGCTTAGCATCCGGTCACTCCTTGACCCGCTAAGACTCCCCACCAAGTGTCCGGTCAATCCTTTGACCTACTTGGACTTTCCAACACCAAGTCCCATCATCCATCCATCCGGATTTTCCAACATCAAGTCCGATCATCCCCGATCCATCTGGATTTTCCGCTCGGTTTCACTCACTAGGACTTTCCAACCGCCTAACATCCCAGCTAGGACTTTCCCACCACTGGCTTCACTCACGGGACTTTCCACACCGCCTAACATCCCGCTTAGGACTTTCTCATTGCCTAACATCCCGCTTAGGACTTTTCTCTCGGCTTTACTCACGTGACTTTCCACACCGCCTAACATCCCGAGTTAGGACTTTTCCTCGTGCCAAGCTCCCTCTTGGACTTCTCCGTGCCAAGTCTCCATACTTGACTTTTCCGCCAAGTCTCCATACTTGACTTTTCCGTGCCAAGTCTCCATACTTGGACTTTTCGCGTGCCAAGCTCCCTGCTTGGACTTTTCCAGTGCCAAGTCTCCATACTTGGACTTTTTCCCGAATCAGGTCAACCAGGTCAACCTTGACCTACGGTTGCACCAATAATCTCCCAAACATCTATTCTTGTCCCATATCAAGAATAGAATTCTCTCACGAGTGTCAAACATCAACATGCAACTTAACTAGGTCAACCTTGACCTAAGGTTGCACCGACAATCTTCCCAAGTCAAACATCAAAATACAACTCGAGTCAAGTCACCTCGAGTCGGGTCAACCAGGTCAACCTTGACCTAAGGTTGCACCAACAGTTTTAACGCACATTCACTTACTTTGTACGTATATATTCTTTGTATGATCGCCTCTTTTATCATGTACTCATCATATATACTCTTTTGTTCGGATATCTGCTCTTTGTTTGGTTTTGTATTGACAGGGACAACTTTCGGAGCAAAAACAACGATTGTTAACGCATCGAAATGAGCTAGAGAACATGACCGTGTAACCTCGCATGACCGTGTGGCCAAACAGAAGAGGAGCAGTGCACGGCCGTGCAACTCTTGCACGGCCTGCAGCCAACCAGAGGTAGATCAGAGCATGGTCGTGCAAACTTGCACGACTGTGCCCCTCACGACCGAAGCCAAGCAAGGAACGACCATACAACCCTGCACGACCGTGTCCCAGGAGCCGAGCCCGAAGTTCACACGGTCGTGCAATTGGCACGGCCGTGCAGCGCGGCCAGAGACAAGAAAGGGCACAGCCGTGCCATATTAGCACGGCTGTGCCACCGCTGTCGTGCCCTAGCCTATAAAAAGGGTTTTAACCCTTCTTCTCAAAGGGGGAGAGCCGAGAAGCGAGCCGTCAGCAGGAAAATCACCTTGGTGCCATTCCACGCCGTCCAGGACCTCTGTCCAGTGATCTTTCATCACCACATCAACTCCAGAAGTAAAGGATTGGATTCGAAGATCACTCGTCATCGTTGGATAAGCATACGTCTTCTTTCTCTCTTCTTGTTTGAGGATGCTTAATTACATTATGTCTTCAAGTTTTTCTCCGGCGTCTATTAAGTAGATTCCTTGTTCTAGGATGAGGGAGTAATTGTGGATTGGTTTTGATGTAATACTCATATTTATGCTTTATTTTATTGGATGATTTCGCTTGCTTTGTTTCGACTACTCGATCTCTATATCGTGTTAATTGATTGTGTAGGAATTGCCAACCTCGTAGAGGGAATATCTTAGATTGTACACCCGAGGGGCCCTAGTGACAGGGGTAACCCATTCACGGATATCTAGGGTACTTCCTTGAAAGGAGAGGCAACTTCTCCACAAGGAAGTAAGAGACGAAACTAAGCTCCTTATTTCTATCCTTAATGACACTAATTAGAGTTGCGTTCTTGTGATCTACCGAGGCGCCCTAGTGATAGGGGTTAACCATAACAGGATTTCATAGGGATCTTTTCCATTTGGTACTTAAGGATAGTTGCTTTAGCTTCCGGTGAATGCATGTTGATGGACAATGAGTAAAGGATAGAATGTGATACGCCAATACAACCACAATGAAGCCGAACTCCTAGGACTCTTCATAAACCAAGTCAATTACTTGTACTTTGTTAGTTCTCGTTTCCGCTTCCCAATCTCGTTTCTTTAGATAACTTATAACCATCGGTAGTTTAGCTAATCTAAAGTGAGTCATTGCTAGTGCTTATAACTAGTCCTCGTGGGATCGATAATCTTTATTATTGACGACAAATCCATGTACTTACGGAATCATAACAAGTTTTTGGCGTCGTTGCCGGAGACTGCGTCTATATTATTAGCGAAAATCATATTAGATTAGACTAGACTTTATTTTTGTTTCTTTCCTTTTTTTTTAAATATTCTGCATTTTAGATAAATAATTTTATTTTTGCTTTTCTTTATTTTCTGTAATTTTATTAAAATGCCTAAAAAAATATTATTATTTCATCTCTCTTCTTTACTATACTCCATATCTTGTTTTTTCATGCGAAGAGCTAATCTTTCAGGACAACTTCTACCGTTCGATCCAAAGATCGATAGGACTTTCCTGAGAAGAAGGAACCTACAAAAAGCATTTCAAGCCGCACAAGAATCTTCAGAAATGGCTGACAAACTGTTGAAGGACTATGCAACACCTTATGCATGAGGGGTTCGGTCTAGCATCACTCGACCGCCAATCGAAGCCAACTATTTTGAAATCAAGCCTGCAGTAATTCATATGGTTCAGCAGAATCAATTTGGAGGAGGACCGCACGATGATCCAAACCATCACTTAGAGCTTTTCTACGAGATTTGCGGTACTATGAAAGTGAACGGGGTCTCTCCAGAATCAGTAAGGCTACTTCTCTTTGGATTCTCCTTGAAAGACAGAGCCAAGCAGTGACTAAATTCCCTTCGAGCAAACAGCATAACATCTTGAGAGCAGTGTGAGTAGAAATTTCTGGACAAATTCTACCCGCCAAGCAAAACTGCCCACATGAGGAATTTGATCGCAAGCTTAAAACAGGAAGAGTCAGAATCATTATTTGAAGCTTAGGGCATGTTCAAAAGTATATTGAGACAGTACCCTCATTATGGCCTTGAGAAATGGTTGGTTCTACACACATTCTACAATGGAATCAATTATCACACGAAGGTATCCCTCAATTCTGCAGCAGGAGGAGCACTAATGAACAAGAGTCTTGATGAAGCTGAAGAGATCATAGAGAATGTGGCACAGAACCACCATCAGTGGGCAACCGAAAGATCTGGTAGTTCTTTCTCAGGGAATCCAATAAAGACGTCAGGAAAATTTGATGTAGATGCAGTCACACTCATGTCTGCAAAGCTGGACGCTCTGACCAAGAAGTTTGAGGCCATGGGAAACAACACGACCAATGCAATAGTTTGTGTTTGCGAGACTTGCGGAAGTACGGATCATGCTCAAGATACTTGCCCCTTAGGGCCAATACAAGTACAGATAAACCAACTTGAGCATTGCAATGCGATAGTCAATTACAACCAAAAGTAAAACAATCCGTACTCCAACACATACAACCCTGGATGGAGGAACCACCCAAATTTCTCATATCAGAATAATCAGGACCAAGGACCAGCAAAACAAAGCTATCAACCTGGGCAACAGAGCTACCCATCTGGACAACAAACTTATCAACAACAGCAACCTTCACAGTTGTCCAGAATCAAAAAGATGCTTGAAGAAGCTCTCTCAGAGCAAAAAGAGATGAAGAATGAGATCAACCAATTGACTCAAAGACTGAAAATTTCAAAAAAAACATCAGAAGATGCTAGATAGCCAGATAGGCTAGTCTTTTTCAAGAGCACAGGGAACATTTCCAGGAAAGCCTGATATAAGTCCAGTGGAACACTGCAACAACATTGATATGAGGAGCAGACGAATTGTGGGAGACCCCTAAATTACTACTCAGAGAGGACCTGACTCAGAGGAAGAGCCCTCTCCCCTAGTGCCCAATTAGATCCAGAACAGGGATGGAGAGGAGATCACCAAGGAAGTTGAAGGAACTCTTCAAATTCTCCCACAAAGTCAGACGATTCCTTTCCCTCAGAAACTGATCACATCCCAAAAGGATAAAGAGTTCAACCAATTCCTGAAGAAGATTAAGGAAATTTGCGTAGAAGTACCACTGATAGATGCACTGCACCAAATGCCGAAGTTCATAAAATTTTTAAAGGGTATTTTATCTAACAGGAGGTAGAAGGATGACTTTGAGACTGTAGAATTAACAAAAAACTGCAGCGCTCTACTTATGGCAAATATTTCATCGAAACTTCAGGATCCAGGGAGTTTTTTCATACCTTATAAAATTGGTTCTGAACTCATACAGAAAGCCTTCTGCGACTTGGGAGCTAGCGATAGCCTACTTCCGTACTCCTTGTGTAAGAAGCTAGGACTCCAGAACATTAAACTGACTACTGTGACATTACAATTAGCTGACTATTCATGTAGATACCCAATGTGAATAGTAGAAGACGTGCCAGTAGAAGTAGGCGGATGCATCATCCACATAAATTTCATTATCCTGGATATGGAGGAGGATCCCAAGATACCAATCATCCTTGGAAGACCATTCCTTACCATAGCTGGAGCCCTCATTGATGTGAAAAGTCATAAGTTATCCTTGGAGATCGGCAAAGAAAGGATTGAATTTGATTTATCTGATTCCACTATCTGCGACCCCTCTTCTCAGGGAAATTCTAGCAAGATGAACATACATAAAGTCGAGGAGTGCAGATTCCAAGAGAGGTCCCCTCCAGCGAGCAATAAGAAGTACATTTGTCCTGCACGAGCGAAACTAAAGGTGCAGACTGGAGCATTAATCCTAGGAGGAGAGCCGTGCTTCCATGGGTTTAGTCCACACTAACTGAAATGAGGTCGAGCTGAAGACCTAAAACAAGCGCTTTTTTGGAGGCAACCCAAGAGTTTTTCATTTTAGTTCATCATTCCTTTTATCATTTTATTTCTCTAGTAAGTTCAAGTCGAGTACTTTTATTATTTCTTTATTCTTTTGGGTATTCATTTTCAAGATGTGCAAAGGCTCCACAAGCTGGTCGTGAGCATTTCATGGGCGCGGAGGCGTCAGAGGAACCAAAATGGAGAAAGATGAGTCACCGTGCGCTTAAAGGAGTCGGCCGTGTGACCTCGGACGACCATACGAAGTCGACAGAGGGATAAAGGCCATGGGTCGTGCAACCTTGCACGACCGTGTGGCCTGTACAGAGAAGAGAAAGACACCGGTCGTGTCAATTGGCACGACCGTGCAAGAAGAACAGTGGAGGAAGAGACACAGGCCGTGTCAATTGGCATGACTGTGCAATCAAAGCCGAGAAGAAGAAGGCACGACCGTGCGACTTTGGCCGAAGGGAGAAAAGAGGGGGGCCGTGCCAATTGGCATGACCGTGCAAAACCATACCTAACCCGGCCGTGTCTATAAGACACGGTCGTGCCCCTACCTGTGTGTGTCGCCTACTCCTCCAAAAGGCCTAATTTCCATCTCTTTCTCTCCCAAAAGTTTTCTCCTCCCCACTACACCTCATTAAACCCCAAATCCCTACCTCTAAAGTTCATCTTTACTTAGATCTACCTCTAGATCTAACACTTCTTCAAGCCATAAATCCGGAAAGAGAGAAGCAAACCCCCCATTTTTCTTCCTTCTCCTCTCTCATCCTCAAGATCCATCTCCACAAGAAATTCCTCAAAGCCTTGCACATTATGTCGCAGATCTTGAAGAGACTTCATCAATGAAGCGGTGGATTTGGCCAAGGAGATGTGTCAGGAGGCGACAAAGGCAAATGGAAGGCTTCTTCTTCAAAAGGCAAAGGAAAAAGGGTGACACACGACGAAGGTAACGAAAACGAGTTCAATATTATTTTTAGAAATCATGAAAAAAAGCTAAATATGATATCCTTGTCGCTAGAAAAATCATATGCACTAGATACATGGATCCCACGACTTTGGATATGTTAGGAATTAGGGATGACGTAGATTGGATGATTAGTTCTTTAGACTGGAACGATATTATGTACGCTCATTCACTAACTTACCCCCGCCTAGTCCTTGAAGTTTTTTAGCTTAATTGATGTTAAATTTTCATCTGAGGATGACTACGTAGGGGGCATAACTTTTAAGAGGATGAATAAAGAAGTTCGGTGGACTTTTAGTGATTTTAATAATTATTTTGATTTACCTATTGGTGGTGCCCATGGATTTGATGATGAGATTAGATTGAATGAATTTTGGATGTCAATAACCGGATCAAAAGACCCTTATGAACCTTCTAGAGCTAAGGCATCCCGCATGCAAAACCCGACCTTTAGATACCTTCACTGAGTGATGAGCAAAATGATCTTTGGTCGAGGAGAGAGTGATGGGGTGGTTAGAAAGGTAGAGCTCTATTCTCTTTGGACGATGTTGAATAAAGTGGATTTTGATTCCGGATTTCATTTTTTACAAAATTTATTGAGAGCGGCTAAAGCATCTTCGGGGATCATAGTGTTTGGTGGATTGATCACCCAAATAACATTCAATCTGGGTTGTGAGCTTGATGGATTAGAGGTTATTCATGGTAATGACAAGATCAACATCGATTCTTGTCTTGCGATGAAGATGATTTGTCGGGATGAGAATGAGTTTGTCTTCCCTAGGAACAATGGTTTTCTATTATCCCTTCCTTGCCCCGAGCACACTTAAGTTCCCAACCCCGTAAACTGGGTGATTACTGACTTAATCCCTGAAACTATTCCCTCCATTATAGAAGAAACCGAGTACCACCAAGAGCCCTCGTCATCAGGATTCCCGCACCCTTCCGGATATCTGGAACCTCCTAGACACTCTTTTGCCTATCGTACGGGATCTTCTAGATTTGATTTTTCTGACTTTCGTACCTCCTTAGACTCCCTTCATGAGAAGCAAAATATCCAACAATAATTGTTGGAGGGTCGCTTCAAGTTATCTGACGACCAGTTTAGGGAGGTATAGGATCATTTTCAGTTTACTAGGGACTTCCATAGTCTGGTGATAGGGTTCGTTCTGAACTATGAGGTTGACCAAGAAAGAATGAGGAATTTTATGGATGATATGGATATCACTCGACCACAAGTAGATGCCCTTTATCAATATCATCAACACCTTGACCATCTTCCTAGTATGCCTAGATTTCCCCCTGGCACACATCGGAGACCCCCTTATCCCCCACCCCCGCCACCGTATTGATTTCATCGGAACGATGAAAAGTTTAAGTCTGGGGGGGGGGGGGGGGTGTTGTGTCTGCACAACCTGAGTCGAGTCGAGTTTTCTTTTCTTTCTGTATATTTTATTTTTCTGTTTTGCATATTTTATTAGTCTGTTTTGTTTATTCGCATTTTATTAGTTTCGTATTTCTATTTGCATTTCATTTGATTAGTTTCATAGTTTTGAGACATATTTGAGAACATTAAACCTTCTACTTTTTCTGCTACTTGTCCGATAGCAAAATGACTAGTATTTTCTTAGTTCATGTGTTGTCAATATAGTGTTAATATGTTTGGTGTATCTCCTTTTTCTATCTTTAGTAGCATGAAATAAGCTAAGTATTGTATAGAGTTTGGTTTAAGTCTTGGCCTAACCTTAAGGATCTTATTTTCACTACACTTAAGTACTTAAGCTTGAATAGTTGAAATGTTTTTTGAAATATTTATGATTCACCCAAATTGTTTAGTACTTTTGTTCCCATGGTGATTTCTTATTTACATTTTGGTTACTGGATGACCTCGGATCATGGAAGCTCATTTAGAAAAATCTAAATCCCAACATATGCATCTCACATTTGTGATTAGTGCTACACTTTAGCACAAAAAAAAACAATTTAAATAAGGGATAAAAAATAGTTGTCATGAGTGGAAACTAACAATTCACCCCTTTGAGATCGAGTTAGGTTACTGGGGAAATGAATGTTATGTTTCTCTTGATTCCAAGTAGTATCCTTTGAGACCTTGTGTAATTTAAGGAAAACGAACCAAGTGTGTGGCAGGTAAGTGCCTATCACCGGGAACATTAGAAACTCAATTGTATGACGACTTAACTAGGACAGAGAATTGAAACTTGAAGAGTTTGAATTACTTATTGCATCGAGCACAAAGAACTTATGATTAGGACATACTTAGGTTACTCCATAATCGTGCTTATCAATGAAACTAGTTGATAGAGTTAGGCGAATGCACTAGGGATTATGAAACACTGCTAGGCGCTTATGAACATAGTTTGCAGCGTTTTGCTTGAGGACAAGCAAAGGTTCAAGTCTGAGGGTGTGATGTGTGTAAATATTATGATAGTTTATGCATGTTTTAACGCACATTCACTTGCTTTATACGTATATATTCTTTGCATGATCGCCTCTTTTATCATATACTCATCATATATACTCTTTTATTCGGATATTTGCTTTTTGTTTAGTTTTGTGTTGACAGGGACAACTTTCGGAGCAAAAACAATGATTATTGATGCATCGGAACGAGCCAGAGAACACGACCGTGCAACCTCGCACGACCGTGTGGCCAAACAGAAGAGGAGCAGTGCATGGCCGTGCAACTCTTGCATGGCCGTGCGACCAACCAGAGGAAGATCAGAGCATGGCCGTGCAAACTTGCACGACCATGCCCCTCACGACCGAAGCCAAGCAAGGAACGACAGTGCAACCCTGCACGACTGTGTCCCAGGAGCTGAGCTCGAAGTTCACATGGTCGTGCCAATTGGCACGCTGGTGCAGCACGACCAGAGACAAGAAAGGGCACAACCGTGCCATATTGGCACGGTCGTGCCGCCGCAGCCGTGCCCTAGCCTATAAAAGGGTTTTAACCCTTCTTCTCAAAGGGGAGAGAGCCAAGAAGCGAACCATCATCAGGAGAATCACCTTGGTGTCGTTCCACGCTGTCCAGGACCTCTGTCCAACAATCTTTCATCACCACATCAACTCCAAAAGCAAAGGATTGGATCCGAAGATCACTCGTCGTCGTTGGATAAACATACTTCTTCTTCCTCTCTTCTTCTTTGAGGATGCTTAATTACATTATATCTTTGAGTTTTTCTCCGGCGTCTATGGAGTAGATTCCTTGTTCTAGGATGAGGGAGTAATTGTGGATTGGTTTTGATGTAATACTCATATTTATGCTTTATTTTATTGGATGATTTCGCTTGCTTTGTTTCGACTACTCGATCTCTATATCGTGTTAATTGATTGTGTAGGAATTGCCAACCTCGTAGAGGGAATATCTTAGATTGTACACCCGAGGGGCCCTAGTGATAGGGGTAACCCATTCACGGACATCTAGGGTACTTCCTTGAAATGAGAGACAACTTCTCCACAAGGAAGTAAGAGACCAAACTAAGCTCCTTATTTCTATCCTTAATGACATTAATTAGAGTTGCACTCTTGTGATCTACTGAGGCGCCCTAGTGACAGGGGTTAACCGTAATACAATTTCATAGGGATCTTCTCTATGTGGTACTTAAGGATAGTTGCTTTAGCTTTCGGCGAATGCATGTTGATGGACAATAAGTAAAGGATATAATGTGATACGCCAATACCACCACAATGAAACTGAACTCCTAGGACTCTTCATAAACCAAGTCAATTACTTCTACTTTGCTAGTTCTTATTCCGCTTCCCAATCTTGTTTCTTTAGATAACTTACAACCATCGGTAGTTTAGCTAATCCAAAGTGAGCCATCGCTAGTGCTTATAACCAGTCCTCATAGGATCGATAATCTTTATTACTGACGATGAATCCGTGCACTTACGGAATCGTAACAGACTACCTTTCTATTTGGTCTGTTAATAAGTGACAGATATGAACAACATTTTCTTTTTGTTCTAAATCCTAGTCCGGATCGATTGTATACAGTGTAAACCATTCCAATGCAATATTCAAATCCTTGACTTGAGTTTTCAGCCTGGAATTCTCTTCCTCAAGCTTTTGGACTTGAGTTGGGCTTCCAGTCTGAATTGGGCCAGTCAAAGATTTGGAGATAGTCACTTCTTTAAGGGTTGTTACCTCCTTTAGAAGTGATTTGATCTAAATGTTAGATTTTGCTAATTTATGCATCAGATAATTAACTAAGTTATATAACTGAGAAGTACTTACAGAGGGGTTAGGCCCTTCAGAAACGGATACGGATCTGTGGCTTCTCTCGGACTCAGCTTCCGATTCGTCCTCGCTTCCGGATTCGTTGACTTGGTCCCGAGCCATCATTGTAAGGAAACTCATTTGTTCGAGTTCTTCATCGTCAGACTCTTCTGAAGAAGACTTGTCCCAAGTCGCCTTTAGAGCTTTCTTCTTTCTTTGCTTCTTCGCATTCTTTTGATTCAGACAATTTGCTTTGATACGCCCCTTTTGATTGCAACTGTAGCAGATTACTTCGAATTTCATCTTTGAGCTTGGTTCGGCCTACTTGGACTGGATCACCTTCTTGATCCTTCTTGTTGAAGCTCTTCTTCTTTTTGTAGAGTTTTCTCACCAAGTTAACGAGTTCGGTCGTGAGCTCGTCATCGTTATCTTCTGAATCTGGTTCTTCTTCTGACTCCAGTTCGGTTCTACATCTTGCTTTTGGTTCGCGTGCTCTGCTTGTACCTGCAATCAAAGCTATACCCTTCTCAGTCGATTGAGCATTAACTTGTTCATGTAACTCAAATTCAGCAAACAATTCGTCTAATTTAATTGAAGAGAGATCCTTGGATACCTTATAAGCATCTACCATTGATGCCCACAAGGTATTCCTCGGGAAAGCATTTAGGGAATACCTGATTATGTCTCTATTTTATACCTTTTGTCTAATTGCGTGGAGACCATTGAGGAGGTCTTGGATGCGTGCATGCAGTTGGCTCGTCGTTTCACCTTCCTGCAACTTTATATTATACAATTTATTAAGAATGAGATCCCTGTTACTTATCTTGGTGTCGGATGTTACTTCATGCAATTCAATTAGCTTCTCCCATAGTTCTTTGGCGCTCGAGAACGGGCCGACGTGGTTCAACTCCTCTTTTGTCAGTCCACATTGAGGGTGCAGGTCACCTTGGCGTTGGCTTCTACTTTCCTTATCAGAGTTGCGTCCCAATTCTCATATGATATTGGCTTGCCGGCGCCGTCAGTTGGGAGTTCCAGGCCGGTTTTGACGATCATCCAGAATTCAAAGTGTGTTTGAAGGTACGACTCCATTCAGCCCTTCCAGTAGTCGAAGTCCTCTCCGGTGAAGAGCGGAGGTCGAGCTGTATTGTAGCCTTCTTGAAGAGCCATAGAAACTTGCACAAGGAAAACAAAAAAAAACTTGTCCCCGGACTTGATCCTGGATTAGTAGTGCGGGTTAAAAGAAAAGCTAACACGCGATCTCAAGTGGTGTTGCACCAACTTCGAGAAAAAAATTGATTACAAAAAACTGGATCGGAAGGCGGCAAGAATACTGATTCTAATCGACTTCAAAAAACTAAAAATCACCACGAAAAATAGGCTTGCCTAGTGGTTGCACCAAATTGAAGCGACTCCACTCTAATACCAATTGTTAGATCGAGGTGCGCTAGAGGGGGGGGGGGGTGAATAACGCTTGTGGCTTTCACTTTTTGTATTTGAAACGATCAAGTAAATGGAGCAGAAATTTAAATAAAACATACACAGAGAATACGCCAAGATTTACTTGTTTCGGAGCCTAGGGCGACTCCTACTCCAAGGCCCACACTCGTTGAGCATTTACTTTGGGCAACTGTTACGCTCCGCAAGTGTACGGAAATGTCGCAAGTAATATAAAAGATTATCGTATCCACAGGGACTGGAATAAGCACTAGAAATGTCTCAATGCGAATTAGCTAAACAACTATCCAATCGTTTCAAAAGCAAAGTAAAGGTAAACAAATCTAATATTAGAGATCAACAAACAAGAGTTTAGTGTTTTGGGTTATGATAAAGGGAGATTCTAGGAGTTTCGGTTTCTTTGTAAGATTTCTTGAATGTAAATGGTTCACCAATTCTTATTCCTCAATTGCCAAACATATAGAAAGTTGCCGGTTCCCTCTTGCAATAGACAACCGGCTAAGGACTGAGAAATGTATCTAAATAGGATTAATGAGACATGAACCTACGTTGTCCTTACACAGAAGCGCACCTATTACTATGCCTTCCTCGGATATCAACATAGAAGCCCACAACTTATTAATCTATAAAGATACAAGAAGCTAATCATAGAATCCATCCTACTCTCTTGAATATTCCTATTTCCTCTTCAAGATTATCTCTCAAACGTCCTTACACGGGCTTGCACCTGTCACGTGGATCCCTCGGATGATCGAGTGAGAGTTTATCTTTACCAAGTCCATAAGAAATCCAAATAATCAATCAAGAATGAGAATTAAGCACAAACCAACATCAATCATTCAAGATCTAATTGATACAAGCAAGATAATGTCATTGAAACAAGAAAATGGCAAATCCATAAGAGATTACATCAATCCATCATACAAATACTCCCTTATTCCTAGAATACAAGATCTACTCCATGAATCGAGGAAGAAAACCGGAAAGAATAGAGATTACAAGCATTCCTTGAATCCCCAATCCAAGAAAACAAGAAGAGGGGAGAAGAGAAAACTTATCTACGAAGAAGCCTTGTCTTCGGATCCAATCCTCGCCCGGCGGAATCGCGAGATCTCCCTTAGAATCGCCAAATCCTCCCAAGAATGGGAGGAAACCACCAAATCTTGCTTTCTCCCAAAGGGGAGATCCCTTTTCAAATCATGAAGGAGGGTTTAAATAGAGGAGGGATTCGGGCGCCACACCCGGCCGTGTGAGATTCACACGCCATGTCCTCTTCCCTTCCTGTTAACACTATGACTCCACACGGCCAGAACCCTTCTGCGCTCTGGAAATGATACACGGCCGTGGTGCACACGACCACACCGCTTGGTCTCTGAATGCTACACTGTGGTGCACACACCACACCGCTTGGTCTCGAAACCTCACACTACTGTAGATCCACACGCCATGTAAGGCTTCGCCTGGTTGGCTTAATCTTGACACGGCAGTGAGGTTCACACGACCATGTCATCTTCCTCTTCTGCTGGTGCCAAAACCCCACACGGCCCGAGCTCCATACCAATGCAGGGTCGTGTGAGGTACACAGCCTGGTGCTTTCTCCCTTTGTTTCCTCCAAGGCTTGCCCAAAGATGTAAATTCTTCACGAAATCGACTCCTGCGTACAGTAAATGCACAAAAAGCAGATCTCCGAACCAAAAGAGTAAATATTCTAAAAGGAAAGCTGGAAGTATACAAATGCATAGATCAAGCATTAGCAAAGTATGTAAATGTGCGTAAAAACATGCATAAAAGAGTATATAATCTACGCACATCACACCCCCAGACTTAAACCTTTGCTTGTGCTCAAGCAAAATGCTGCAATCTAAATTCATATGTTCTATAACACATTCATAAAACCCAGTGCACTTTCCTAACTCTATCAAAAAGTTTCATTAACAAGCATGATCATGGAAACAAGTAAAGTATGGTTCAAGCATAAGAATCTTGTGCGCAGTGTAAAAGTAACTCAACACCCTTCAAGTTTCAATCCATGTCCTAGTCAAGTCATCATCAAATTTGAATTCCTAATGTTTCCAGTGAAAGACAAGTAACCAGTGATAGGCACTTACTTACCATTCACTTGGTTCATATTTCTCAACTAACCCAAGGTCTCAAAGGTGTGCTCAATCTTAAGAGAAGCTAAACAGTCATTTCCCCAGTAACCTAACTCGGTCTCAAAGGGGTGACTTGCTAGATTCCACTCATGACAACTGTTTTTTATATCCCTTATTGTGTGTTTTTTTTTTAAGTGTTTGCATTGTGCAAAACTTATTCACAAATGTACTTTTAGCACACATGTTGGGATATTTTGATTTTTTCCAAATGAGCTTTAATGATTTGAGCCTCATCCAGTAACCAAAATGAAAGTTGAGAGATCACCATGGAAACCAAGTACTAAGCAAACAAGATGAATCATGACTATTTCAATGACATCAACTATTCAAGCATCAAGCACAAGTGTAGTGAAGATAAAATCCTTAAGGTTGAACCAAAACTAAAACTCATCACCATAAGATTCTTAGCTTATTAATGCTTCCCAAGATAGAAAAAAGAACTACACAAAGTTTACTAGTAGCATCATGCGAACATCATGAATCGAGACAATAATCGTGCTAACATTTCACTTGAATCCAAGAAAGCATATAAGTGAAGTTTGATGTTCTCAAAATTTTTTTGCCATGATTATTTCAAAAACAAGCAAAATAAAGCAACAAGCAATGAAAATAAGAACCAACATGAAAAACTAACAAAAACTAAAAACTGAAAACCAAACTAAACAATACATGACACTCCCCCAGACTTAAACTTTTCATCGTCCCGATGAAATCAGTATGGTAGAGGAGGTGGAAGATCAGGAAAATCAGGGAAGGAAGATGCAAAATCGTTAACAAACCATTTAACTTCGTTTCTGAAAAAATTATGATATTCAAACAATTTATCAATATCATCCTGCACAAATCTCATACAACCTCTAAGATCTTCATGAAATTCCATTTTAGCCCTATAAGCATTCATCATTTTAGAAATCTTATCACACAATTCTCTTTCGCTCTTGAAACAATCTTGTAGCTTCTTAAATAGTTCCTCCTCTATAGGCTTCTTATCTTCAAGAAATTCATTAGTTGAATCTAAATCACTATGAATATTCTTTAAGGCAGAATTAAGTTCTTGAAACATAAAACTATGAATCTCTTGGTTACCCTTAGAAACATTTTTTTGAGTAAAAGTTGACAAGGCTCTAGATTGTTGCCTAGCTAACTTTAAACACCAATTCTCTTTATTATGAATTGTAGTAAAATCATGATTGGGCAATTTTAAAGGGAAACCATTTTTAATGACTAAACTAAATCCATGCTCTTCATGCTTAATCATTTTCATTGCTAAACATGAATTGAAATCCAACGTACAAAAACTCTCCACCACCTCTAACTCACTCAAATCACATCCTAATACTAAGGCCAATTGAATAAGTAATCCCCCCAAAATAATAGGTGTGGTAGAATTTGATTTCCCTAATTTTGCCAAATGTCTAAGAAAGAAATAACCAGAATTAATTGGAACATTTTCGACCATTGCCCACAAACAATACAAGTCTACAAGTCTTACCGATCCCTCTTTGTCCTCCCTTCCAAATATAGTGTTTTTCATGACCAAATAAGCATATTTAAAAATAGGATTGATAATTTGGCAAACTCTGGAATTATGAGGATCAAATAACGGTTGTTCAGAAATTTGTGGCCAGAAATGTGAATTCTCAAATTGGGGCAAAATCACACACACATCATTCTTTGGCAACTCATAACAAGTATTAAAATCTCCCAACGTCCATTCATAATTTTCATTAAACAACCAAAATTTACACTTCCCTCCTCCTTGAACATTATCAACTTCTATTGAGCTTAAAAATTCAAGAACAATTCTAGGATAAGTAGGATATCTCATGTTCACTAAACCACTCCATCCTATCCTTTCAAATAGCCAAACTAAATCATCCTTAAACCCCAAAGTTTCTAAAGTTTCAACATCAAGAAACCTAGTGCCTAAAAGAGGTCGTTTACATAAAGACGAATATCTATACCGTTGCTCATCACTAGAGAAAACAATACCAAAGTCATTAGAAATACCTTTAAAACAAACATTCCTCTCCTTTCTTGCAACCACCTTCTCCTTCCCTTTTCCTGTGGCCGAAGTCTCCTCAAGCACGTTTTCCATGGAAGAAAATCTAATCTCCTAAAGAAGAATGAGAAGGAAAAATTGGAAGAAGTAATTCAATCCTTTAGAAATGGGGAGATAGGGAAAAGGAGCAAGCGGCGGTACACGGCCGTGTGCCGCCCCCACCCCGTGCCCTAATTCCTTAAGAAGATGTGGATCAGGCCGTGTGATATCACACGGCCATGATCATTTCTCGTCGCACGGTCGTGTCTGTGACACGGCCTCCTTCCCTTTCTTCTCTGGATTCTAGACACGGGACGTGTCTGCGACACGGCCTAAACATCTTTTTTCACGGGTTTCTTCGCACGGCCGTGTCTGGGACACGGCCTATTCGTCTTTCTCCTCGGGAGATCCCACACGGCCGTGTCTGGATGACACGGCCCAAACACTTCCCTTCTCTGCAACCTTTGCCTGGCCGTGTATAGCACACGGCCTGACTCTGTTTTGCACCTAACCTGAAAACAAAAATCAAAAACAAGTAAAAACCAACAAAATGAATTTATACTAGCTAAAAGAATTCAATCTGGAGGGCGAGGTTCAGAAAAATACAACCTTTGTACCTCTTCTATTTTCGTGCCATGAATATATTTTTTCAGTCGTTGACCATTTACCTTAATTATCCCAAAATCTTTGTTCCAAATATCTACAGCTCCAAAAGGATAAACCTTCTTTACCTCATATGGACCCGTCCACCTTGACTTAAGCTTCCCAGGAAAAAGTTTTAATTTTGAATTGAACAACAAAACCAAATCTCCCACATTAAAGTCTTTACGAAGAATGTGTTGATCGTGCCATTTCTTTGTCCTTTCTTTGTAAGATTTAGCATGCTCATATGCATCCATCCTTAATTCATCAAGTTCGTTCAACTGAAGCTTCCTTTTCTC
This sequence comes from Zingiber officinale, assembly GCF_018446385.1. Taxonomy (NCBI): domain Eukaryota; kingdom Viridiplantae; phylum Streptophyta; class Magnoliopsida; order Zingiberales; family Zingiberaceae; genus Zingiber; species Zingiber officinale. Next base: position 95,200,904 of record NC_055999.1, on the reverse strand, counting down.
CCCTGCTCCTTTTAAATCCATATTCAAATTTGCAATCGCCCAATAAGCCTTATGTTCTAGTTCAACTGGAAGATGGCAAGACTTACCATAAACTAATCGAAATGGGGTCATCCCTATAGGAGTTTTATAAGTAGTTCGATAAGCCCATAAAGCATCATCTAGTTTCAACGCCCAATCCTTCCTTGAAGTAGATACGGTCTTTTCCAATATGGACTTAATTTCTCGGTTAGATATCTCAGCTTGCCCGTTAGTCTGAGGATGATAAGGTGTTGCTACTTTATGCTTCACTCCATATCTTCTAAGTAAGTTTTCAAACTGTTTCTCTATAAAATGTGATCCTCCATCACTAATGACTGCCTTTGGCACCCCAAATCTTGGAAAGATAATACTCCTAAATAATTTGATAACTGTTCTCGCATCGCACGTAGGAGATGCCACAGCTTCTACCCATTTGGACACATAATCTACTGCCACAAGAATATACCTATTCCCATATGAAAGAGGGAAAGGTCCCATGAAATCAATTCCCCAAACATCAAATAACTCAACCTCAAGAATGTAATTTAACATCGTTTCATTTCTTCTAGTTATATTCCCAGTTCTCTGACATTGGTCACAGGATTGAACAAACAACTTAGCATCCTTGAATAAGGTTGGCCAATAAAATCCTGCTTGAAGAATCTTCGTAATCGTTTTTGAACTACCCAGATGTCCTCCATAGGACGAAGAATGGCAATGAAACAAGATATCTCTAACCTCTTCTTCAGGTATACATCTTCGATAAATCACATCATTGCATTTCTTGTACAGGAGAGGTTCATCCCAAACATAATTCTTAACTTCTGAAAAAAACTTTTTCCTTTGTTGATGAGAAAAATCCGGAGGTAACACTCCACTAGCAAGGAAATTCACAAAATCTGCATACCAAGGAGTTTTCACACTTGATAAGGCTAGTAAGTGTTCATCCGGGAATATGTCATCAATAGGCAAATCAACATCCACCTCATTTTCTGACTTTTGAGATATTCTAGACAAATGATCCGCTACTGCATTTTTAGCTCCTTTCTTATCCCTAATCTCAAGGTTGAACTCTTGCAAAAGTAAAATCCACCTGATTAATCTAGGTTTAGCGTCCTTCTTTCCAAGTAGATACCGGATAGCTGCATGATCAGTATATACTATTACTCTTGATCCCACTAGATAAGATCTGAATTTATCGATAGCAAATACCACTGCCAATAATTCTTTTTCCGTAGTAGAATAGTTTACTTGGGCTGCATCAAGTGTTTTACTTGCATAATGGATCGCATGCAAAATCTTATTTCTTCGCTGTCCCAAAACTGCTCCTACAGCAAAATTACTAGCATCACACATTATTTCAAAAGGAAGATCCCAATCAGGTGCTTGAATGACTGGAGCTGTTGTAAGAGCACTCTTAATTTTATTGAAGGCTTCAATACATTCGCTATCAAAACAAAACTCAACATCTTTAATCAACAGATTAGTTAATGGCTTGGAAATCTTTGAAAAGTCCTTAATAAAGCGTCTATAGAAGCCAGCATGTCCTAAAAAACTCCTAACTCCTTTTATATTATTGGGTGGGAGTAATTTGTCTATTACTTCCACTTTTGCTGGATCTACCTCAATACCACGCTCTGAAATTTTATGCCCCAAAACTATCCCTTCCTTAACCATAAAATGACATTTTTCCCAGTTCAACACTAGGTTTGTATCTTCACACCTTTTTAGAACAGTAGAAAGATTTGACAAACAAGAATCAAAGTCATTCCCATAAACTGAGAAGTCATCCATGAAAACCTCCATAATTTTCTCTATTAAATCTGAAAAAACTGCCATCATGCACCTCTGAAAAGTGGCTGGAGCATTACAAAGCCCAAATGGCATCCGACGATAGGCAAAGGTACCATAAGGACAAGTAAAAGTATTCTTCTCCTGGTCTTGAGGATGAATCGGAATTTGAAAAAAACCAGAATATCCGTCCAAGTAACAAAAATAAGAATGTTTAGCCAATCTTTCAAGCATTTCATCAATAAATGGTAAAGGGAAATGATCCTTCCTTGTTTCTTTATTCAACTTCTGATAATCAATGCACATTCGCCACCCCGTCACTGTTCGTGTTGAAATTAGCTTATCTTCTTCATTCTTGATAACAGTCATTCTTTTGGAACCACGTGGACTGGACTCACCCATGCACTATCCGAAATTGGGTAAATAATCCCCGCATCAAGTAGTTTAATCACTTCCTTCTTTACTACCTCTTTTAAATTTGGATTTAGTCTCCTTTGATGCCCAATTGAGTTCTTGTACCCCTCTTCAAGTAAAATTCTATGCATACAGAGAGATGGACTAATCCCTTTTATATTATCTATTGTATATCCAATGGCCTTTCTATGCAACCTTAACTCATCCAACAGTCTCCTTGTTTCAAACTCATTTAACTGAGCACTAATTATAACTGGATAAGTAGAATTCGGCCCAAGAAATTCATACTTAAGATTTGGGGGTAATGGTTTAAGTTCAAGTTGAAGTGGTACTATTTCTGGAAAAACTGGCTCTTGTTCTATCAACATAGTCTCCTCCTCAGCCAAGCTTTCTTCTAACAACTCTTCATTGTCTAAAGACAGATCTTCCTCCTTATGATCACCAAGACATACCCCCTTTTCTGTTGAAAATACTTTTTCACCAAATGTTTTTGATAATGATGCACAACACCAAGGAAATAATGTTTGGAAATCACTTTGATTCAAGATAAGCCCTTTTTCAACATCATCCTTTCCTCTAATGATATCCATTGTCAAGAATGAACTATCTTGCTCTGCCCAATCATTGGAATTTTGCGTGATTCTGCCAACTATCTCAAAAGTTTCTTCTAGACTTTTTTTCAAAAATGATCCTCCAGATGCTAAATCCAGTTGATTCTTATTTGAGAAAGAAAGCCCAACATAGAACAAATGCATAATTAACCATTTCTCAATTCCATGATGTGGACATAACTGCAGAAGAGAAGAATATCTTTCCCAGGCTTGGTACAATTTTTCTCCATCCAATTGCTTAAAATTTAAAATTTGACTTCTCAAATAAGTAGTTTTCCTTGGAGGGAAATATTGGTCAAGGAATTTTTGCTCTAACTCATCCCATGTTCTGATACTTTGAGACTTTAAAGAATTGTACCATCTTTTTGCAGCACCCTTCAGACTAAAAGGAAAAGCAAGCAGCTGAATAATATCAGATGAAACTTCTTCATATTTCAAAGTACAACAATATCTATAAAACTCCATCAAATGGGAATAAGGATTTTCAATCTCTAATCCTCCAAACTGAGTTTTCTGAACCATGGAAACAAAAGATGGTTTGAGTATAAAATTTCTTGCTTGTATGTTAGGGTAAACAATTGCTCCCATTTGTTTTGCAGACTTCGGAGCTCCATAATCTCCTAGTGACTTGCACACCATGTTTAGATATTCTTGTTCTTCGATTTGCCTCTGCAAAATTCTTCTTTTATGGAAAGTTCTGTCAATCTCAGGGTCAAAAGGAAAGACTTCCCCTGCAAAGTTAGATCTTCGCATACACAAGAATAAGATAACAATTGACAATTCAACAAAAAAGAAAAATAAAAGAATCAAAAATGCAGAATTGAATTTGTACACAAAGAATTAGCAAGAAGTGAAAGTTATACAAGAAAGTAAAAAAATAGAAATCTAATGATTAGTTACAACTATACAATATGAAAGGAAAACAAATGTTATGTTTAGTCTAGCTCAATTGATAATTCCTAATGTTATAGCGCAGTCCCCGGCAACGGCGCCAAAAACTTGTTACGCTCCGCAAGTGTACGGAAATGTCGCAAGTAATATAAAAGATTATCGTATCCACAGGGACTGGAATAAGCACTAGAAATGTCTCAATGCGAATTAGCTAAACAACTATCCAATCGTTTCAAAAGCAAAGTAAAGGTAAACAAATCTAATATTAGAGATCAATAAACAAGAGTTTAGTGTTTTGGATTATGATAAAGGGAGATTCTAGGAGTTTCGGTTTCTTTGTAAGATTTCTTGAATGTAAATGGTTCACCAATTCTTATTCCTCAATTGCCAAACATGTAGAAAGTTGCCGGTTCCCTCTTGCAATAGACAACCGGCTAAGGACTAAGAAATGTATCTAAATAGGATTAATGAGACATGAACCTACGTTGTCCTTACACAGAAGCGCACCTATTACTATGCCTTCCTCGGATATCAACATAGAAGCCCACAATTTATTAATCTATAAAGATACAAGAAGCTAATCATAGAATCCATCCTACTCTCTTGAATATTCCTATTTCCTCTTCAAGATTATCTCTCAAACGTCCTTACACGGGCTTGCACCTGTCACGTGGATCCCTCGGATGATCGAGTGAGAGTTTATCTTTACCAAGTCCATAAGAAATCCAAACAATCAATCAAGAATGAGAATTAAGCACAAACCAACATCAATCATTCAAGATCTAATTGATACAAGCAAGATAATGTCATTGAAACAAGAAAATGGCAAATCCATAAGAGATTACATCAATCCATCATACAAATACTCCCTTATTCCTAGAATACAAGATCTACTCCATGAATCGAGGAAGAAAACAGGAAAGAATAGAGATTACAAGCATTCCTTGAATCCCCAATCCAAGAAAACAAGAAGAGGGGAGAAGAGAAAACTTATCTACGAAGAAGCCTTGTCTTCGGATCCAATCCTCGCTCCGAAGCCGGAATCGTCGAGATCTCCCTTAGAATCGCCCAGAAATCCTCCCAAGAATGGGAGGAAACCACCAAATCTTGCTTTCTCCCAAAGGGGGAGAGATCCCTTTTCAAATCATGAAGGAGGGTTTAAATAGAGGAGGGATTCGGGCGCCACACGACCCCGTGACACGGTCGTGTGAGATTCACACGGCCATGTCCAGTTTCCTCTCTGCCTAACCTGCACGGCCGTGTGACTCCACACGGCCAGAACCCTTCTGCTCTCTGGAAATGATACACGGCCGTGTGGTGCACACGACCACAGCCTGCTTAGTGTGGTGCACACAGCCACAGCCTGCTTGGTCTCTGGAAACCTCACACGGCTGTGTAGATCCACACGGCCATGTAAGGCTTCTGCTCTGGTTGGCTTCAAATCTTGGCACGGCCGTGTGAGGTTCACACGGCCATGTCATCTTCCTCTTCTGCTGGTGCCAAAACCCCACACGGCCCGAGCTCCATACCAATGCAGGGCCGTGTGAGGTACACGGCCTGGTGCTTTCTCCCTTTGTTTCCTCCAAGGCTTGCCCAAAGATGTAAATTCTTCACCAAATCGACTCCTGCGTACAGTAAATGCACAAAAAGCAGATCTCCGAACCAAAAGAGTAAATATACTAAAAGGAAAGCTGGAAGTATACAAATGCATAGATCAAGCATGCTCAAAGTATGTAAATGTGCGTAAAAACATGCATAAAAGAGTATATAATCTACGCACATCAGCAATAACTATAATTTCAGAAAATAGTGCAATCAGGTATTACAATTTAAATGCACTAAAAAATTATACCGACAACAGGAATTTGAAATTCGCAGCTCCGGGTCGTCGGGGTCGTGTTATGGCTCAGCCGAAACGTCTTGTTAGCAGCAAACAGTTGTACGATCGCTTAGAACTTTTTTTGATTCAGCTGCTGGTTGTGACCTCCTGATAAAGGCCATTGAGGGCGCCTTCAACACCCTTGAGGGCGCCTCCATCAGCGGCAAATTCGCAGTGAGGATGAACTTTGACTCCTTCGCAGCCTATCCTCTTGAAGGAGCCTCCATCTCCCTTAAGGGAGCCTCTAACGTCGTCTGAAGCACCTCAACACTCCTTGAGGGTACCTTCGTCTTCGCTGCGCGCACTCCTTCTACCTTGCACCCAAGGCGCCTTCAAGCTCCATGGAGGGTGCCTCAAGTACTGTTCATCCGAGGTAAAGTTTGCTTCTTTGTCCCTGCAAGATATATTAGTCCGAAAAATACCCTACAATACAAAGTTAGTACATAATAATGAATATAAAAAGATGTTTGATAGTCACCGGACTATTTGGTTCTGACTTCGAATTTTCGATCGAAACCCCTAGGTAGAATCGACGTCTACTGTTCCCTCAGCAGGGAACGCGTCCTCACCTACTCCACTCAGGAGAGTATACTTGTTACCAGTCCGGTCGTCCAGACCGACTGGACTTTTGCTCAGTGCTAGAGTCTTCAGGTCTTTCTGCTGGGCGTCCGCTCCACGACCCGCGCAGACTTTCACCTGGTTCACGACACCAGGACTTTTCACCTAGAGTATCCGACTCTTGGACTTTTGCCCAAAGATCTCGACCCGCCAAGGTTTTCCACCTAGGGTTACCACCCCCTAGGGTTTTCCCTTTGCCTAACCTCAGCTAGGAATTTTCCTTACCTAGGGTTACCACCCCCTAGGACCCAGGGTTACCACCCCCTAGGGTTTTCTACCTACCTAAACGCAGCTAGGACTTTTGCCTAAGTACATTTAGGACTTTCCTTCAATCTCAATAAACATATCAGATAACAAAACAACTTAACTTTGAACCCTTTGACATAATCAGAACACAGGTTCGATCGTCGGATGCTTCCCGCACCAACATTACTGTCCTAACTTTATTTTATAGGAATATTTTTGTTTAAATCTATTTTGTAGGAACTGGCTTGATTGGTAGACTGACCGGTTGTTACAAAACAGTGATAAGATTATGCCAAAGCAAAAAATGGAAGCCAGATCAATCGGTCGACCGAACCTAGGGATTAGTAGACCGAACAATTAAAGCTTTAATGGGGAATTAATAGCGAATCTCGGAGAATAGGGAAACTATACTGTTCGATCTACCGAACAAGGTGATTGGTTGACTAATCAATTAATGTTTATAAATGTATGAAGATCGAGTTTTGACGAAGAAGGAAAACAAGGTGTTCAGTCAACCAATAGGTCGACCGAATAGCTTTTCGGTCGACCAAACAATGCTTATAAAAGGGAACTCAAGTTCTGAGGCAAACAATTGAATTCTAATTCACTGTGTGCTAAAGCTCTCATTTGTGCTGCTTTGCTACTCATCTTCAAGCAAGCTACTGCTCTGACAAAGTGTTGACGATCATCATCGCTATTCTTTTCGGTATTCTTTCATTTAGATTACATTGTACTTAATTTCAAATAAGATAGTAAGTTGTTACTATCTTATACTTTTCATTTGTACAAATTACTTCTTTTCGAATGTTTCAAAAAAAAAGAGTTATAGTGAATTATCCATCAGTGCAATCAAGAATCGCAGATCTTGGAGTAGGAGTCGATATAGACTTTAAAGCAAGTAACTGTAGGATCGATGATGTGCTAGGGGGGGTGAATAGCACTCATGGCTTTTTCACTCATTTTGGAAAACACAAAGTAAACGCAACGGAAGATAGAAAGAAACAAGAGAACAATCGGTAACACTTTTGGTTACTTGGTTCGAAGCCTGTGACGACTACTACTCTATGGCTCACGATCGTTGATCGCTTACATTGAGCAATCACTATAGATTCAAAAATAAGTATAGATATTAAGTATAATTACAATCTAATAAAGTTACCGACAATACTAGAAATAAAAGTCGTTCGTCGATTGTCGGAGTAGTGTAGCAAAGAGCAGCAGTTGTTCATTCTTGATCTTGGAATTATTGTAGTGTTATCTGAAGCTACTAGTTGACCCTCCTTTTATTGTCGAGCTAGACCTGATCCAGATCCACTGATCTCGGGATCAGTCTTTGACTCAAAGCTGATCGTTCGACCGATCCAGGAGTTTGGTCGACTGAACCCTCTGAACCTACCTAGCTTCTCGTCCACATGCTTCTGCACGGATAAGAGTCTTCATTTGGTCGATCGATCCCTGCGTTCGATTGACCAATCTCGCCGATGATCTCTGATTTATCTGATCTGATCAACCCGGTCCGAAGATAATCCACATTCGGTCGACTGAACCTCCTTGTTCGGTTGACTGAACCTCCCTATTAGGTTGACCAATCCCTTGGTCAACACTTCACCATGAGCTATAATCTGATCCGGTCACTCAGTGGTTCGGTCAATCAATCCAAAGATTCGGTCGACCGATCAAGCCTGACTCTTCAACCTGCAATATATTAGTTCCCTGTAAAAAAACAGACATTAGAAAACAGGTAGATAACATGTGAAGTAAAATCTATTTTGACAGTCATCAAACTGTCTGGTTCTAACTTTCGGATTTCCTCTAGAAACCCTAGGTCTAATCAACGCCTATTGTTTCCTCTTCGAGGAACACGTTCTCACCTACTCCTCTCAGGAGAGTTTACCTTTTGCTAGACCGGTCCTCCAAACCGACTAGACTTTTGCTCAGCGCCCGAGACTTTAGGTTTTCATGCTAGACGTCCACTCCACGACCCGTCCAGATTTTCACCTGGTCTGCGACCACTAGGATTTTCACCTAGAGTCCCTGACTCTAGGATTTCGCCCAAAGTACATGACCCGCCAAGACTTTCCACCTAGGGTTACCACCCCTAGGACCTAGGGTTACCTTCCCTTAGGGTTTTCCATAACCTAGGGTTACCACCCCCTAGAACTTAGGGTTACCTCCCCCCTAGGGTTTTCCCAAACCTAGGATTGCCACCCCCTAGGTGTTAATATTAGCCCTAGTACCAATTATAAGATGATTGTAAAGGGCTTATTTTTGTATCATATATTTTACTATTAATAAAGGGCAAAGTTTGTTATTATATTTATTTCAGTTCAGTGTCGATTGAATAAGTATAATAATGTCATTGGGTAGTAGGTTCTTATCTACAGCATATCAATTGGTTGAATTGATAGTGAGATATTGTAGATATACATAGAACACTACTCTTAACTATTCCTACTCAAATATTAATATACAAGGACAATATTAATGCGTTGAGAGTAGCATGTAGGTCAACGGATGACTTAATCTCACAAGTCATGGATATGAGATATCAGGTTGACACATGGGTATATATATTAGAGAATATATACTGAATGACCCGTCATAAGAATGTTTCATGAATCGTTATATGAGTGTCATAAACATTCTCATGTGACTATTGGTATGAATATTCCTTAGACCTGAAGTCACTACGGTTTCCCTACATAAGGAGTTGTATACTTTGGTATCGTCAAACGTCATCTGTAACAAGGTGGATAATAAAGTTGATCACTGGGTATGAATGAATTCTGCGGGGGATGTGAGTGATATAGATGAGATCTATCCCTTTCATATGACGAAAGTGATATCTGTGGGTCCTTTGATTAGTAGGACACAAGAAAGCATGGTCATGCGTAAATCAGTCAATATGAGATATTGAGCTTATTTGATTGAGTGTGTCTACCTAGAGATCAAGAAACACAAAGGTTGATAAGAGAATGACACGGTCTATGCCTCATTGATCAATCTAGATATCAAGGATAGAGGGACCAAGTCATACAAGATAATAGCCACGGACAGGTTAGGTCGGATCTCGACTTTCTCATCACTTGGGTAGCAATGATGCCTTGCTAGATGTCACTCATTGCTTATATATCTAAATGTTGATTTGGGTACATTGCCAATGTTACGAGAACCTATTGGGTCACACACAAAGAACAAGTAGATATGGAGATGGGTTCATTGGATTAAGTCTAATCTGAATTGGACTTATTGAGTAAAACTCAATTGAATCTAATTATTGGATTAAGTCCAATTCAAACTAAACTCATTGAGTCAATTCGAATAAATAAAATGTTGATTCATTGAATTCAAAATTTCATGAGAATCAATGAGTTAGACTCATTGGGTGAACTCGAGTTCACCAAGAATTTAAATGGTGAAAATTGAACGATTGAATTGAATAGTTAATTTTGAGTCATTGGATTGGAAGATGAAAGGGCAAAACCCTTTGGTATTCATGAGATGGATATATATATCATTTTGGATGATATTTTTCATAAGATGAGAAGGTGAAAAGTCTTTGGTCTTCTTCTTCCTCCTCCTTCTCTCTCTTGGCCGAAATCACCATTGTGATTGCTAGCACAACCTTGAGTGATTTCCATCTCCATCTTGTGAGTTTGTGAGACAAACGAAGGCAAGGCTTGTTCGTGTGGATACCGTAGAGGCACGAACGTGTGATCGTGTTGAGATCCGAGCTGTCGGGAGATCATGTGCATGCATCAAGGGTATAATCCTATCATGTAACTTAGTATAGATTATTTTTAACAATGTTTCTTCCCTTCACATGGATCTGCTGGATAGAGGATCTAGTTAATTTTCGTTGCTTTTTCATGTGTTTAGCGCGCTAGATCCCAACACTAGGACCTAGAGTTACCTCCCCCTAGGGTTTTCCACCTGTCTAACATCCACTAGGACTTTTACCTAAGAACACTTAGGACTTTCTTGCAAGCTCAATTACACTTGTTAAATAACAAGACAACTTAACTTTGAACTCTTTGTCATTATCAAAACATAGGTGCAATCGTCTGATCCTTACTGCACCAACAGTAACCACCTAAGTCATCTTTATTAATCTTTCTTTTTCCCACTGCTTTACTTTTTTTTGTTTCTTTTAATAAAAGAAAAGGTTTTATGAGCAATATTCACCTCCCCTCAATCGCTTCTTCTCGATCCATAAGCGTTGACCTCAAACCGTTGAGCTTTCCGGGTGGCCCATGACTTAGCTCTTACAATTTTCACATAACATTTGTGTGCTACTAGCTAGTCACCCCTAACCTCGTTGATCGAGTCATCCACCAAAAATTTGATCTTCTGGCAGAAGGTGGAGATGGCGGCTCGAAACTTGTTGAGCGACAGTCGGCCAAGTATCACATTATAGGCGGGGGACGCGCCCACCACTATGAAATTTATCCGGCGAGTCCTCATGAGTGACTCCTCTCCAAGAGATATAGCTAGACGAACTTGGTTGTTCAGCAACACCTCATTACCAGTGAAACCATATACGGAGTCATTATGGGATGGAGTTCACTTTTTTCTATTTGAAGTTGATCGAACGCCTTCTTAAAAATTATGTTGACCAAGCTACATGTGTCAACAAAGGTCCGATGAATATTATAGTTAACAATTACTGACTTAATAATTAAGGTGTCATCATGGGAGATTTCCACTCCCTCTAAATCTCAAGGACTAAAACTAATTTCTGGTCCTTGAGCCTTCTCCTTGTTGCACACGACTGCATGGATCTCTAGGCTTCGTGCATGTGATTTCCTGGTCCAATTGGAGTCATCGTCGGTCGGACCACCTTCTATCATGTTGATGTCACCCCAAGCGACATTACAGTGATTTTCTTCCTCCCAATTTGATAGGTGTCTTGGCCGCTCAGTCGATGACAGGGCGGGCCTTTGATTGTCTCTTTACTGGGACTATTGCTGGTTCTGCTCAGCCAGTATATTGTCCTGACCTTGGGGTCGCTCGATCAATGATGATATTGACGATTAAGAGAAGGAGATCGCCAGTGAAATTCTTGAGGGGCCAGTCGATGCGGCCTTGGGTTAAAGTGGTAGCAATCCTTCATGTCGTGAGTCTCTGAGCAATGGTAAGAACAAAACATCAAAGTCCACTGTCGGCACTTCCACGTGCTAAACCGCATGCGGTCGAGACTCCTGATGTTGTTGTTGAGAGCCCGCTTAGAGCTCTTTTGGGAGCACATTACTGTTGGCTGCTCGGCGATCGTGAATAGCAACAGGCTCAGGGATCACTTCTTTCTTCTGAACTAACTGTGATTCCTCCACGTTGATGTATTTTGTAGCCCGTCCACTCATATGATTAAAATTCCTTAGAGGTTTTCTAATGAGAGATCGAAAGAAATCATTATCTGTAAGTCCTTGTGAAAAGGCTCTTACCAAAATTTCCTGAGTGGCTGATGGGACGTTTATGACCACTTGGTTGAATCTCTTAATATAAGACCTCAATGCTTACTTGGACCCCTGCTTAAGTGAAAATAGATTCACTGTCATTTTCTGATAACGACGATTGCTAGCAAAGTGCTGAAGGAAAGCCGCTAGGAAGTCTTTGAAGCAGCTGATGGACTCTGAAGATGGTCATTTGAACCATCTCTACACTGAATCCGACAAGGTGGTGAGAAACACTCTGCATTTTACTCCATTATATACTAGTAGAGTGTGGTGATATTGTCAAACTTGAGTAAATGATCCTCGGGATCAGTCGATCCTCCATATTCTTCGATCGACAAAGGTCAAAAATGAGTGGGCAACTAGTCATCTAGAATTTCTTTGGAAAACTATAAATTTACTCACTCGGGAGAATCGCCAGTTTAGTGTGTTTTGCCCCTAAGAGCATCCCGAGCAGGCGCATTTTTAGAGGATGATTCTTATGTCCTTTCCGCTAGGTCATACTCTTCTGAAGGCATTCTGAATAATGCTCTATGGTATGGGATCAGTGCATTGGGCACTGATGGCAAGCTAGTTGATTGGATCGGTGCTTGCTGGAAAGCGCTCGTCAGCTGGTGGTTTTGTTGGCGCCCGGTGGGACCTTTAGCTCGGCCCCCATGCTTAACTTGTTGGCTGGTCACATATATGGGCGGGTCATTCAGTGTTCTACACTCGACTACTGCTTGTTGTTGTTGTTGCACCATCTTTGCAGCTCAAGTGTTTATCAACATCTCCAACTCTTCTGGGTTAATGTCACTGTGGTGAGTTTTCCCTCCATCTTTACATTCAGATGCAAGTGAGATTCCTAAAGATGGTGTCAAATATGATCCTATCTGAAATCGGTGAAGGCGGTGAGCTGGGGACGTGGATCTATTGTTGACTGGATGAACACTTCGCACTGTCCTGCAACACAAGGAGCGTTAGTGTCGGGCCAGGGAAGGGGTCCCCGGTATTGTCCTTCGAAACTCAAGTCAGTAATTTATTTAGGAGAAGAAAATAGTGGCCTCAAACTGTAGCAAAGAGCATGTGTAAATATGAAGCGTTGCATACCTCCTCCTGTGGATGGAAACCCCTTTTATAGTGTCACTATTGTTGGTGCAACCTTAGGTCAAGGTTGACCTGGTTGACCCGACTCGAGGTGACTTGACTCGAGTTGTATTTTGATGTTTGACTTGGGAAGATTGTCGGTGCAACCTTAGGTCAAGGTTGACCTAGTTGAGTTGCATGTTGATGTTTGACACTCGTGAGAGAGTTCTATTCTTGATGTGAGACAAGAATAGATGGTTGGGAGTTTATTGGTCCAACCCTAGGTCAAGGATTGACCTGGTTGACCTGAAAAGTCCAAGTATGGAGACTTGGCACTGGGAAAGTCCAAGCAGGGAGCTTGGCACGCAAAAAGTCCAAGTATGTAGACTTGGCACTGGAAAAGTCCAAGCAGGGAGCTTGGCACGGGAAAAGTCCAAGCAGGGAGCTTGGCAAGTGGGAAAGTCCTAACTGGGATGTTAGGCAGTGTGGAAAGTCCTGGTGAGTGAAGCCAGGCAGTGGGAAAGTTCTAACTAGGATGTTAGGCAGTGTGGAAAGTCCTGGTGAGTGAAGCCAGGTGAAAATCCTAGTGAGTGAAGCTAGGTGAAAGTGGAAGTCCTGGTGAGTGAAGCCAGGCAGTGGGAAAGTCCTGGTGAGTGAAGCCAGGCAGTTAGAAAGTCCTGATGAGTGAAGCCGGGCAGATTGGAAATCCTGGTGAGTGAAGCCAGGTAAAAACCCTAGTGAGTGAAGCTAGGTGAAAGTCCTGGTGAGTGAAGCCGGGCAAGGAAAAATCCAGATGGATCAAGGGTGATCGGACATCTGGTGTTGAGAAGGTCAAGTAGGTCAAGGGAGTGACCGGATACTTGACACGAAGAGAAAAGTCCAAGTGGGTCAAAGGGATTGACCGGACACTTGGTAGGGAGTCTTAGCAGGTCAAGAGAGTGACCAGATGCTAAGCATGAGATACCAATAGGTCAAGGTTGACCGGATATTGGTTTGGAAGACTTGGAACTTGGTTTGGGCAAAACCCAAGCTCTGGATCGATCAGTGGATCGATCCAGCGATACGCTGGGTATCTGATCGGTCTGGTGACCGATCAGATAACGATCAGTGGCTTACTGAGGTTCTTCTGATCGGTCTGCAGACCGATCAGAAAGCGAACAGAAGGTAAAGAGAAAAGGAGGGGATCGGTCTGTGGACCGATCCACATGCACCCTGATCGATCCACAGACCGATCAGGAGACGATCAGAGAGTTGGGCGAGTTCTCTGTGAAGAGTGCTGATCGGTTTGGGGACCGATCAGCATAGGTCCTGATCGGTCCCCAAGACCGATCAGGGAGGCCTCGGACCGATCAGGGTGGAGCCTGATCGGTCCAAGTATAGCCGTTGAGAGCAACGGGTTCTCCGTCTTCTTCGCTGTCTCCTTCCTTTAGCTACTTCTTCTTCCTTCTGGAAGTTCTCTCCTGCCTGAAGCTTCTGCTTCTTCTTCCTGCTGAGCTTTGTTGAGCTCGTTGGGTGCTAAAGCTTCGCGTGAGCTTCTTCCTGTTGCTGGTTTTCTAGCTAGGCTTGGATCCGAGAAGCTGCTGCTTCACCAGGGTTCCTGCTGACTTCAAGAAGGCAAGCAAGTGTTGTTTACATTTCTGTTCTTGTTTTCTTGTTCCTATTTGTACTCCTATTGCTGTTGCAAAGATTGTGGTGAGGTTTCTCCACCCATAAGGAGTATCTATTAGCCGGGTTTCTGGGGACTCATCCACCGACGGATTGGTAGGCTTCGTCCACCTTACGGACACGCCGAGGAGTAGGAGTTCATCTCCGAACCTCGTTATATGGTTTGTCTTTCTTCTCATGTTTTCTTTCTACGTTGTATTTCCGCTGCACTAACCTAATCGTAGGAAGAAACGCGAAAGATTGGGGTTGGCTATTCACACCCCCCTCTCTAGCCGTACGAAGGATCCTAACAACTATTGCATTATGCACGCATGTCAAAGTATTAGCACGTTTTCCAAAGCTTTCCTAAAAAAGGACTATAGGATTGGTGTGGTCGAGAGGGGGGTGAATCTTGACTTGTCACTTTCTTTTTGATTTAGTCTACTCTTTCTATCAAAGTAGTTAGTAGCAGTGGAATATAAAATGAAGTACGGGAAAAATAATAGTTACGGAATTTACTTGGTTCCCAACCCCCCAAGGTCAATACGTCCAAGGCCTACGTACTCAAGCACGAGTCCACTAGTGGTCTTATTTTCGAAAACTTTCTGGAAGCGGAGAAATCCATCTTATAGTTTATCAAATACAAGCATAAAAGAATGATAAAGTAAATATAGCTTGTAATAAAAGAAATACAAACAAAAACTTTGCTAAACCGATCTAGAAGTCCTAAGCGTAGCGCATCCTTCCTAGTGCTTCCCTGGTAGCAAAGCTTCACGTCGTAGCCTTCCTTTTGAGCACACAAAATATGAGTAGTAGAAAAAAAGATGTCTTGAACGTAGAACCTTCATCTCCTTTTATAGAGTTGGATCAGATTCTTATCTGGATCAACTTTTATCTAGATGAAGCATATCTAGATAAAGCAATATATGAATCAAGCCTTATCTCTATCCACATCATCTGACTTATCTTTATCCTCATCTAAATCATAAATATAAATCGGATCTTTTACCACATCATCTTCCATATCAATATTTCACAACTTGGACCAAGCCCAGTCAGTCTACCAAACTGCTGGTTCGGTCTATTGAACCGGTTTGGGTCCGGTTCGACTCGAGTCAAGTCTGGTTCATCCATTTGTTATTGGTCCAGTTAGAACTAATGGTCTAACTCAAGTTTCGTTGTGATCTAACACTTTGATTAAGTGTGCAGGAGAAGTCCAAATAGGTTGACGGGCTGATCGGATATCTGGCACGAAGCTCGGTTAGGTCGACGGGCCGATCAGATAGCTATCATGAAGCCCATCTAGGTCAACAGGCCGATCGGATAGCTATCATGAAGCCCAACTAGGTCAACAGGCCAATCGGATAGCTAGCACGAAGTCTAGTTAGGTCGACGGGCCAACTGGATAGCTAGCACGAAACCCAGCTAGGTCGACGGACTGACCTAATAGTTGGCACGTAGTCCAGACAGGTCGACGGGCTGACCGGATGTCTAGCATGAAGTCCAGCTAGGTCGACGGGATGACTTGATAGCTAGCACAAAGTCCAAACAGGTCGACGGGATGACTGGATGTCTGGCAGGTAAGTTAAGGTACATCACTGGAGGGAAGTGACTTGGTGAGGATGTGTTCCTAGTTAGGGAATTTAGGCATCGATCCAACTTAGATCCATTTCGAAAGTCTAAGTTGAGATCGTGACTAGATTCTGGTCTCGATTAGACAAAATCTAATTACTCTATCTACTCTTGACTGTAATTGAACTAACACTTTGTTTAGCAGGATAGTATAACTTTTATTTTGCTTTGGACTAACATTTTCTTGCAGGAAAATGAGTTTTTCGAAAAATGGTGGTCCAGGTGCCCAGAGTCCGAGCGCCCGGAAGGTAAATTCTATCTCGTCGCAGACATGGAGGGCTCTGATTGGCTGGGCCAACGTCACGGTCCGGGCGCCCGGAGCACTCCTATAAAAGGAGCCTACCTCTAGAGCTGGATACAACAACTTCTTTCCATGATTGCTCTCGTGCGCGCTGCTTCCAAAATGCTCTTGCTACACTGCAAAACTTCTCCGACAACTTGCGGGTCAAGTTTATTTTCAATTGTTTGTCGGTATTTCCTTTAAAGAATTCTTGTACTTATCTCTGTAATCTTTTGTGAACTGCAAGTGAATTGCCCAACGAAAGCACTCAACAAGTGCGGGCCTTGGAGTAGGAGTCGACAAAGGCTCCGAACTAAGTAAAATTAATTTGTGTTAGCATTGTGTCATTTATTTTTCCGCTGCATACTCGATTCGAATTTCTCGATCGCTATTCACCCCCCTCTAGTGGCTTCCACGATCCAACATTTGTGTTTGTCTTCTCTCTGTTTTTTGCTTCTAGCTCTATATTCCTACAAAACAACCATGCAAATACAAACCGACAACCTAGCCTATATTTGTAAGTTTACCTAATCCAATAGACTTACCCTTTACTTGGAGGTCCCTCCTCCAAGTCTACCACCTAAGGGTCAATCCCTTAGGATCAAGCTGCACTCCTATAAGTCTACTCGACATACTAGGCTTTATACTTAGACAGTATCCAAAACTTTACCATTATCTAGGGTTACCTCCCCCTAGGATTTTTATTGTCTAGCTTTACTCACCAGGACTTCTACCACCTAAGGTTACTTCCCCCTAGGATTTTCACCACCTAGCTTCACTCACTAGGGCCTAACTTCATTCACTAGGATTTCACCACCTAAGGTTACCTCCCCTAGGATTTCCACTGCCTAGCTTCACTCACTAAGACTCACTCTTGCCTAAGTTAGGACTTTTGCTAGTCATCTAGTCCTAACTAGACTTCTCTCTTCCAAACATTAAGTCTTGTTTGGATAAACCCTTGGTCAAACTAACCAGACTTAGATATATTGTCAAATATCAAAACTCTTAAGGCTAATTGCACCAACAATCTCTCATTTTTGATGTTTGGCAATTTTCTTAAGTTAGATATTTGGTCTTTAGGGGTTTTATACCCAAGTTGGGAGTCAAAATATTTTTAAACTTAAGGTTACTCTCCCCCTTTGAGATACATCAAAAAGATTACCTAAGGTTCCCTTGTTTGTACTAACAATTTAAAAAATACTTTGAGAAATCTTTGTGAAAGCATTTGTTTTCAAACATTATTTTTTAAATAGGATCATTTTTGAAAATATCACTTTAAAATTGCAATTAAAAAATAATTGTCAAAAAGTTTTCAAACATAGTTTTAAAGAATTATAAAACTTATATTGATCTTTTTATAAAGACTCCCCCTTATCTTGACACATCCTTATGACTCCTTGTTAACCATAAGGAAAACTACTTATGTATCTAGGTGTTGATCAAAATTAAAAGAACAGTTCAAATATATTTTTTAAAAGATAATTTTTCAAAGTGATTTTTAAAAGATTTTATAGATTTTTAAAATATTTTCATAAAATTAATTTTTCAAACGCTAGATTTTTTCAAATATTTTTCACAAAAATAATTTTTCAAAATATTTTTCAAACACATTTCTTTAAAATTTTCCAAAATACCTTCCCTTAACCTAGCATACCCTGGTTATCCTTGTTGACAAAGTCTACCTAAGTGTCTAGGGGACTAGATTCTAATTTTGACTTTGGGATGTGGGTTTTTAAGTATTTGTCAACAATCAATATTTTGCAAGTATATAGATTTTTTTAAAAATTTATATATAAATACACCCAATCAAGCATGAAATTCATTAAAATATTATTATGTTAAATCACTATTTTGAAAATAATTTTTAGAAAATTATCTATGAATTTTTAAAACTTTTTCAAAATATTTTTAATTTAATAATCTTTATCATCTCACCCATTCTAATTATTTCAACACAATTAATCAGGATACCCTTATGAGTTTTGTGAGATGTTTTTTCAATTTTATCTGATTTAAAATTTAAATTGAAATCTAATGATTCATTTACACTTGAGTTAGACTAAGGTTTGATAGTTAGTTGTTTAAATATTCATTTCAATAATCGAGTTCCAGACTGTGGCGAGGCAGAGGCATTCTTGGGTATTGGAATAACAACCACTTCTAGACAAAGTCTTTTAAAGAAATTAAATATTTAATTTTCTTTCTGAGAACCCTTGGTCTAACTAATCAAGTATCGATCAAACCTAAATCCTTAATCATTCTAGATTAAGCAAAAATACTAGTATAAATGACATGACATTTATCGATAAATTAACATTTAATAATGCATATACATGGCAAGTATGCATGTGTCAAACAAGTCAAACAATTTATAGTTGATTTCTAAGGATGCATTAAATTCTTGATTTGATACATTTCGTGTAAACTCTAGAATGTGTCAACCCACTTTAACACATTTTATTTTTTTAAATTGTTTCATTGAGTAAGATTTATTAATTAGTTTCATAATTAATTTTGATATAATTTTTGAATTTATACTTCTTAAAACTTGTTGGTTTATTGAAATTAATTTCAAATTTTAATCTTGAATTTATAGCTTTATTATAAAGAGTTAATGTATTTAAATTATAATTAAAATTTAAACTTTTGTCTTCTAAATTTTTAAATTTTTTGATGCTAATTTTGAATTATTGTATTCATAAGATAAGAATTAATCAAATTATATTTGGATTTATTTTAATTATTAATTAAAATTTTATCTTGGTTAGTTAAACCACAAGATTAGTTTTATCTTGATTGTTGAATATTTTTTTTAATAATTATACCTGAATTTTTAAGATTTAATTTCAAATTTATTGTATTTAAGTTAGAGTTTATCATTAGATTTGAATTTAATGAACTTTTATTTATTTTTATTTTTATTATTATTATTATTATTATTAATTATTATTATTATTAATTTTGGTTTACTTTGTAAAAATTAGTAGATTCTATATCTAGAATTTTTATATTTAAATTTATTATTCATTGTTTCATAATTAAATGACACATTATTCTAATTGAATAGGTTTAAATTTTTTTAATTAAATTATAATTATTAATATTTAAATTTTTATTTCCTAAATTTTTAAGATTTAATTTTAAATTTTTAAGATTTAATTTTAAATTTTTAATACTTGAATTATTTATTATTTCATAATTAAAGGGCATTTTATTATAATTAATTATATTTAAATTTTTAACATTAATATTTGAATTAGTATTCTTAAAATTTATAGATTTGATTTCTGGATTTTTGAGTTTTAATATTGAATTTTTAAGATTTAAATCATTAAGATTAGAATTTATATCTTTTGAATTTGTATCTTTAAGATTATATTGATCATTAATTAACTTAACATTTAATCCTAAATTATTAACTAACTTTGATTTATTCAAATTAAGTTTATCTTGTTTAGTTGAAATGTTAATTAAAATGGAATTTGAATTATCTTAATCAAATAGATTAAAAAATTTATTAAAATTTTATGTAATTTTATCTAGTTCTAAATTAATTTGTCCCTTTATTTGTCTAAATATTTCTGATTTTTTAAGTTTAAAGTTGGAATTTATCTTGTTATTTATTTCCAAATTTTTAATATTTTTATTAATTAATTTATCTAAATTTTTAGATTTATTAATTAAATTATCAGAGTTAATAATTAAATTTTCAGAAGTATTATTTTCAGAATTATTTATTAAATTCCTAGAATTAATAATCAAAATTTTTGAATTATTATTTAAATTATCAGAATTATTAATTAAATTTTTAGAATTATTGTATGAATTTTTAGAATTATTATTTATAAAGTTATGATCAAGATCAGAATTCATGTTGTTAAGATTTGAGGTTTATCTTCTAAATTTTTTATATTTAATTTCAAATTTTTAGGATTAGAGTTCATCAAATTATTTTTAGAATTATCTTGATTAATTAATTTATTATTTAATTCTAAGTTATTAAAATTTTTAAGATCATAATTTGAATTAATTTTAGTACTTCGATTTAATTTTTTTAGATTAACTTTTAAAATATTTTTTTAGATTTGTTGAATTAAATATTTTATTAAGTATTTTATCAATTTCATCGATATTGACTTGGTCATTTTCTTTAGTTGAGTTTTTAATAATTTTAATTATTTCTAAACTTTTAAGATTTAATATTAAATTTTTAGGATTAAAATTGTTAGAATTCAAGTTTAAGTTATTAAGTTTATCTTGATCATTATTAATATTTGAATTTGTCAAAATATTTCTAGAATTATCTTGATTAAGATTTGAATTTTTAATATTAATATTTTTATTAATTAAATTTAATTTTGAATTATCATAATTATAAGAATTTAAATTTTTCATATGAATATTTTTATTAATTAAATTAAATTTTGAATGAACAAAATTATTCTAAAAATTTAAATCTAATTTATCATGCATGATATTATCTAATTTATTGTAAAAATTATTCTCTAAATTATCATGCATAGGAGTAGTTTCGGAAATAATATTTTTATGTAAATTTATTGACCTATTTTCGAATGTACTATGATTGAACCGTCGACGTGGCTGTACCTCGGCGATACTCTATCCATCTTGTCTATATCCAATCCTGGGCACCTGGACTAGCCCTGGGCGCCTGGACTCTGACGTGAGATGAACAATCGGAGTGTGCCGGCTCAACTGCATGTGTGGTTGGGTTCGGCCTAATCCAGGCGCTTGGACCCTTTCGGGATGCCTGGAAATTCTTTTTCTATCAAACTTGCAGCTTTAATTTCTTGCAAGACATGTTAGACCAAAAAACAAAAAATGTTAGAAATTATAAATGAGAAATTAAAACGTTTAAGTGCATTTTGGATAGTTAAAGGGTGACATCTTATGAAAAGGTAGTGTGCCTCTTAGAAAAGGATGTGATCTATATCATCCAATTTAAAATGGATGGATGAGATCTAATTGAACTAAGAGGTTCTTATACCCCTTCATTTAGTATAAATAAAGTCCCTCACATCCTCATTTCACTCACTCAATTCCTTCCAAGCAAAGCAAGCATTGCATTCCATACTTGCATTGGAAAGTTCGAGAAGCCTTCTTCGGTTCGGAGGTCTTGCAATTTGCAGTGCTACTATCGCAAGATAAAGTCATTGTATTTTGGGAGATAATTGCTGTGTTCCGTGAGCACCGTGTGCGAGGCAAATTCGTCTTAAAGAGATAGAGTCTAACTTTAGCCTCAACTCAACCAAAATGGTGGTATACCGTTGATGCGGTGATGAAGGTTGTTGCCTCCAATCGGCTAGGGGGGATATGGACCTCCTCCTTTTCTTCGTATACCAAGGTAGGGGGTATTTTAGTGATCGTATTTCCAGCCGCAGAGTTTTTCGAGTGCTCTTAACCTCGGACTTGACCATCTCAACGTAGCATCGTCGAGCGGCTAGCTGATCGCCCTTGACTTCGTCCACCCGGTCGTCCACCGGGAACTTGATTTTCTGGCAATTAGTAGATACTATCACCCGAAACTCATTGAGAGCTGGTCAACCCAATATGACATTATAGGTCGACGACGTGTCCACCATGATGAAGTTGGTGGTCCTGTTTCTCCTCTGTGGCTCTTCTCCAAGCGAGATGGCCAAGCAGGCTTGTCTGAGCGGCAATACTTCGTTCCCCGTGAAGCCGCACAGCGGGGTCGTCATGGGCAGTAGCTCACTTCGATCAATTTGCAACTGATCGAATGCCTTCTTGAAAATAATGTTCATTGAACTCCCTGTATCAACAAAAGTTCGATGAATTGTGTAGTTAGCGATTACCGTTCGGATGATCAACGCGTCATCGTGGGGGATCTCCACCCCCTCCAAGTCACTAGAGCCAGAGCTGATCTGGGGCCCTTTGGCCTTCTCCTTACTGCATCCCATGATGTGGATCTCCAACCGCCGAGAGTATGACTTTTTGGTTCGTTGGAGTCATCGTTGGTCGGTCCTCCGGCTATCATGCCTATCTCTCCTCAGGAAGCATTATTACTATTTTCTTCTTCTGGAGCAAATGGTCTATTTTGCTCGACCGGGGCTCGAGAGGGATCAACATCATCCCTTCACTGATGTTGGTGATGGTGTTCGGGCGCCCTTCTGTCTCCCGCCGCTCAACGGATCTATGTCTCTGCCGCCGATCGAGAGAAGGTGATCGGCGGCGGTACCCTCTTGGGGCTAGTCGGCTGATGATTGGTGTCAGTCTGCAACAATCCCGCGTGTTGTGGGTTACCGACTGGTGGAATGAACAAAACATCAGCGTCCATTCCTTGCCATTTGACGCCTTCGGCTGACTGGAAGCCACGTACTGTAAGGCATGCGTCCTGATCTCCTGGTGTGTCCGTGCTCCTTCAACCCTCGACCCTTGGGTGGCTGATGGCTGCTTGATGATCAACACTCAGTCGACGTCGAATGTTCAGTCGATGCCTCATTTCTTCTAGCCGCTTGGGCTTCTTCCACATTGATGTATTCGTTGGCCTTCTTAAGCATGTGGTCGAAGTCCCTGGGCAGCTTCCTGATGAGTGACTGGAAAAAATCTCCCTCGGCGAGCCCCTGGGTGAAGGTGTTCATCATTATCTCGGACGAGACTGAGGGGATGTCCATGGCCACTTGGTTGAAGCGCTGTATGTATGCTCGGAGCACTTCCTTGGGCCCTTGCTTCAGGGCAAAGAGGCTGGCGCTCGTCTTCTGGTAGCGTCGGCTGCTGGCGAAATGGTGTTGGAATGCGGCTCGAAAGTCTTTGAAGCTCCGTATTGAGTCGTTCGGTAGTCTTCAGAACCAACACTGCGCCGATCCAGAGAACGTTGTGAGAAAGACTCTGCACTTCACTCTGTCTGTATAATGGTGCAGCGCGGTTTCATTGTCAAACTGATCCAAGTGATCGTCCGGATCGGTCGATCCATTGTACGTCCCGATCGCCAGTGGGGTGTAGTGTCAGGGCAGAGGATCTTGTAAGATCTCCTTTGAGAATTGTTGGTTGATCCATTCGGGAGACGTGTTACTTTGGGGTGCCTTACCTTTCCTTGCATCCCGAACGGGAGCATCGTCTGAAGATGATCCCTACTCCTGATGCGCTTGGGCTATGTCCGAGGGAGTTTGGAACAAAGCTCGATAGAAGGGGATCGGCGCTGGCGGCTCTTCCCCTATGTACCGGTTGACCTTCAGTTCTATCCCCACACGGAGATTTGCTCCACTCGATCTTCCGGCCCCGCTCATCTGCCGGCTGTCGATGTTGCAAGCTGTGGCGCTTGCCTATCAGTTGTTGTTGTTGCTCGATCATTTTTACTGCTCGGGCTTGAACGAGCATCTCAAGCTCCTCCTGAGTGAGTGTCACAGTGGTGAGCCGTCCAGCGTCCTCCATCTTCTCGACTCATATGCAAGTGATGTTCCCATAGACGACATCAAATATGATCCTATTCGAAAGTTGAAGAGACCGAAAGCTGGGGATGTGACGCTCACGCTGACCTCCTATGGACTCCGCGCGGACCTGCAACACAGACTACGTCAGTGCCGATCCAGGGAAGGCATCCCCGACATTGACCCTCCGACGCTCAAGTCAGTCACCGACGATGAGGAATGAAGCGGAGCAACAAGAGCTATATCACAAACAGTGAATATCGCATACCTCCGCTGATGCTTGGACCCCCCCCCCCCCTTATATAGAGCTCCGGTAGCACACGTGCATGCTTCCCAAGGCGAGCACGCTTCTCAAAGCTTTCTCTAAAAAGACTTATCAGTAAAGTGTCCCTGACACAGTACTTTAACAGGTCAAGCATATCTCTGAAATGACAGTGGAAGCTTCCGCCGTACGATCTTCTAGCGGCCCATACCCAGTGTCAGCGACATCAACTCCCAAAAGGATGTTGAGGGATATCAACGTACTGTACCACCAGGCCGAGCGGGTTGGCCGCCCGGTCATCTATTCGCCGCTTTGGTGCCCCATCTGGTCGGCCAGAACCTCGATACTCCTTATCTACTTGAACGAAGCTCCACTCTGCCACTGTCAAGTCCTATTGTCAGGCTGAGCGGGGTAGCCGCTCGACCGAAGTTGCACTCTGCCAATGTCAGGCTTTGTTGTCTGGTCGAGTGGGATAACCCCTCGGCTCGGCTTCTGCACATCATTCTCTCTTGAGCGTCGGTTGTTTGAATGCTCCCCGTGTCGAAGGCGATGGCGGGTCGGAGCCCTTTACCCGGTCGGGGCATGCTTCGCTAGATCGACTGATGCCATCTACACGTTGACCACCTTGACTTTGACCTCCACTGTGGCAATGGGGTGGGACCCTTCATCATCACTGCATCAACCGTCATTCTGCCCGCGCTCAGATTGCACCAATACAAAGATCCCAACAATTTTAAGACGAATTCTAATCGTGTAAACTGATGGCTGGGATCAACAACGGTTCGACCGACATTCCACACAGAGAAAATCCGAAGAAGTTCAACGGAACCGACTTCAAATGATGGTAGCAAAAGATGTTGTTCTACCTGACAACGCTAAACCTCGTACGGTTTCTGCATGAAGACCCGCCAGCTGCTACGGAAGGAAAGCCCGATAATAAGGCTGCATGCGATATGTGGATGCACGAAGATTTCTTATGCCGCAACTATGTTCTCAACGCATTGGACACCGCGTTATATAACGTGAATTATTCGATAAAAATAGCAAAATCTATGTGAGAATCACTTGAAAAGAAATACAAAATCGAAAAAGTTGGATTGAAGAAATTCATCGTCGGACGGTCTCTGGATTTCAAGATGATGGATTCCAAGAGCGTGACATCTCAAGTCTAAGACATGCAACTGATAATGCATTATCTGGATGCTAAAGACATGAAGCTGAACGAGTCATTGAAAGTAGCCACGGTAATCAAGAAACTCCCTTCGTCATGGAAGGATTTCAAAAATTACCTGAAACACAAGCAAAAGGAGATGGGACTTGAAGACCTAATCCTAAGGCTACGAATTGAGGAAGATAATCGAAAGATGTCCGACTCCAAAGGAACATAGCGGGCAGTCGATGAGATGTCGAACCTGGCTGAGCCAAAAGCCAAAAAGCCAAACCAATCCAAAAAGAAGGCTCAAGGCAAGAAATTCAAGGGCACATGCTACAATTGCGGAAAGCTAGGGCACATGTCCAAAGAATACAGACGCCTGAAGAAACCAACCAAGAGTCAGAAGGATGCTACGAACCAGGTCGTAACTTCTGACGACATGGAATTAGATCTCACTGCGGTCGTGTTTGAAGCCAACATGGTGATGGATAACCCGACACATTGGTGGATTAATACTGGAGCAATACGTCATATCTGTTCTAATAAGGCGATGTTCTCCAAGTATACTCCGATAAGTGGAAGAAAGCTCTATATGGGCAATTCCACGACATCCCCAATTGTCAGACTCGGGAAGTTGTTCTGAAAATGACGTCTGGGAAAGAGCTAACGCTCATTGATGTGCTCCATGTTCCCAACATCAGGAAGAACCTAGTTTTTAGATTGGCACTTATTAAAGTCGGTTTCAGAATAGTGTTCCAGTCAAACAATTTTGTACTTACGAAGAATGGTGTATTCGTAGGTAAGGGGTACTTAGAACAGAGTTTGTTTAAAATAGTTGTAATGACTATACACTGTGACTTTGATAGTAATAAAATAAAAACTTCCAGTTACGTTGTTGAGTGTTTTAATTTATGGCATGATCAACTTGGGCATGCCAATAATAATACTCCTACACATCTCGTCAAGTTAAATTTATTACCAAATGTCAATATGGACAAAACACACAAATGTGAAGTGTGCGTGGAAGCAAAAATGTTGAAACTACCTTTTCATTCAGTGGAAAGCTACGGTCAATGACTTCTCTAGAGTTAATGCATAGTGATCCATGCGACTTAAAATTCGTGCAAACTAAAGGAGGTAAAAAAGTATTTTGTTACTTTTATCGATGATTGTATGAGGTTCTGTTATGTATTTCTTTTAAGAATTAAAGACGAAGCCTTAGAAGCTTTTAGAACCTATAAAACAGAAGTTGAGAATCAACTTGATAAACGAATTAAAATAATTCGTAGCGATAGAGGTGAAGAATATGGTGCACCATTTGATGAGTTTTGTTCAGAATCTGGCATTATCCATCAGACAATGGCGCCTTACTCGCCTCAATCAAATGGTGTTGTCGAACATAAAAATCGAACATTAAAGGAAATGATGAATGCCTTGTTGATAAATTCAAGCTTACCCCAAAACTTGTGGGGGGAAGCTATATTATCAGTAAACCACATTCTCAACAAAATCCCTCACAAGAAAAATGATAAAACACCATATGAGCTATGGAAAGGCCGCGAGCCATCGTACAAATACCTGAAGGTGTAGGGGTGCTTAGCAAAGGTCGAAGTACCCAAGCCAAAGCAAGTAAAAATCGGACCTAAAACGTTCGATGTGATATTTGTCGGATATGCCCATAATAGTAGTGCATATCGTTTCATAGTTCATAAGTCAGATATTCCTGATATTCATGTGGAAACAACCATAGAATCTCGGAATGTGATATTTTTTGAAAACATATTCCCGAATAAGAAGGGAAACATTCAAAGTAATAACAACGGAAGTTCTAACAAAAATGATATTTTTGAACTTAGTTGTCATAAAAAGACTATTGGCAATCAAAGCGAAGAGCCACGTCGGAGCAAACGGGCTAGAGTTGAGAAATCATTCGGGCTGGACTTCATGACTTTTATGTCAGAAATGGACCCAAGAACATTAAGTGAAGCTCTCTCTAGTCTCGATGCCCCATTGTGGAAAGAAACTGTCAATAATGAAATCGAGTCTATCATGAATAATCATACTTAGGAATTAGTGGACCTCCCTTCTAGTACTAAATCATTAGGTTGTAAGTGGATACTAAAATGTGAGTATAAAGCTGATGGATCGATTGACAAGTATAAAGCCAGACTTGTAGCCAAAGGATACAAGCAAAAGGAAGCCATTGATTACTTCAATACCTACTTACCAGTGACAAGGATTGCGCCCATACGAGTGTTGATAGCCATCGCAGCATTTTTTAACCTTGAAATACACCAAATGGATGTTAAGACTGCGTTCTTAAATGGTGAGTTGGAAGAAGAAATCTATATGGAGCAACCCAAGGGGTTCGTAGCTCCAAGGAAAGAGGAAAAGGTGTGTCGACTTGTTAAGTCGTTGTACGGACTTAAACAAGCGCCCAAACAATGACACGAAAAATTTGACAAAGCAATGTTGTCAAACGAATTCAAAATAAATGAATGTGACAAATGCATTTATGTCAAATACACACCTAAAGGTCATGTAATCGTTTGTCTATATGTAGACGACATGCTTATAATGGACAGTAATCATGAGATAATCATGAGTACAAAAAAAATGTTGACCAAGAATTTCGATATGAAAGATATGGGTCTAGCAGATGTTATATTGGGAATTAAAATTCTTGGGACATCCGATGAGATAGTTTTGACACAATCCCATTATATAGAGTCAATGTTGAAAAGATTCAGTGCATACAATATCTCTACAGTAAAAATACCTATGAATCTAAGTCAACACTTAGCGAAAAACCATGGGAGCCCATATCACAATTGGAATATTCTCGGTTAATAGGCAATTTAATGTATCTCACAAACTGCATACGCCCAGATATTGCTTGTGTGGTAAACAAGCTGAGTCGTTTTACGAGTAATCCAAACGACACCCATTGGAAAGTACTGATTCAAGTTTTTAGATATTTGAAATATACTATGAACTACGGATTACATTATGGAATGTATCCCGCTGTCTTAGAGAGATATTGTGATGCTAATTGAATATCAGATACAAAAGATTCCAAATCCACTAGTGGGTATATATTCACAATCGGTGGAGGAGCAGTATCTTGGAAATCCAGAAAGCATACATGCATTGCTCGGTCAACTATGGAATCTGAGTTTATAGTACTAGACAAAGCAGCAGAAGAAGCTGAATGGTTGAGAAATTTCTTGGAAGATATTCCGAGTTGGACGAAACCTGTGCCCGCCATACTTATACACTGTGATAGTCAATCGGCGATTGGAAGAGCACAGAGTAGTATGTATAATGGTAAGTCTCGACATATACGTCGCAGACACAATACCATTAGGCAGTTGATCTCGAACGGAGTAATTGCAATCAACTATGTCAAGTCAAAAGATAACATGGCAGACCCTCTTACGAAGGGGTTAAGTCGAGATCAAGTATACTGCTCATCAAGAGGAATGAGACTAAAAATTTATAACTAAAATGACTGTAGCAGTAACCCAACCTTGTTGACTGGAGATCCCAAGATCTTGTTTCAATAGGACAACGAAGTTATGTTATAACACACGAGATATATTATCTCTATCCCAATCCTAGGATGAACTTGTGTTATCCTACCACATGTAGTGAGGTTAAGCGTATACTTTTAATGATTTATATACCTTTATAAGGTGGAGTATGGTAAGAAACTCTTGATAAAAGTGTCACCTATGTGAGTGTGAAGACTGACCGCTTCAATGAAACACTCATGAATCCAAGATGGTGTCCATGGACAAAACGGAACCAACCATGAGAACCAAAAGTAAGTGAGATAAGTCTCTATGTGGTGTTATTATCTTAGTATACACAAACAGCTGAGCAGTTCAAGACATCACGTTCACTGCGCAGCTTAGTATGCTCGATAGTATTCCACTATGGAAGGTTCAAAGCTACAAGCTACCTCTCCCGATGCATTAACTTATCGATTGAACTTTCCTTAGGTGATAACATACATTCATTAATTTTTATTTATGTGGGGGATTGTTAGAAATTATAAATGAGAAATTAAAAGGTTTAAGTGTCTTTTGGATAGTTAAAGGGTGACATTTTATGAAGAGGTAGTGTGCCTCTTAGGAAAGGATGTGATCTACATCATCCAATTCAAAATGAATGGATGAGATCTAATTGAACCAAGAGGTTCTTATACCCCCTTCATTTAGTATAAATAAAGTCCCTCACATCCTCATTTCACTCAATTCCTTCCAAGCAAAGTAAGCATTGCATTCCATACTTGCATTGGAAAGTTCGAGAAGCCTTCTTCGGTTCGGAGGTCTTGCAATTTGCAGAGCCACTATTGCAATATAAAGTCATTGTATCTTGAGAGATGATTGCTGTGTTCCGTGAGCACCGTGTGCAGTGCAAATTCATCTTAAAAAGATAGAGTCTAACTTTAGCCTCAACTCAACTAAAACGGTTGTATACCATCATTCTGCCCGCGCTAAAATTGCACCAATACAAAGATCCCAACAAAAAATGTCCTGTAAAACAGAGTTAGCAAATTATAAAAACAAGATCAATTTATAACTTAGATCCTATCTCACCAAGACCATAATCTAGTTATAGTCTCAACTTAGACTTTTAAAATGGATCTAAGTTAGACCAACGTCTATAACCCCACTGGGGTTCATCCTCATCGGATCACTTTCTCCAGTGCTTAGCTCACTTACCATTTGCCGACTTACTCGACTCGACCCACCAAGTCTTCCTGCTAGATGCCCAATCTAGACTTCAGTTAGTTGTCAGGTCCCGTAGACTCAATTAGATTTCTTGTAAGATATCAACCTATCTGGACTTCAGTCTAATGTCAGATTTATCAAGTATTTCAATTCTTCACACTTGATAAACATGTTAAGTCACAAGTATAACTTTAACTTTTTTTTTATCATACATCAAAATATAAATTTGATTATTAGTATAAACTATAACAACACATACATCCCAGGAGTGTTTTTTCATAACTTTCCACAAATTAAAATAAAAAATATAAACAGAAGATTTATTACAAATTGATTTCAAAAATATCTAGATCAGTTGAAGTATAGCATATCCAAATATTGTGCATATTGTTTATATTATTATCTTTTTAAAACTCGAAGTAACATAGATCATGAGTTTTCTTCATAAACAATTTTAATTTCAGTGTAAATTTTTTTTAACTATATTTATTAATTATTTTAAAATCATATATCATTTACTTTTGTCCTCTCCGACTATATTATTCTTAGTGTCACCCCTAACTCCTGGCTGCTCTTTAGTCTAACAAATATATTTTTGTCCAGAGTCAATACTTTGTGAGAGGGTGGCAGTCTATTCCGAAATGACCTCTTCAATGCTTAAATGAGATTTCACAAAAGGGAAAAGGATTTGTGATAGAATGACAGAGATCATCAGATAAAAGGTCTTCAATTTATCAATCTCCTTTTATCTCCTCAGTCAAGTTATGGTTCCCATATGATATTTCTTCTGCAATGACCTGAATGTTGGCCTTCGTACACGAACAATATCGAGCCTTGGTTGTCATGCATCATACCTTCTTATTTGGGCTCGATCCTCATGGCCAACCCACCTTACGGCAAGGCTCAGCCTCTCGGTTTTCTGACTCCTCAATCATGAATTATTATGGTCATATCAATGGCCTAAAATGATAAATTGTGACAAACGTCTTTATCTTTATTTCAATCAAATTCTTATTAGTTATAATGTGAATTATATGTATTCACCTTTTAGTCAAAAAAAAAAAAATGAAGATATGATCTTGTCGAATTTGTTTCTATCTTCAAATAATATCTTTGGATCAATGAGTCAGTTTTAACTAGTCAATATGTTTTTCCGTTGAACTTGATCTTTGACGGATTTCGTTGAAAAGTATATGATTTTTGACATCTCATTAAGTTTATAATTGAATGGATCATCGTCTCTCCTGATTGTCGTATTAACTAACTGTTTGGAATGACTAACGCCTTTACTAAGTCAACTATGAATTTTCTTTTATTTATTTTCGATCGGCTTAATTATCCTCATGAAGTCCCAAAACAAAATGTAAATAATAGAGCAAGAGCGGTTCATTGATTTTGACTTTTTTCCGGACAAGAAACGACATATGACCTCAATTAAGTTTCTTGAGCGCGTCGCGTATCTTGTTCTGACCGTTTTTTACGGCGGCACCTGGTCGTCAACCCACCGGTCGAACGAAATCGGTTTGTTTTTTTGGTTCGACCGGCGGATAGATCGGGTTTTTACTGTTACTTTTAGGATTGTAAATAAGTCGAGCTGGGCCGAATTTTGAGGTGTTCAAACTTGTTTGATAAGGTAATCAAATCGAGCCGAGTTTAAAATGAACTAAGCTTTTGAAATGAGTGTTCAAGCTTGGCTTGATTTATTTTTTATGAGTTTAAGCTTATTTGAAGCTTGGTTTGAGCTTGGTTCATTTAAATATTATCAAACTCTCAATTCAAGCTTGACTTGAGCTTTATTCGAGTTTGGTTCGTTTAGATTTTATCAAGCTCTCAATTCAAATTTGTTAGATTGTTTGAAACTCTTAGTTATTTGATTGGTTATTGAGCTTGATAATTTAAATTTAT
Source organism: Zingiber officinale (assembly GCF_018446385.1). Classification (NCBI taxonomy): domain Eukaryota; kingdom Viridiplantae; phylum Streptophyta; class Magnoliopsida; order Zingiberales; family Zingiberaceae; genus Zingiber; species Zingiber officinale. Next base: position 95,168,900 of record NC_055999.1, on the reverse strand, counting down.
TTATTTATTTTATTATTTATTTAGTATATTGAAAAGAGTTCTATTAATAAATATGATTCGTTAACATTGTTCACGAATGTTGTTCGCGAACATTAACGAACTTTACACATATGTGTTCAAACTTGTTTGTTTAGCTTAACGAGCTGTTCAAGCTTGTTTGTTTAATTAATCTTATGTATATTGAACGAACATAAACAAGCTCTTATCAAGTCGAACATCAAACTTGTTCACGAACGTTTGGTTCATTTCCAGTCCTAGCTACTTTTCCATCGGAAGACCTTGATCACTTTTATTTCCGCGCAAATTACTATATTATTTAAAATTTTAAGATTTAAAAGTTGGGTTACTATGAGTATAGGTGAATAAGATTTTTCTCCCAAAACGTTTAAAATTTAAAATTTTAGATCTTGACAGAGTATATTATATGTATTTAGCGTTTAAAATTTTAAGATTTAGGGATTAGATTATATTAAATTTAAGCTAATAGGATTTTACTTAGGGTTTAGACTTTTCTTTTGGGTTATAATGTTCATGATAAAAAAAAATTTAGATTTCATGGGATATAATGTTATTTGAATGAGTAATGTTATTTTTTTAAAGAAATGTTGATATAAAAAAATGGAAATGCGGGCACCTGGATCGATGGGTGCGCACAAGCACGCAACGAAGCAACTATATATATATATATATATGATCCTGTCCGAATCACCGAACCAAAGGACGCTGGGCACGTGGCGCGCTCCTAGTCGATGGCGTGGGTCCTCGTCTAGGTGCAAGAACCTCCGGCGAACCTGCACAGAAGTCGGGCTGGGAAGGGGTTCCCGGCAGCGACCCTCCGACGCTCAAGTCAGGCGAAGCTCAATAGAGAGAAAGTGGCTCCAAAACTCGTAGCATGCATACCTTCGGCGAAGAATGAGGGCCTTTATATAGGGTAGCAAAGAAGTGAGTGTACACCTACCGAGGCGTACACGTGTCCATGGCCCATACCCGAGTAAGGGCTTGTCAGTGAGCTTCCCTGACCCATACTGCTACAGTCCAAGCATGTCCTCGATGGGACAGCGAAATCTCCTGTCATAAGATTTGGAGCATGGCCTGCACGTGAAACATACCTGCTGTCAGAAAAAGACGTCCCTTGACCTTTTCCCCTTTGCTCCAGATCTGTCGTCCGGTCGGCCAGCTCCCTCTACATCCGGCCGGGCATATGCGGTGGTTTACTTGGGGAGATTCTCCATCACGTGCTTTGTGGAAACTATTAGCAGTATGTTACCTTATGGCTTTGGTCGAGCGTGCAGTCCGCTCGTCCCTGCGATCTTTCCCACTGAGCGCCAGAACCCTGATTTCAACAGGGCGCCTTTAACCATCAGTCAAACATCGTCCGGTCGGCCAGCCGATCGGACTCATCCCTCTCTGGAGGTTCGATTCCACCGGACAGCTGGCTGGCCGTCCGGTCGGACCCGACCCTCTCCGGATGGACAACTGCCACTTTGACTTCCACGTGGCGTTGACTCCACAGGGCGGGGTTCCCTGTTCTTACCACCGGATCAATATATATAAAATATGGTATCTGACATAATTATCTTGTACAGTTAGGAGTGTAATTGAGTCAAATCGAACTCTTAAATATTTGAACTTGACTCATTTATAATCAAGTCGAGCTTGAACTTTATTTAATCAATATATTCATGGCTCACGAGTTTATTCGAGCTTTTATCGAACCTAAACGAACTTAATAAATATAAATTATAAATTTAAATTTTTATTAAAAATTAAATTATATTTTTAGAAAAAAATATAATATTCTTATTAAAATTTATAATTTTATTCTAATAAATAAATTTAATATATTTATCTATATTTTGAATAAGTAAATGTCAAATATATAAATTTAATATCAAAATTATTATTATTTTTATTTAAAGTTAATTCATGAGCTTAATGAATGTGTTCACGAGCTGAGTATTGTGAAACTTGAGTTTGATTTATTTATCTTAACGAGCCTTATTAAATGAGCTCAAACGAACTTTTATCGAATCGTGCTTCGAATAGCTCATGGACGGCTTAATTTATTTATACCCCTATGCACAATGATAGACGACAATAAACATGGATGATCTGATATGGTCATTTTTTTTATTTCCCTCTCTTATCTGTATATAATACTTTTCACTTTTTAGCATACAAATATCTCTCCTACATTGCAATATTAGTACTCATTTTTAAAAACTAGTACCAACGTTGATTTAAAATTAGCACCAGCATTAGCCAATACTATATTGATACTGAGCTTTAAATATTGATATTGATGTTTAAAGATTAACATATTTAAAACTCGTACTAGCTAACACCATGTTACTACTTGTATTTATATTTATATGTACTAATGACTATATAGTAGTTATCGTATATTAATTGTGATAATATTATAAGAGCTATATCATTTTGGTGTTGATTTTTTAAATTAGTACCTTATCAAATGGGGGGAAACAGAGAATTTTAAGGAAAAAACGAAAAATTATTAATGCAGATGAGAAAAAAAAACGTTGAATATAGACGAAAGAGATTAAAAAAAAATAATCTAACTGTATCAGATCATTTTCATCCGATATCGTCCACAATCGCTGTCTGGTAGGACTTGATTCTTTGTCCAGGAAATGTAACAATGGAGCAGCCAATGAATTCAGCGCCACGTCAACCTCTAATTTTTTTCAACTGCCGCCCAATAATGCCACTATTTCACCTTTACCTTAAGTTTTTTTGACCCAAATTGTGCTACTTTTTTAGTTTTTCGCCTTAAAAAACAGAGCCTTTTAAGGGAAGGAATTGATGGCAGAGAGTAAATATTTTTGACTTCCAACTCCTACTAGTTTTCAAATTTCCAATTAGAGACCAAATGAAGTTGACTGTCACCGTCCATTCATCCGTCCAAATTAATTGCTGAAAATATCTCTTATTTAATATGAACCACTGTAATTTACAGTTAATAGACATGGTGAATTTCTCAATTCCCTCAAAAACAGAAGGATCTTGTGTCTGTTAATACGCGTACAAAAGAATTTGTCATCACATTAAAAACAAAAAGAATTAACTTTTTTAGGGGAACACTTATTGCTTTTTGGCCCCTCAAATTTTGTTGTTAAAATTCAAGTGTGTACTTGGATCAATGCTTTGCCTCCTTCAAGCACTTGAGCACGATGTTTGTAGTCCTCGACACCAAGTCCGACCAATCCCTGTTTAATTGAGGATTAGGAATTAAACAATGTTAAGTAAAATTACGTAAGTTTTTGGGGTAAAATGAAAAATGTGCTTGATAAGTTACCCGTTCTTGGAGTCGAAGGTCAAACCGACGGTGTGCTTGGCCTCGCGGATGGCCCTGGCGTAGCGGGCGAGGTCCTCCTGCGACTGGGCGGCGGCCTTGGCGGCGGGGCTTACGGCTAGCTCCGACGGCTTGACGTCGCAGAAGATGGGGATGAGCTTCTTGTCGGCCTCCACCATCAAGGCGAGCTCGTGGAGGCAGAAGACGGAGTCGCAGTAGCGCGGGGAGAAGATGGCGACGCCGACGCGGCACTGCCGGATGCCGGCGTGGATGCGCTCGTAGATCTTGTCGCCGGGCTCCATCGACCTGCTGTCGAGGAACGGCCGCGCGTTCGCCCGCACCAGACGGTCGTAGAGCAACCCCGCCACGGAGCTCTTGGTGTCCACTCCCCTGTGGCTCAGGAACACGTCGACCTCCGCGCACTTCCTGGACGTCCGCCGAGCATTTCCGGCCTCGGTGGAGACGGTGGGATTCCTCGTCGGAGCTTTTACTCCTCTGTCCCTGCACCTGGTGAGGACCCTAGAGGCTTCGGCGCGGCAGGGGAAGACGACGCGGCGGACGGAGGCGGCGGCAGCGGCGGCCATGGCTGCTGTGGACAGTAAATTAATGCTGTACAAAAATTAATTAACGTGCGACGAGAGATTAATTAACTAAATCTGGTTGGATTAACGAGGATTATCTCTAGGTGAGTTATGGAGATCGATCGAGAGATAAAATATATAGCAACAAGATCGTTTGAATAAGGAAAAACTTAAGGTTTAGGTTTTGAAATTCGAACGAATACTTTGAATTAGCAGACTCTTTCAAAGCCGAATCGATGTCTACTAATATTCAATTTCAAGGGTGATGACCTTGAAAATTATTATGTTTTATTAAATTATAATTAATCCCTATCACTGTTTAGATAATGCCTACTACATTCTCAAAGATATTGTAAAAAAAAATATTTTCTAATAACTTTTAAAAATATTATTTATATAAATTCCTAAGAATTTCATTGGCATTTTCATGGGTAGCTAGGGTCATTGTAATAGAGATTAACAGAAGCATATTAATGGATTATTGATACAATTATATAGATAGAGGAAGATGATTCGTGAAGGAGAAAGAGTATTGATAACTTAGCAGTTAAAGCTTCTGTCTTCATGTTTCGAGACATGCCACTAAGCTTGAAACTTGACCTAAATTTCAAACATCATCTATTGGCCGCCTAGGAAGCTCATCGATTTAGGCACGGGACATGACTAAATCAGAGATTTAGTGCACATATTTCATCTATGCCTCCATTTAATATATTAGATCATTAGAAACATTCGATTTGAATTCCAAGCCCAAAGAATGGGCAAAGAGAGGCTAAGTAAGCTCTTATAGGATAAGCAGTTGAATCAAAGGGTGGGTGTTTGAGGGAGTCTAATCAACGAGGGAGAAAAGTATGAGTTTGGAAAACAATATGTTTTGAAGAACAGTTTTCCTTAATGCTAAAAGCATGTGCCGTCTTGTATTCTAGAATTTGATGAGTTGTGAGCTTGTATGAAATCTCATCTAGTTCTGACTTCATGCATAAAGAGGCTAACATAGAGCTCTTCGACATCATGCATAACAAGAACTTAAAGAACAATTGACGGGTGAACAATATGAGCCTGATACAGAGGAGGTTGAGTTGAACAAAGTTATCAATGCCGCTGAAGCATCGAATTATCTTCATAATCACTTCAAACTCTCCGACGTTCACTGCGATTTGAAGCCCAGTAACATTCTTGTGTGGCTCAAGAATGTCAATGGGATTGAGGGGATCTATTGGCTATGTTCCTCCAGGTGAGACTGTGTTCCGATTGATCACTCAACTGCTAATTATTTTGCAGTAGGCTACTCTGTTTCCTCTGATGTGATGGGATGTCTGTAGCTTTGGGATGATTTGTACATTTATATATTTAAAATTCTTTATTAATCATATTTTAAACGCAATGAAAAGAAATTTAAATACGAGACTTGACTTTGACTTCGCTTCATTTGTTTTTCCAAGCCAGGGACAGTGAAATACGGAATTATGATTTTGACGAAATGGGAGAAATATAAACATCAGGTTTGACTTTAACTCTCGGCGGCGATTGTAGTTTGTTGGACAATAAGTCTGCCGAAAGTTCAGGCCAAGGAGCTCAGTTGATATAAAAAATAATCAAATTTATCGAGAATTAACTTATGATAGAATCTAATTTCTGCCGAAAATTATGAACAGAGTCTAATTTTCATCTAACATTTTCGATGAAATTTAATTTCTATATCGACGGAAATTAGTTTCCGTTAGTAATTTTAAAAATAAAATTAGGACACTATCCATTCTCCTCTTGCGTGCTCATTTTTCTCCTCTTCGGTGATCCCGACGCGATCTCTCCTCTCCGATAATCTTAGGATAAGTTCTTTCCTTCCCAAGTCATTTTCTCCACTTCCCGACCTCTATCGGTCACCAGCACGCGGCTGGCGGTTGTGCTGGCCGCTAGCAAACGACGGGTGACTGTGTTGGCCATCACCAAGCGATCGACGACTGTGTTGGTCGCTAGCAAGTAGTTGGTGGCTTTGCTGAAAGGTTTGATCAACCGGTCACGATGGATAAGCTTGATGTAGCTAAAAGAATGAGGATACTATAGTTCAGTTAGTAGAAATGTCTCTCTAATTTTATGAGATTGTTCTTTTAATGTTTGAGATTTTATTTCTTAGATGTTAATATTGATTATTTAACAAATTATACATCTTGATATTCTTTAGGTATTATTAAGCTTCAATAATACCATGAAAATATAAGTTGAAATCATGTAATATTTTGTTAAATACATATAACGGAAGGTGATGTACTGTATAGTTATGTCTTCTTATTCATCCTTCACCTATTGATGCATTAAGGAAATAAAATAAGCATAACGTTGAATCATGTCACATCACTTGTATTGTTTGATAGGATTTTATAGAGCCTATTGATTCATAACATCATTCAAAAGTCTTCGTGTGAACCAAGACATCCTCTCCTATATGGGGACTTACATGGTAGTTAGATGAGGTACTAATCCTTACATGGTAGTTAGATGAGGTACTAATCCTTTATGGTCTCGATTATTTGATTTTATTTAATTCGTTACCAAATCTTCTAATACAGCCAAAATCTAAACTAGGTACTAATCAAACATAACATTTAACATAGTTAGCTATAAGTTGACACTATCCTCTAGAGCAATTTTAGATTCAAAAGTTACCAGATTATTCTATTGAGAGAAAGATAAGGTGAAGATATACTTACAAAGAGATGGAGGTGGAACAAAACGAAAGAGACACAACATTTAATATGCAATAAATTTTGCAAATATGATAACAAAGGGCTTATTGTCTGAAATGTATGACCATATTGCTTCACTTACTGAGTTCATTAGTTTTGGTTGCTTGAAGGACTCAAGAAACACTTCGTCTTCAAGAAACAACTAGTGATTTTTTTTCTTAAGTAGCTCACTGCATCTTTCTCAAAGTCCAACAAGCAATCAAAACTAATGAGATCAGTGATGCGGCGATAAAGCGAGGCCCACTCAGCATGAGTCAACCACCGAGGTAAAGGTCAAAGTCAAGGTGGTCAATACCAAAGTGTCAAAAGGCTAGCCTACGATGACCGAGCGAGGGATGACTACAATGGCCGGTCGGGGCAATCAGTGTCCGATCAGCAAGAGACATGTCCGAGCTGACCACTTATCTAGCTCGAGATAATATGGTAAGACAGCCAAACACTCAGTATGGAATGGCAGGGCGCTGAGGAGACCGAAGGGCTTGTCCGATCGAGAGGGACAAGTTATTACACCCAGTCACCGTAAGGAAGAGTAGTTGAGGCCAACAGAGCAGAGGAGTTCCGGGCGAGTGGTTATCTCGATCGACCAAGCAGCTACCCCGCTCGGCCAAACAGCGGGACTAGTGTCATATCTCTCAATATCCTTTTGGGAGATAGTGTCGCTGACACGAGGCATGACCAACAGGTAGATCCTACAGCAGGGGGAGGAGCTTCTGCTGTCTAGTAAGGTATATGCATGCTCTGTTAAGGTATGGTGTTAGAGACACTTTCCTGATAAGTCCTTTCATAGGACACATTAGAGAACATGCCCATGCCTCGAGGAGCATGCACATAGCCCACCAAGGCTCTATATAAAGGGGGTCCAAGCATCGGCAGAAGTACGCGTTATTCACTATTTACGCTCGTGTTACTGTTGCTCCGCTTTCCTCTATAGTTCCGGTGACTGACTTGAGCGTCGGAGGGCCAACGGCGGGGACTCCTTCCTTGGCTTAGCACTGAAGTTACTTGTTTTGCATAGCGGAGCGTGGTCTATAGCCAGTCAGCACAACAGTCACATCCCCAGCTTTCCACCTTCGCATTTTCGGACATGATCATTTTGGCATCATTTGTGGAAACATAGCCTGCACCCGAGATGAGAAGATGGTGGATGCTGGACAACTCACCACAGCGACGCTGACGAATAAGGAGCTTGATATAGTTATACAAGCCCGAGTGGCATGGATAGTGGAGCAACAACAACAACAAGCGTTAGTTGAGTGCCAAGTGTATGAGCCAGCAGCATCAGCAACAGGACATCAAGCAGGATATGGAGACCAAGTGGAGTGTGCATCCGTTCGAGGACAAAACAAGAAGCCGACAGGCATGTACAGGGAGGCACCCAATGCGCCGATTCCCTTTCATAATATAGAGCGTTGTTCCGGACTCTATCAGAGGAACGAGGTCGAGCAGACAAGGACCGGGGGTCTTCCTCGGATGACTCACCTGTTTAAGATGCATGAAAGTGGAAGGCACCAAGGGAGGATGATTCGCCCAAGCGGATCAATCAACAATTCTCTTAGGGGATTCTGGACGACCCTCTGTCAAGGCACTACACCCCATTGGCAATCGAAGAATACAGTGGAACTACCGATCCGGACGACCACTTGGCCACGTTTGACAACGTGGCCACACTTCCTCACCACACTCTTCGGATTAGCACAACGTTGGTTCAAGAGATTTCCAAATGGATCAATTCTCAGGTTTAAGGACTTTCGAGCAACGAGTTTAAACCTAAGTCTTCGTCAACAGTTGAGTGATGACTTTAAACCCAAGTCTTCATCAACAGTCGAGTGACGACTTTAAACCCTAGTCTTCACCAATAGTCAAATGACGACTTTAAACCTAAGTCTTCATGAATAGTCGAGCTACGACTTTAAACCCCAGTCTTCACCAACAGTCAAACGACGACTTTCAACCCAAGTCTTCGTTAACAGTCAAGCGACAACTTTAAACCCCTGTCTACGTCAACAGTCGAGTGACGACTTTAAACCCCACTCTTCACTAATAGTTGAGCGGTGACTTTAAACACAAATATTCGTCAACAGTCTAGTGGCGACTTTAAACCTCAGTCTTCACCAACAATCGAATGGCGACTTTAAACTCAAATCTTCGACAATAGTCGAGTGACGACTTTAAACCCCAGGCTTCACCAACAGTGAGCTGCGACTTTAAACCCAAGTCTTCGTTAATAGTCGAGCGGCAACTTTAAACCCCCTATCTATGTCAACAGCCGAGCGACGACTTTAAATCTTAGTCTTCACCAACAGTCGAGTGGAGACTTTAAACCCATATCTTCGTCAACAGTCGAGCGACAACTATAAAACCTTGTCTACGTCAATCAATAGTCGAGCAGTGACTTTAAACCCCTGTCTATGTTAACAGTCGAGCGGCGACTTTAAACCCAAGTCTTTATCAACAGTCAAGTGGTGACTTTAAACCCAAGTATTCATCAATGGTAGAGCGACAACTTTAAATCCTGGTCTTCACCAAGAGTCGAGCGATTACTTTAAACCCAAGTTCGTGCCTTCAATAGCTGAGCGGCGATTATAAACCCATGTCTATAATGAATAACGGCTGATCGACCGCTCTAAGATCAAGTCTATGACAAATGAAGAGGATCGACGAATATATAAGCTGAGAATAAGGCTGACCAAGAAACGTACTACTCTAAGAAGCAGTTTTCACTAAAATAAGGTCATTTAGCAGTGTTGAAGTGATGGCTCGGACATCCCAGCGATTGGATACATCGACGATCGGGAGGACATGAAACCACACTTAGAAAATTTTCGCAAAATGGTAAGTGTTTCGTAACCCTACTCGAGCCGAGCGGTGATGCATGCATGAACAAGTGCGGCAACTACCAAAGCAAAAAAATGTTGAACGACGATGCATGATGAAATACAAAATCAAATAAACAAAGATACGCCGAACGGGCGATCATGCATTAAGACTTAGAAAATTTTTACAAGTTTGAAAGGGGCAGTACAAAAGGAAGCAAGCTTCGTAGGGGCTGGGTCACGCAAGGTAATCCAACACATCATCGGGCAGTGACTCGATCAGTTTGTCTCGACTGATGACCTTGTTGTTCAATGCGGTTGGGATATAGTCGTCACCTTTTAGCTAGTTGAGTGTCCCATCAATTGCAATGTTAAAGAGGCGGAGCGCCCGGTCAGTAAGCTGATCGTTGAAAGGGTCTGAGCGAAGGTAGTCCCACTTCAAAATCTGGAATCGACTAGACTCTGTGCCTTGATACTCCTCTAAGGCCATTCGGGAAGCCCCCAACTGAGCCTTCAAAGTAGCCATCTCGATATTCTTAGCGGCAAGCTGTACTTGCGTCGTTGCTTACTCAGCCGATCGACTCTCCCGCTTGGCATTCAAGAGCTGCCTGGTCCTCATTAAGGTTTAGAGCAAGAATTCGAGCCTTTGTATTCTTGATCTCTAGGTTCTCAATTGTTCAAAGCTTCCTGGTATTGGCTGAATGGATCTTCAACTCGAAGAAGCTGACCTGCTTATTAAGTCTTACCAGTTGCGAAGCCTGCTCGGCGCTCTTGCCCATCTTTGCCTCTAGCAACTCAGCGCTCTTTTGCAGATCGACCTTCAGTTGGACCGCTTCAGTAGTCAGCTGCTCCAAGCAAGCCTCAGAAGCCGCAAACTGGCCGCTCGGGGCATGCAGCTGTTGGACTTCATGCTCCAAAAATGTGAGCCTCTGACATATGGTCAGGCTCTCAATCCAATACTGCAGCAATAGAGAAATTGTAAGAGCCGAGCGAATAAAAAGAAATAAGTATAAAGGCAACATATATACCCTAGTGGACATCTGGGTATGATTGTTTGCAAGCTCCCGTGGAGAGATGACCACCGCACGGGCCTAGGCATCAGCCCATATTTGTGTGAGTGGCCCTTGGATCCATATCTGGTGCTCGGAGGTGTGGGATGCAATGTCATCCGGACTGCGCCACTTCTTGATCTGTAAATGGATAATTGTCGTTATTTGTCTCTGGCCGCTCGGACCAGAGGGTTCCTAGGTAGCTCTGCCCGTAGACTGGGGTATTAGGGCTGGTTGGATGTGGGACACTTGGGCAGCCGACAAAGGTTGGGGTGGCATGAAGGCGACTGCTGGTGCGCAAATTGTCCCCAGCGGCAGCTTGGACAACGACGATGTCCGATCGGATGACAATGAGGTGTGGTGCGCTTCGGCTCCTTGCTCGGGAACAGTAGGTGTGGATGTGTCGCCCCGCTTGGAGGATGATCACGAACCGGCTTGGACTGGAGTTTGCAAAATGGAAGTGGCAGAGCGGGAGGACGTTTTTGCGCGACATCTCTTGCATCGTTGTAGGGGTTTTCCAAAAGTGGCTGACTCAGAAGCCACCATGATCGGCAACATCGAGGGCCATTCGGGAGGAAAGTCCGTTGAAGCGGTCACTGCCCCACAAGCCGTATTTTATGTTGGGAGATTGTTGGTACAATATTCCCCAGGTAAAGGTTGACCTAGTTTGACTGAGCTTGAATTGGGTCAAGTTCGAGTCTTAATATTTATGTTTTGATGGTTTGACAATACATGTTGACAATACATGTTTGACAATACATGGAGATTGCAGGTACAATTGTTCATGTGTGGAGATTGTGATGAAGAGTCAAGTAGGTCAAGGTTGACCGGATACTTGACTGGAAAATCCTGGTGAGTGAAGCCAGGTGAAAGTCCTAACTTGGAGGTTAGGCAAAGGAAGTCCTGGTGAGTGAAGCCAGGCAGAAGGAAATCCTGGTGAGTGAAGCCAGGTGAAAGACCTAGTGAGTGAAGCTAGGTAGAAGGAAATCCTGGTGAGTGAAGCCAGGTGAAAGACCTAGTGAGTGAAGCTAGGTAGAAGGAAATCCTGGTGAGTGAAGCCAGGTGAAAGACCTAGCGAGTGAAGCTAGGCAGAAGGAAATCCTGGTGAGTGAAGCCAGGTGAAAGACCTAGTGAGTGAAGCTAGGCAGAAGGAAATCCTGGTGAGTGAAGCCAGGCACGAGGAAATCCAGATGGATAAAGGCTGATCAGACATCTGGTGTTGGAAAGTCCAAGTAGGTCAAAGGGATTGACCGGATACTTGGCACGAGAAGGAAAGTCCAAGTAGGTCAAAGAGATTGACCGGATACTTGGCACGAGAAGAAAAGTCCAAGTAGGTCAAAGGGATTGACCGGATACTTGGCACGAGAAGGAAAGTCCAAGTAGGTCAAAGGAATTGACCGGATACTTAGCACGAGGAGAAAAATCCAAGTGGGTTAAAGGGATTGACCGGACACTTGGTGAGCGAGTCCTAGCAGGTCAAGGGTGACCGGATGCTAGGCACAATGAACTAACAGGTCATGGATGACTGGATGTTGGTTTAGGGGGCTTTGGACTTGGTTTTGGGCAAAAACCAATGTCTGAATCGATCAGCCGATCGATTGGCTGATACCCAATCGATCGGCCGATCGATTGGAAAGGTCCCCGCGACAAGCCTCGAGTGGGCAAGTCGCAGAGCGTACAGAACGTCTCTGGATCGATCGGTCGATCGATCCAGAGACCCCAATCGATCAGTGGATCGATTGGGGTGGCGCGTTTGTACGCGATAAAGGCCGGATCGATCAGCCGATCGATCCAGGCATTTCCTGCAGAGCACAGAGGCGCTCTGGATCGATCAGTCGATCGATCCAAAGCCTCCCCGATCGATTAGGAGCAATCCAATTGTTCAGGATCCGACCGTTGCCGTCGTATTTAGCTGCAGACATTCAATTCCTTCGGCAGAACTTCACCGAATCATCTCAGTTTCTCCACAGCTCCTTCACAAAATTCAGATCGCCAGTTCTTGAAGGTTCTTGGAGGTTTTCCAAGTCAAGAGGCGGATCTACAGCTGAAGAAGAAAGCTAGGGTTAGAGTTTCCTTATAAGCTTGTGCTGTATTTTGTTTCCCTTTCCCTTTCTTCTTGTAGTGTGAACTTGTAGGGCTTCTCCGCCTTCGGTAGTTACCGAAAAGGAGTGTTTATTAGTGGAGGTGTGTGTGTGTGTGTGCGTGGATCCTTGGATTAGTCACCTCTTGTGAGGTGGATACCAAGTAAATCCTTTTTGTTAGCGTTGATTGTTTTGTTTCTTGTATTTCCGCTGCACATCTTTGAAGAAACAAGCAACGCCGACCACAAGCACGCGACGAGCTATTCACCCCCCTCTAGCTACATTTCGGTCCCAACAATTAGTATCAGAGCGAGGTCGCTTTTCACCGGAATCATATCCGGAAGGGGCAAACAAAACAAGCAAAGCTAGAGGGTGAAGAAGTTGGAGCAAATTCATCAAAGTCAAAGAATTCAAGAAGCTCAACTTCAAGATGCAATTCCAAGATGGACTTGGATTTGACACAAGGGTGGCTCCACCGTACACATCTACAAGCTTCGATCTTTGGAAATCAAGGATCGAAAACTTCTTGATGATGGAGATAGAGCAATGGTTTGCTCTAATGGAAGGATTTGAAGCTCCAACAAACTCCATGGGCAAGCCTCTCAAGAAAAGCAAATGGAGTCAAGAGCAAGTACAAAGGAGCAAGACAAATGATAAAGTGACCAAGCTTTTGGTCAATTTATTGCCAAGCAATATTTTGGCTCAAGTTGGAGAATTCAAAGATGCCAAAGAGCTATGGAGCAAATTGACATTGCTTCATGAAGAACCCTCCACTGTACCAAGTCAAGATAAATCCAAAGAGGGCGACTCATTGGAGCAAGACCAAGAGGAGGAGGACTCCGAGGTTGAGAGATGCTCAACTTCCGAAGAAGAAGTCCAAGAAGCTTCATCTTCAAAGGAGTACAATGAAAAGGACAAAGAGGGAGCATACTCTTTGTTCAATATACAAGACGAAGATGATGAAGCCTCCACCTCTAGGATTGAGGGGGAGTGTAGATCATTGACCCCGGAGCAAGAAGAAGCTTCTACATCCGGGTCAAAAAGAGAAGAAGAGGATGAAGTAGCTTCCACCTCCATAAGTCAAGTCAAATCTAATGGAGGAGCCTCACTATCGGATCCAGAGGAAGCCTCTACATCCACATCAAAAGGAGAAGATGCCACCCCTACAAGCAAAGGTATAACAATTTCAATAGAGAATAACAAAAATCATATCATATGCTTTGAATGTAGGGAACATGGGCATTACAAGAGTAAATGCTCTAAATTGGCCAAGAAGAAGGGCCAAGTGGCACAAAAGGGCAAGGAGAAGCCCAAGGAGACTGCTCCCGGAAAAAAAAAGGAGCAAGGAGCACATTGTGTGCTTTTTGTGCAATCAAAAGGGGCATTACCGGAGTCAATGTCCCAAGAGGAAGAAAGCGGTCAAGGCTCAAGGAGGAAGCTCAACTCAAGGGGGAGCCTCCAAGGTAAAAAGAAAGGTAACATTTATTGAGTCTACTCCTTTAAATCATGGTAAAAAGCATGCTAGTGCTAATTTGTATCATTTTAATGCTATTTATCATAAAAATAAGAAGCATGATAAAATTAATGAAAATCATATGGCTCTCCATGCTAAGACTACCACACCTAGGGTTAGGAAGGTAGATGAAAATTTAGGCAAGAAAACTAAGGGTTTTAGTTATAAGCCTAGAAACAAAATTGCTCATGGACTTAATGGAAAACCAAAAACTAAGGATTTAATGATAGAAAATCAAGTCTTGAGATCAAGGCTTGATAAAATGGAAAATACCCTAAAAAGGATGGAAAATATCCTTAAAGGGCAAAATGAGCAAAATCTAGTTTTAGGACAACAAGGGTCATCCAAGGGCCAAAGGGGTTTGGGATACAAACCTAAAACTAAAAAGGATGTACCTACTTACCATAGAGTTCCATATAGTTATGGAACAAACCCTAAGTCTAGAGGTCAAGTCAAGGATACAAGGGAAGTTATCCCTAGAAGTATCTTTGCAACAACAAACGTGACTAAGACTTCTAAGAAGTCTAAGAAAGTCACAAAGAAGGTCACAAGGGAAGCAATCCCTAAGGTTGACCTAGAAAATGTGACCAAGGCTTCTAAGAAGCCTAACAAGGTCACTAGGAAGGTATCTAGGGAGGTTATCCCTAGTGAGTACCTAGAGCACCCAAGGAGCACCAATAGGTTTTGGATTCCTAGGAGCATCTTCTCTACCTTATAAATGGGTTAGAGAGTGTCAACTCTAAGAAGAAGGGTAGTTAACCCAACTTTGAAGAAATTGACACTCAAGGAGCATTTTCAAGGTTATTATTAACTTTTAAAAATGAAATAGATTTATCATTTACTCTTTGGAAGAGTAAAATGTGCCTAATTCCAGAAATATTGATTTTAATCTTAATTGGCACAATTTGGGAAAACATAAGAAATATCAAGTTGGGACTTTGGTGTTTTCTTAGTAATTTAAGGCAAATTTAAGCCTTAACTCATTTGATTACTCTTTAAAAGAGTAAATTGTGCCAAAATTTGAGGAATATGCTTAATTGAGATTGGCACAAATTAGGAAAAGCAAAAGAAATGTCAAATTTGGTTTTTGACATTTTCTTGGGAAATAGTGGGCAATCTAGGGTTTAAACTCTAAGATTAGCTAATGTTTAAGGATACTTAGATAGTTACTCTAGGTATTTCATTAATGCTAAAACTTGTCATGCATTGTTTGCTCACTATATACCATGACATCATATTTAGTTTTGTATTTTGCATTCATGACTTACTATGAAAAATACAAAAATACCATGTCATGACATACATACATTATGTAGTTATAGGAAATTTTCTTTTAAAAAATTATTTCTTTTTGATGTATGCCATAACATTATCATGCATTATGTTTATTTCCTTAAAATTAAGGACAAATGGCATTTATCAACAGGTGGTATCAACAAGTGACATCCTAGGTGGATGTTCAATATCCACAAAATACCTAGATAGATATGCATGATCCCTAGATTAGGACAAAACTAAATTTTACATCTCACAAAGACCTATAAGATGACTTGTATGTGTTTTGTGCACAGTAGATACAAGTGAGATGTTAGGATGATGAACAAAACTCAACATGCTGAGTTAGTGCATTTCTTTGAGTTTTAAGTTCATCAAAACACATAGTTATGTGTTTTCCCATCATTGGGAAAGCTAATGTACAAGTTATGTGCATTAAGCCCATGGAACATGGTGGGATATTAGTTTTTGAAAATTGGTTTAAATATATTTTGGAAAACCTTGATGAAGGCTATCTTTTGATAGTAATCATCATTGAATAGTTGAACACAAACTTGAAGAAAACACTAAAGTTTTTATAAGTTTGTGTCAATCTTTGAAAATATGATGTATTTCCTTAGAAACTATTTTTCCATGATAATATATGCCCTAAATAGTGTCTACACAAATTTTTATGATTTTTAAAATTTTATAGAATTTTCTAGGGGTTTCTGAAGTTGATTGAAATGAAATTTCAGCAACTATCAGACCTCAATCGATCACCCGATCGATTGAAGGGTCTCAATCGATCGGGCGATCGATTGAGGGCAGGCTTCTCGCGAACAGAAGCCGTCTGGATCGATCCACCGATCAATCCAGCCCTTCTGAATCGATCAGTGGATCGATTCAAGATGGTTTAATCGATTGGAACCCAACTCCAATCGATCGAAGATGCTGATTTTGGCTGGGAAAGCTTATTTTCAGCATTTTGAACCTATTTCAGTCTATGTAACCATTCCAACCCCCTAAAAATACATTTATATACATAAAAAGGGTGTTTTCATGTTGAAAACAAGGATGGATTGGTTGAGGAAGACTAAATTGACGTTTAGGTTGAGGTTTACTTAAAATTTTGAATATTTAAACCTTAAAACTTCAAAATTTGGGTTTCCTAAAGTTTTAGGGATTCCAAGTCATTGTTGGTGCAATGATAGAAGTTACCACCATGTCTTTAGGGGGAGGTACTCTTTAAGAACATGAAAATTATTTTTCATACACCGTGGAAGGTGGTTAACCTTCCTTAGTGAAAGATGCTCAAGGTTGAGCATTGGATTACAATGGAGAGTGGATATCTTCATTGTTTGAGTTGTAAATGCTTAAGGTTGGGCATTTATCTACATTGGGGGAGAATGTAGGGTTAAGGATAAATGAAAGGTATGGGACTTTCATTATCGGGTTGATCACAACGAGTGAAGTTGTGAACAACGTTAAGCAACTCTTCAGAGGGAGAGTTTCTTTTTGATGTGTGCCCAAAGTTGGGGTTAGTTTTGATGTGTGCCAATAGGGGGAGAAAATATAGGGTTTAAGTTAGGACTTCATTATCTAAGAGGGAGTTTGCCCTCTTAGAAGGAGAATGAAAGGTTTAACTTATGTCTTCATTACCTAGTGGCATGAAGGAGGTTTAGGCTAAGAGATTAGCCTAACTTAAAGAAGGTATTGTCAAATATCAAAAAGGGGGAGATTGTTGGTGCAATATTCCCCAGGTCAAGGTTGACCTAGTTTGACTGAGCTTGAATTGGGTCAAGCTCGAGTCTTAATGTTTATGTTTTGATGGTTTGACAATACATGTTGACAATACATGTAGACAACATATGGAGATTACAGGTGCAATTGTTCATGTGTGGAGATTGTGATAGAGAGTCAAGTAGGTCAAGGTTGACCGGATACTTAACTGGAAAATCCTGGTGAGTGAAGCCAGGTGAAAGTCCTAACTTGGAGGTTAGGCAAAGGAAGTCCTGGTGAGTGAAACCAGGCAGAAGGAAATCCTGGTGAGTGAAGTCAGGTGAAAGACCTAGCGAGTGAAGCTAGGCAGAAGGAAATCCTGGTGAGTGAAGCCAGGTGAAAGACCTAGTGAGTGAAGCTAGGCAGAAGGAAATCCTGGTGAGTGAAGCCAGGTGAAAGACCTAGTGAGTGAAGCTAGGCAGAAGGAAGTCCTGGTGAGTGAAGCCAGGCACGAGGAAATCCAGATGGATCAAGGCTGATCAGACATCTGGTGTTGGAAAGTCCATAGGTCAAAGGGATTGACCGGATACTTGGCACGAGAAGGAAAGTCCAAGTAGGTCAAAGGGATTGACCGGATACTTAGCACGAGGAGAAAAGTCCAAGTGGGTTAAAGGGATTGACCGGACACTTGGTAAGCGAGTCCTAGCAGGTCAAGGGTGACCGGATGCTAGGCACAATGAACTAACAGGTCATGGATGACTGGATGTTTATTTAGGGGGCTTTGGACTTGGTTTTGGGCAAAAACCAATGTCTGAATCGATCAGCCGATCGATTAGCTGATGCCCAATCGATCGGCCGATCAATTGGAAAGGTCCCCGCGACAAGCCTCGAGTGGGAAAGTCGCAGAGCGCACAGAACGTCTCTGGATCGATCGGTCGATCGATCCAGAGACCCCAATCGATCAGTGGATCGATTGGGGTGGCGCGTTTGTACGCGATAAAGGCCGGATCGATCAGCCGATCGATCCAGGCATTTCTCGCAGAGCACAGATGCGTTCTGGATCGATCAGCCGATCGATCCAAAGCCTCCCCGATCGATTGGGAGCAATCCAATCAATCGGGATCCGACCGTTGGCGTCGTATTTAGCTGCAGGCGTTCGATTCCTTCGACAGAACTTCACCGAATCATCTCAGTTTCTCCACATCTCCTCCACAAAGTTTAGATCGCCAGTTCTTGAAGGTTCTTGGAGGTTTTCCAAGTCAAGAGGCAGATCTACAGCTGAAGAAGAAAGCTAGGGTTAGGGTTTCCTTGTAAGCTTGTGCTGTATTTTGTTTCCCTTTCCCTTTCTTCTTGCCGTGTGAACTTGTAGGGCTTCTACGCCTTCGGTAGTTACTGAAAAGGAGTGTTTATTAGTGGAGGTGTGTATGTGTGTGTGCGTGGATCCTTGGATTAGTCACCTCTTGTGAGGTGGATACCAAGTAAATCCTTTTTGTTAGCGTTGATTGTTTTGTTTCTTGTATTTCCGCTGCATATCTTTGAAGAAACAAGCAACGCCGACCACAAGCACGTGACGAGCTATTCACCCGCTAGCTACATTTCAATCCCAACAGTTTGACTTTGTCCACCCTCACTGGTCGGTGCCTTCGCTCCTTCGGCATCGCCTAGCGGATCCTCGTGGGAGCCAATCGGCTGTAGGCCTTGACTCTCTAGTTCGGCCACTATCGCAGCATTGATCTCGGCATCCGCGAGTTTGCTCTTGCCGGCCAGACACACCCCTAACATGATGCGAGCTGGAAAAAAGAAAGTAAAATTAGTTAGATTCAAGGATGAAGAAAAGAGAGGGCATACCTAGGATGGACAGAAGCCACGTGTGGATCGGGCTCAGGCCGAACACGTAAAGGACGCCCTCCAACAACAATCGGTGAATGTGGTATTTCTGGCTGGCCAAACTGGAAGCTGCCGGGAGAAAGTCCGATCGGCTTCTGTACTTTCCCAGTGATGGGGGATTCGCCATCTCTATCTGCCAGCCGGTCGGGAAGTTTGGCCGCTCGGGAAAATGAAGAAAAAAGTAGTGGGCACTATAATGTTTATTCGAGGACGACATCTTATCAAAAAAGACTAAGCCTACTTGGGCTTGGAACAAGACGATCCCCGACTCGAACAATTTAGGGTAATAAAATTAATAGAAGAGTTGAGGAGTTAATGGAATACCGTGTAAGCGGAACACAACTACGACTCCGCACAATAGTCTAAAGGAGTTCGGCAACAGCTGATTAAGGGAAATATAGAAGTATTTACAAACAGCGGAAAAAAGGGATGAACGGTGAATGAATCCAAGGCTAGTGGTAAACTGATCATTAAAAAAACATAAAAACCCCTCTGGTGGTCCGTGTGGCCGATTGTAAGCAGATGGAATGACAACTTGGTAATCATATGGGAAGTGGTAGGTGGATTTCAGATTTTCAATGTCGCCTCCATCAAACTTGGACTCGGTGGAAGTTATTGGATTTTGAGGGATGTTCTAAGGCAATCGCCTTATGGTTTTTACTATTTATTTGATAAATATATATATTCACTATTTGAGTGCACATTCTCTATGTGTATAATTGAATCTTAAACTCACATATTAAATGTTCACGATACAATTCATAGCACGAGAGAACTTGTGATTGGATCACAACTTGTGAGTATCTCTACATGTGCAATTATGAATGTATTGGAATATTCCATAGTCGATGAATTGATGAGTTCGGATATCATCGATTCTGATAGACTAGCATGTGTTATACTCCTTGGTTTGGCCAAGCAGCTATTTTCTCACAGGCTGGAGACATTGGAATGCTGAGAGTTAAACGTGGATGCTAGTTATGATAACTAGTTCATTGGAGTGATCTGCTGTAAGACTTCATATGGTTCTCTATATATATAGATATATCAATGAAGTCCTTATTGCAGCTCGAGTACGAGTTTCCTTCGACTTGAGGTATACAAGTTACCTTTGTCATGGAGGCTTATACTTTGACATCTTAAGCAAGCATCTCATTGAGGTGTGGACCCGGGATGATTGAGTATAAGTCTGTTGGAGTGTATACTAAAAGCCTAGCTTTTTTTATAAACATTTATAAGAATCACATTGGTCAAGTGTCTACATTTATATATACTAAATGTAGATGTTCAATTAATTTATATTGTAGATAACATAGTGTGTGGTGTCACACACAGAAGATAATGTTATCGGTTCTTTATAAATTATAAACAGTAGCTCACGACCAGGATGGAAAGAAACAAACCATTGGAATGTCGTAGTGTAATTAGGTATTAGTTTATCTTAACTATATAATTACACTAGTACACTTAGAGTGTATTGAGTAGGACCATTAGAGGTCGTTTCCTTTTATACTGACTTTATAAAGGAACAAAGACCTCAGTTATTATGGAAGTGTGTGCTCTTAATCCTAATATAATAACAAGCACATATATTTGATATTTATTTCTTTAATTTATCAATGGGTGAGATTTAGTTTGATAAATCAATAAGCCCAATAAGTTGGGAAATGATATCACTTATAGTGTGTGTTGTTGATTATAGAAGAAAACTGTGTCCTAGTGATCTAGGTTGATAATGTCCCCAAGAGGAGCTCATAAGGATTGTCATGTTAAACCCTGCAGGTGGACTTAGTCCGACATGACGATAAGGTTGAGTGGTACTACTCTCGGACTAAGATATTAATTAAGTGAGTTGTCAGTAACTCATTTAATTAGTGGACATTCGACATCTTAAACACAGGGAGACTAACACACTCATAATAAAAAGGAGCCCAAAATGTAATTTGGGATTGGTGCGGTAGTTCAATAATAATTCTTTAGTGGTATGAATTATTATTGATGAAGTTAAGTTGTGTGTTCGGGGTGAACACGGGAAGCTTAATTTCATTGGGAGACCAAAACTAATTCCTCCTCTCGGTCCCTATCGTAGTCTCTTGTATATAGAGATTTATACCCACCACATACCCACCTTACCCACTCTTTGGTGGCCGGCCAAGCTAGCTTGGAACCCAAGCTAGGGCCGGCCAAGACCCAAAGGTTGAGCCAAGTTGGTGGACGGCCAATGCTTGGAGTCCAAGCATGATGTGGCCGGCCACATCATATTAAAAAGGATTTTATTTATAAATTTTTTCTTATGTGGATTCCATGGTTTTAAAAGAGAGTTTAAAATTTAAATCTTTCCTTTTATAGCTTTCTACAATAGATTAAGAAAAGATTTGAAATCTTTCCTTATTTGTAGATTAAAAGGTGGATTTTAATTTTAAGAAAACTTTCCTTTTTTAACCATGATCATGATTTAAAAGAGAATTTAAAAATTAAATATTTTCTTTTATAATTTTCTACAAAAGATTAAGAAAAGATTTGATATCTTTCATTATTTGTAGATTGAAAGAGATTTTAATTTTTTAGAGATAACTTTCTTCTTATCCCCATGTTTAAAAGAAAGATTTTAATTTATAAAATTTCCTTTTTATAATCCACCATGAAGGGAAAAATTATTAGAGAAATTTTTTATAAATTTCCGGAAACAAATTAGGAAGTTTTAATTCTTGTGTTAATTAAAACTCTCCTTGTTTTGAAGATTAAAGTGGTCAGCCATTACATATGAGAAAAGGATTTTAATTTTAATTAATTAAATTTTACCTTTTCATGTCAAAAGAATTAAGGAAGTTTTTATTTAAATTTTCTTATTTGCCAAGACCAAGGATTATAAAAGAGGGGGTAGAGGTGTCTTCATGGCTAACGACTCTATTATTTTTCTCCTTGGGTGTGGCCGGCCCCTCCTCTTTCTCTCTTCTCCATCTTGTGGCCGAACCTCATCTCATCCTTGGAGTCCTTGTGGTGGCCGGATCTTGCTTGGAGAAGAAAGAGAGAAAAGGAGGCGATATTTCTAGCATCCCTTGGAGCTTGGTGGTGGCCGAACCTCTTCATCTTTGGAGGAGCGCTTTTGGTGGCCGAAACCTAGAAGGAAGAAGAAGGTGCTTGGTGGTTCTCATCTCGGAAGATCGTTGCCCACACAACGTCCGAGGTTAGAAGAGAAATACGGTAGAAGATCAAGAGGTTATTTGCTTACAAAGAAAGGTATAACTAGTAATTATTTTCCGCATCATACTAGTTTTCTTTGTATAGTTATTTTTGGAAATACCAAACACAAGAGGCATATGATTCTAGAGTTTTCGGATTTGTTTCGAAGTTGTGTTTTTTTTATTTTATTTTTTCGAATTTGTGATTCGATTGTTCCTTTTGGTTAACCTAGAGTTATTTAAGGAAATTAAATATTAGCTTTCCTTAAAAGGCTTTGTCTAGGCGGTGGTGGTTGCTCCCATATCCAAGAAGGTCATGTGCCTCGTCATGCAGTCCTGGAAGCCAATTTTGGAAATTAATATTTAATGAAATTAATAACATAGGTGGATTTGGATCAATAGTGTTAAGTTCCGCTTGTGATTCAAATCTAAACCATCAAGAACAGATAAGTTAAATTTGGAATCAATGATATTAAGTTCCGTCTGCGATTCCTAATTTAACTTCTAAAGAACACAATAGGTTATTTAAGGAAAGGTTCGACACTTGTACAAAATTTTTGTACAGTGGAACCGACATGATTTTCCTAGGACTAACCAACAAAGTCAAAGTGCTCGAAGGTATTTGGATATCCCATAGAGGATTCATCGCTCCTTACGAGGAGACGTATATCCTATGACCACTCGTTAGGATTATTACTCAAAGTCTTTGGCCAAAGTATCACATGTTAAAAGTATGAGACTCTTAGACACATGTCAGAGTAATTTGAATCCGCAGAACGAGGAAATATTACTTGGGCTAGGTGTAATGTAGTCAGCCTAGTGGGGATTGCTATATAGATCATGCCCTGAACTAAGTGGGTATGAGACGAGTGAAAGGAACGATGCACGACTTACTATAGTTGATGAAGGGTTTGGAAGTGATTCCGAGATCAACCTATGATTTTTCGATTAATTGAGGATCATGATATACTAATAGGTACCACTCATGATCGTTCCATAATTAATAGTTAATTATGGATGGTCAACATAACCGGAAACCTATAAGGTCATACGCATTACGAGTTTATCTAATAGAAAGAAAACGAGTTTGAGAATTGAATTCTCAGATCGAGAGAGATTAAGTCTGGTTAGACCAGACGAAAGACAAATATGGAATCAGAATGGTACAACGAAAATGAGGATGAGTCACATCTTTTGAAAATGAGTTGGACACTCTTTATTTTAATTAATGAATTAAATTGGTTTGATTCTTTAATTAAAAGAGTTTTAGTTATTGAATCATGAGATTTGGTTTTAAACCATACTCAAGACTCTTGGTATGGATGACCGGTTAAAGGATTGGATTTGATCCAATCCATATATATATATATATATATATATATCATGAGATTTGGTTTTAAACCATACTCAAGACTCTTGGTATGGATGACCGGTTAAAGGATTAAGAAAAAAAACGTGAATCCTTTGTATAAGAGAAGGATTAAGAAAAAAAAAACGTGAATCCTTTGTTTTTCTCTTTTCCTCTGCCGCCGTTCACGAAGAAAGCCTCTTTGTTTTCTTTCTGCCGTCGACGAAGAAAAGGCAGACCTTACCGCTGCCGAACACAATTCGTCCCTTTTTGTGTGCCGCCGTCCATGGAGAAGAGGTCAGCCCGCTGGCGCCGCAGTCCAGTACCGGTACCCGCTCCCGCTGACAACAAGAATATGAGATTTCCTTGTGCCGCCGCCCATGGGAGCTGTCAGTGCCACCGCTGTGCGGCGCTGATACCGATCAGTGCCACTACTGTTCAGCGCCAATACTGATCGGCATGACCACTGTTTGGCGCCGATACTGATCGGTGCGACCGCTGTTCGGCGCCGATACTGGTCGGCGCGATCATTGATCGTTGTCATTCATCACCTTTCATGTCGTCAGGTTGCTTCAGCCGTAAGACATGAATCGGACCATGATTCCTCTCTCGGATCGAACCGTTACCCACCTTTGGCTAGTACCGAAGCGGAGATATGACTTGAACTTATTGAAGTCATCTCTAAGATAGCTCGACGTGGATACAAGTAGAGGCGAGACTCGTGTGTCGCTTGGTCGATCTCCTTCCCATTCCGGATCATCCGATGGAATCTTCTATGCATCATCCGTCAGGTATACCTAGCGTAAATTTACTTTCCGTAAAATTTTTATTATGCGATCATATCTAGTATGTTGTATCCTGTATGCGTGTGTTGCGTGTAATATAATAATTAGGAATTATTATTGTTTTTATATTCCGCTGCGCATGTTTACGAAACGTGTTTTAGCACACATTCGCATCGGGTATATCCAACAGAAATATACCAGAGCCCAGGGATGGAGATGGGGGGTTACGAAGAACTGGCCATCGAAAACAAAGGAGTTAAGAAAGAGCAACAAATGGATTCAAATAAGGAAAAAGCGAAGAAGCTTATAGAAAATGATTGCCGAAGAAGAAGAAGAAGAAGAAGAGATGAAGTGTTGCAGAGAAGGCTCGAAGATGAAAGGACACGGGGTGAAGACGACGGCTATGTAAAGTGATGCTTATAAGTCTCGTGGTTGATCGTCCTGAGCCGTCCGATCCATGGTTCAAAAAACCATGAGAAGATCCGGCTGTAGAATTTGAAAAGGTGCATGTCACATCACTAGCGGATATCTGCCTGTCATGTCAAACGTGCGGTGGCAGAAAGTGGGACACGTGATGTTCAGCTATCGGAAGACATTAATGAGACTTAATTAAAATATATGGTCACATGCTCGGCCATAATGATCAAAGATTTACACGGTCTTTAAGAAATTTGGATGACGTCGGCTACTATAAAAGGGCGTTCATCCGAGGGAGCGCAAGGAAAGGAAAATTTTTGCCAAGTGTTGTCACCTATTGTATCGATCGGCACAAAGAGTGGGTTATCACACTGCCGAACAATCGATTGGCTATCTGGTTTGGCAAGTATGATCCGAGCGGTAGCTACAAATCAGTCCTGGCGAAATGAAGCTGAACGACATAGACATTTGTTCCGATCAGAAACTTGGGAGCATATATGGTCCAATCGAACGTGGAAACCACCGAAGACTCTACTGGTCCAGTTAGTCGGACTTGCAACCTCCTTCGACTAAACTTAATGGGGGAGGCTTGTGATGCAGCGATAAAGCGGGGCTCGCCGGACATGGGTCAACTGCCGAGGTAGAGGTCAAAGTCAAGGTGGTCAATGCTAGGATGTCAAAAGGCTAGCCTACAGTGACTAAGCAGGGGATGACTACAATGGCTGGTCGGGGCAATCAGTGTCTGATCGACAGGAGACTTGTCCGAGCTGACCACCCGTCTAGCTCAGGATAATACGGTAAGACAGCCAGACAATTAGTGCGGAATGGCAGGACACTGAGGAGACCGAAGAGCTTGTTCGATCGGGAGGGACAAGTTATTACACCCAGTCACCACCAGGGAAGAGCAGTAGAGGTCGACAGAGCAGAGGAGTCCCGGCCGAAAGGCTACCCCGATCGGCCAAGCAGCGGGACCAGTGTCATATCTCTCGATATCCACTATAAGAAAATTGAGATTTTACAACACTTAAAAGACAACGTTTTTTTTAAAAAACATTGTCTTTATTTTTTTAACAACGCTTTTAATGAAAAGCATTGTCTATCTCTTTATTTTCTGACTAGTAGACAACGTTTTTTTTTAAATCGTTGTCTATTAGTGATTTTTGTGGGTCAAAGACAATGCTTTTTGAAAAACGTTGTCTATTATCAATTTTTTTAGTGTCTACGACAACGATTTTTAAAAAACGTTGTCTATTGTCAAGTTATCATCTCAATCTGGGATGTTATGAACCGTTTGATCAAGTAAGAAGTAATAAAACCATTGGTTTCACTCGGCACCTACCTATCTCCCGAACCCCTTGGTTTCGTCACTCAAATTTAATCTCAGCCGCTCCATCAGATCTGGATTGATCACGACCGCCGGATCAGATTTGGGGAAATAAACTCTTCTCTTCCTCTCTCGTTCGTTCTTCTACCTTCACGCGGAGAGAAGCCATGCACGTCGCCTTCTCCTCTACTTCCTTTCCTTCACCAACGGCCGACAGCCAGCATCAATCACCGCCGGCCGGAACTCCCTCTCACATCCTCATCCTCTCCATCTCACCATATTCTTCATCCACTTTGCCATTCACGATTTCTGTCTTGACGCAAGCGCAAGTATCGCCGCCCACTTCACCGCAATCCGACAACCCCTTCCTCTTCGGGTTAGAGGAGGAAGCTAGGGCACGCAACTTCAATTCCGACGTACATCAGCCCCGACGCCATCCTGCTCGCCACGACCGAAGCTGCTGCCACTTCCTGTTGGTTGCTGCTCGGAATACTGTCCTAGTTCCACTGTACAAAAATTTATACAAGCATAGAACTATCCTAGCTACCTATTGTGTTCTTTAGAAATTAAATTTGGAATCGCAAACGGAACTTAACATTATTGATTCCAAATTCAACTTATCTGTTCTTAGAAGTTTAGACTTGGATCGCAAACGATACTTAACATTATTAATCCAAATCCACCCATGTTACAAAATTGATTAAATATTTATTTCAAGGATCGGCTTCCAGGTTAAATATGGCGAGGCACTAAGCCTTCTTGGGTATGGGATCATCCACCACTTCCTAGACAAAGCCTTTTAACGAAATTCAATATTTAATCTCCTTATAGTAACACTAGGTTTAACCATTAAGAACAATCGAATCACAAGATCGAAAAACAAAAGAAACACAAAATCGAAACATAAATTCGATAGTCTAGAATCGTTAGCATCTTGTGTTTGGTATTTCAAGATCTAAACAAAAGAATGAACTAGTTATGATGCGGAAACTAATAACTAGTTATATCTTTTGTATCTTATAGACCTCACGATCTTCTATTGTATTCCTCTTCTTATCTCGGACGTCATGTGGGTGACGATCTACCGAGATGAGAATCCACCCAAGCCTCCTTCTCCTTACAAGTTTTGACCACCAACAATCTCCTAGAGATGAAGAACTTCGGCTACCAACTTTCCTCCAAGGGATGCTAGACAAGAGAACCTCCTTCACTTCTTCTTCTCCTTCAAGCAACCGGCCATCAATGGATCTCCACATCAATATGCCGCCGGCCACCAAGAGGGAAAACAAAGGAGAAGAGAGAAAGAATAAGGCCTGACCACCACCAAGGAAGAGAGGAGAGGAATAGAAGATATATTGTTGTGAGGTGAGGCACCTCTACCTTCTCTTTTATATTCCTTGGTCTTGGCAAATAAAGAATGCTTTAAACATAATTAAAACTTCCTTATATTCCTTGCTAATGACTAAAAAGGAAAGTTTTAAAACAAAAAATTAAAATTTCCTTTTCTTCTTGTCATGGCCGGCCACATGCTTGTCCTCCAAGTAAGGAAAGATTTTAAACAAAAAATTAAAATTTCTTTTTTAAAAATCCCTTTCGTGGATAGTTCTAAAAGGAATGTTTTATAAATTAAAATCTCTCTCTTTTAAATTCTTTTATGGATATCTATAAAAGATAAGATTTAAAATAAAACATGGTTTCAAGAAAGGAAAGTTTTATCAAAAAATTTAAATCTTTTTTTCACATTATAGATAACTACAAATAAGGAAAGATTTCAAATATCTCTTTTATTCCTTTGTAGAAAGATATAAAAGGAAAGATTTTAAAATTTAAAACTCTCTTTTAAAACCAACATAAAAGGAAAGTTTTCAACAAAATAAAGACTCCCTTTTATTTCCCTTTATGACCGATCTAAAAAAGGAAAGTTTTATATTAAAATCATCATTTTAAATCCTTTTAATGGATCTCTATAAAAGGAAAGATTTTACAAAATAAAACTTCCTTTTGAATTCAATGTGGTCGGCCACCCTTGCTTGGGATCCAAGCTAGGGCCGGCCACAACTTGAACCCATCTAACCTTGGTTTGGCAGGCCCTAGCTTTGGCTCCAAGCTTGGCTTGGCCGGCCACCTTAAGGTGGGTAAGAAGTTGGGTTTAGGTGGATATAAGACTTTATAAATAAGAGGCTATAATAGGGACCGAGAGGAGGAGTTGGTTTTGGTCTCCCGATGAGCTTGAGCTTCCCGTGTTCGCCCCGAACACCCAACTCAAGTTCATTAATAATATCTCATTCCACTAAAGAGTTATTATTGCACTACCGCACCAATCCCATATTGCTATATGTGCTCCTTCTTATCATGAGTGTATTGGTCTCCCTGTGTTTAAGATATTGAATGTCCACTAATTAAATGAGTTACTGACAACTCACTTAATTAATATCTAGCTCCAAGAGTAGTACCACTCAACCTTATCGTCATGTCAGACTAAGTCCACCTGCAGGGTTTACATGACAATCCTTATGAGCTCCTCAAGGGGACATCATCAACCTAGATTACTAGGACATAGTTTCATTCTATAATCAACAACACACCATATAAATAATATCATTTCTCAACTTATCGGGCCTATTGATTTAACGAGCTAAATCGCACCCTTTGATAAATCAAAGAAATAAATACTAAGTATATGTGCTTGTTATTATATCATGATTAAGAGTACACACTTCCATAATAACAGAGGTATTGTTCTTTTATATAGTCAGTATAAAAGTATACTACCTCAATTGGTCCTGCTCAATACACTCATAGTATACTAGTGTAATTTATTAGTCAAGATAAACTAATACCTAATTATACAACAACCACTCCAATGGTTTGTCTCATTCCATCTTGGTTGTGAGCAACTGTTTATAATTTATAAGGATCTGATAACATATTCTTCTGTGTGTCTCCTCACACCATATTATCTACAATATAAATTAAATGGACAACTACATTTAGCATAAATGTAGGCATTTGACCAATGTGATTCTTATATGTTTATACAAAAGCTAGACTTTTAGTATACACTCTAACAATCTCCCACTTATACTAAAAGATTATGCTGCCATATACCCTGCTATACATCTGATTCTTAACCCTTCAACATGGTCATCAAAAGATCTTGCCTTAAGGGCCTTAGTGAAAGGATCCAGGTTATCCACTGATGCAATCTAGGCGACAACAACTTCTCCTCATTATACAATGTCTCGTATTGGGTGATACTTGCGCTCTATGTGTTTACTTGCCTTATGGGCTCGTTGTTCCTTCGAGTTTGCTACTGCACCACTTATTATCACAATACACTGTAATAATTTTTAGGCAAACCAGGAATCATATCTAAGTCCATCATGAAGTTTCTGAGCCATATAGCTTCTATGGCTGTCTCAGAGGCTGCCATATACTCAGCTTCCATAGTAGAGTCCGAAAAAATACCTATGTTTAACACTCCTTCATAGTTATGGCTTCACCTCCTAAAGTAAACACAAAACCCCGAGGTTGACTTACTATTGTCCCTATCAGATTGAAAGTCCGAATCCGTGTAACCCACAGGGAGCAAATCATCTGCCTTTGTAAACTAGAATATAATCTCTAGTCCTTCTCAGGTACTTTAATATATGCTTTACGGCAGTCCAATGTCCTTGTTCTAGATTACTTTGATATCTGCTAACCATGCTCTCGGCAAAATAGATATCCGGTCTCGTGCATCACATAGCATACATTAGGCTTCCTACAACATAAGGAACTGTCTTCATTTCTTCTATCTCTTTTGATGTCTTCGGAGACATCTCTTTAGATAAACATACTCCATGTCTAAAAGGTAGAAAACCTTTCTTGGAGTCTTGCATGCTAAAACGAGATAGGATAGTATCGATATATGAAGCTTGGGATAAGCATAACATTCTTTTCTTGCGATCCCTTATCTCTTTGATCTCGAGAATATATGCACATTCTCCCAAGTTCTTCATATCGAATTGCTTAGACAACCATATCCTTACTTCTGACAACACTTTGATATTATTTCCAACTATCAAAAATGTTATCTACGTATAGTACAAGAAATACCACCACGTTTCCATCACACTTCTTGTATACGCAAGACTCATCCGGACACTTAATAAATCCATAAGACTGGATTACAACCGGATGTTCCAAGACCTAGAAGCTTACTTCAGTCCATAGACCGATTGAGCACATACAAGATGCTCTTTACGCTTTGCAATAAATCCCTCTGGTTGCTTCATATAGATATTTTCTTTAAGACTTCCATTAAGGAAAGCTGTCTTGACATCCATTTGCTAAATCTCATAATCCATATGAGTAACAATAGATAAAAAAAATCTGGATAGACTTAAGCATGGCTACCGGTGAAAAGGTTTCCTAATAATTGATACCCTTTTTCAATAAGCCTTACTTTGAAAGTTTCCACCTTCCCGTTCCCTCTTTTTCTATTATAGACCTTTTTACACCCAATGACTTTTACACAATTTGGTGGTTCTGCAAGCTCCCAGACTTTGTTAGAATACATAGATTCTATTTCTGTATTCATTGCTCTTTGCCAAGATGCTGCATCTTTATCATGGAGCGCTTCGTCATATGTCCGGGGATCAGGTTCATGTTCACCAAGGATTAAGTCCAAAGACTCTCCCAAAACATGAATCTTTCAAGTTGCCTAACAACCCTCCTACTACGACGAGGCACTGTATACAATTGTGCATCATTTGTGATACGTGTTGTAGTTTCTTGTGGTATCTCATCTTGTACAGTTGGTACTAGTTTAAACGTGTCTTCTCTAATTTTCTTAAGAACAATTTTACTTATGGGCTTGTGGTTCATAACATAGTTCTCTTTTAAAAATCGGGCATTGGCTCCAACAATGACCTTCTGATCTTTAGAACTATAAAATAAACCACCTTTCGTTTATCTAGGATAACCCACAACCAAGTGAACTTCTGTACGTGATTAGTGTCTCCCTTCAGCACATGTGCTGAACTACCCTAAATCTGAATATGCTTCAGACTAGGCTTACCCCTATTCCACAATTCTATGGGAGTAGAGGGTACTAGCTTAGAAGGTACTATTTTCATTGTTGTTTCCAGAGTATATCCCTTCAACGAATTTGGTAATTCTTAATAACTCATCATTGATCTAACCATTTCCATAAGAGACCTATACCTTCATTTTGCCACACCATTCTATTGGGGTGTACCAGGTGTAGTTAGTTGGGATTGAATCCCAACTTCCGATAAGTGACTCCTAAACTCTCCTAAGAGGTACTCGTCACTACGATGTAGTGTCTTGATACTTTTACCATGACATTTCTCCACATCAGCCTTGTACTCTTTGAACTTATCAAAGCACTCAGACTTGCGGCGTGTCAAGTAAATGTACCCGTATCTCGAATAGTCGTCTATAAAAGAGAAGAAATATTCGAAACCACCTCTTTCCTGGATAGTCATAGGTTCACACAAATCAGAATGAACCAATTCCAACACGTCTTTGGCTCTATACCCCTTAGACTTAAAAGGCCTCTCTGTTATTTTTCCTTCCAAGTAAGACTCGCAGGTTGGAAAGTTTTCCACCACCAATGAACCCAAAAGTTCATCGGCTATTATCCTTTGAATCCTATTCAAGTTAATATGACCTAGCCTTAGATGTCAAATATATGATTAGTTCATTTTCGAAGGTTACTTTCTCTTATTAGAGTTAGAAGATGTGTTATTAATTTCCATTTGTTGCATCGTGGGAGTTATTGGATTTAGAATATATAAATTGCCAACCAACGTACCAGAACAGATAACTTCCCTATTTTTCTTGATAACAACTTTGTTATCAAAAGAGACAGAATATCAAGTTCTTTGAATAGTTTAGAAACTGAAATCAAGTTCTTTCTAAAACTTGGTATGTAAAGATAATTTCTCAAAATCCATGTTTTATTCCTATCAGAGGATAAACATCTCCTACTGCAATAGCTGCTACTTTTGCAGCAGTGCCCATGTAGACAGTGATTTCCCCTTCATATAGTTATCAGGGTTCCTGGAACCCCTACAATGAATTGCAGACATGATCAGTGGCTCCCGTATCTACACACCAGGTACCGATAGATAACACTACTAAACATGTTTCAACAACTAATGAAATACACCTTTATTGTTCTCATTTTTAAGAGGGCAGTCCACTTTAGTGTCCAAGTTTTGTTTCCAATCATTATAATTGGAACTACTAAGTCTATTCTATAGTATAACAGTTAGGATATTGAAAAACATTTGAAATACTAAGAATCACAAAAATATTTGGTCAAGACCAACACTTTAAAATCCCCGTGAATTTGGATGCCACGTTAGTGTGGACGTATACAAATTCAAACATTTGTAAGAGGAGATTTTATTAATTTTATTATCTTGTCAACTTATCTTTATGACAAATAAAATTAATAGTTGGTCTTCCTTCGATCAAATATTTGGTCAAAACTTTAGAATTTAAAATAATATTGATTTCTCAAAACAATATTATTTAAATTCACCAACACCTCAAACATCATGAATTTTGTATGTCACGTTAGTGTGGACGTATACAAATTCAAACATTTGTAAGAAGAGGGTTTTACCCATTAATTTTATTATCTTGTCATCCTAACTTTATGACAAATAAAATTAATAGTTGGTTTTTCTTTGGTCACGCAAAAAATAGTAGTGACTCCGTTGGGGAGGATACTATTGAATGCGTCTAAGTGTATACCATTACTTGATACTTAGTCCATTAAATATGATTGTGCCCCTTCAGTTGGAGAAGATCACACGCTCCTAAATAATTTCCTATAACCATCCATAAAGGAAGTTTGATCTAGTGATCCGCAAACAAACTCATTCGTTATGGAGGGAGGCACTCAGAGCCAACACGCAAGTTTGTTGCATCACTTACAAACCAGTAATGGAGACTGTGGAATTTATTTACTAATCCCTCTCCCACTTAGTTATTTAAGGTGAGAAATTTATCATGCACACACACATCACAGCAAATAAAGCAATAAATATGGAAACACAATTTTCCAACTATTATGGCCTTTTCCATCACTGTCCTCCGTGTGCTGTCAACCCTAGCTGCTGCCATCTTTAGCCACTGCAATCGGGTCTAGTCGCCGCATCTATCTTGCTTCTTTTTCTGCTGCGCCTCTGGTCCATAAATAGTATCACGCCTCGCAAAGATACGATCCGCGATAAAAATAGAATTTTACATATATCGATCCTATATTCCACAAAAGAATGTACATGTAATCTAGATCGAAACAAAAATATAAAATCCTAAAACTAATACAGCTCCTACTGTATTTAATACATACAATCATGCACACACATAAAATGTCCTCGACATGTCCGAGGGTCCAATCACACACAATCACATTAGGGCCATAATAGTTGGATCTAGGATGCTTGCAACCACAGAGTTAAATCTATTTGCACATCCTACTATTATCCTGCCTAAAATATGTATGATATGTGCATAATTAAATTGAAAACCAAACACACAGAGGCAAACCCTAGCTCCGATACCAATTGTTGGTTGTTACTCGGAATACCGTCCTAGTTCCTCTGTACAAAAATTTGTACAAGCATAGAACTATCCTAGCTACCTATTATGTTCTTTAGAAATTAAATTTGGAATCACAAACGGAACTTAACATTATTGATTCCAAATTCAACTTATCTGTTCTAAGAAGTTTAGACTTGGATCGCAAATGATGCTTAACATTATTAATCCAAATCCACCCATGTTACAAAATTGATTAAATATTTATTTCAAGGATCAGCTTCCAGGTTAAACATGGCGAGGCACTAGGCCTTCTTGGGTATGGGATCATCCACCACTTTCTATACAAAGCCTTTCAACGAAATTTAATATTTAATCTCCTTATAGTAACACTAGGTTTAACCATTAAGAACAATTAAATCACAAGATCGAAAAACAAAAGAAACACAAAATCAAAACATAGATTCGATAGTATAGAATTGTTAGCCTCTTGTGTTTGGTATTTCAAGATCTAAACAAAAGAATGAACTAGTTATGATGCGGAAACTAATAACTAGTTATACCTTTTGTAGCTTATAGACCTCACGATCTTCTATCGTATTTCTCTTCTAATCTTGGACGTCATGTGGGCGATGATCTACCGAGATGAGAATCCACCCAAGCCTCCTTCTTCTCCTTGCAAGTTTCGGCCACCAACAATCTCCTAGAGATGAAGAACTTCGGTCACCAACTTTCCTCCAAGGGATGCTAGACAAGAGAACATCCTTCTCTTCTTCTTCTCCTTCAAGCAACCGACCATCAATGGATCTCCACACCAATATGTCGCCAGCCACTAACAGGGAAAACAAAGGAGAAGAGAGAAAGAATAAGGGCCGGCCACCACCAAGGAAGAGAGGAGAGGAATAGAAGATGTATTGTTGTGAGGTGAGGCACCTCTACCCTCTCTTTTATATTCCTTGGTCTTGGCAAATAAGGAAAGTTTTAAACATAATTAAAACATCCTTATATTCCTTTCCAATGACTAAAAAGGAAAGTTTTAAAACAAAAAATTAAAACTTCCTTTTCTTCTTGTCATGGCCGGCCACATGCTTGTTCTCCAAGTAAGGAAAGATTTTAAACAAAAATTAAAATCTCTCTTTTAAAAATCCCTTTTGTGGATAGTTCTAAAAGGAATGTTTTATAAATTAAAATTTCTCTCTTTTAAATCCTTTTATGGATATCTATAAAAGAGAAGATTTAAAATAAAACATGATTTCAAGAAAGGAAAGTTTTATCAAAAAATTAAAATCTTTCTTTCACATTATAAATAACTACAAATAAGGAAAGATTTCAAATCTCTCTTTTATTCCTTTGTAGAAAGCTATAAAAGGAAAGATTTTAAAATTTAAAACTCTCTTTTAAAACCAACATAAAAGGAAAGTTTTCAACAAAATAAAAACTCCCTTTTATTTCCTTTTATGATCGATCTAAAAAAGGAAAGTTTTATATTAAAATCATCATTTTAAATCCTTTTAATGGATCTCTATAAAAGGAAAGATTTTACAAAATAAAACTTCCTTTTGAATTCAATGTCGCCGGCCACCCTTGCTTGGGCTCCAAGCTAGGGCCAACCACAACTTGAACCCATCTAACCTTGGTTTGGCCGACCCTAGCTTGGGCTCCAAGCTTGGCTTGGCCGGCCACCTTAAGGTGGGTAAGAAGTTGGGTTTGGGTGGATATAAGACTTTATAAATAAGAGGCTACAATAGGGACCGAGAGGAGGAATTGATTTTGGTCTCCCGATGAGCTTGAGCTTCCCGTGTTCGCCCCGAACACCCAACTCAAGTTCATCAATAATATCTCATTACACTAAAGAGTTATTATTGCACTACCGCGCCAATCCCATATTACTATATGGGCTCCTTCTTATCATGAGTATGTTAGTCTCCCTATGTTTAAGATATTGAATGCTCACTAATTAAATGAGTTACTGACAACTCATTTAATTAATATCTAGCTCCAAGAGTAGTACCACTCAACCTTATCGTCATGTCGGACTAAGTCCACCTGCAGGGTTTACATGACAATCCTTATGAGCTCCTCAAGAGGGCATCATCAACCTAGATTACTAGGACAGTTTCATTCTATAATCAACAACACACCATATAAATAATATCATTTCTCAACTTATCGGGCCATTTGATTTAACGAGCTAAATCGCACCCTTTGATAAATCAAAGAAATAAATACTAAGTATATGTGCTTGTTATTATAACATGATTAAGAGTACACACTTCCATAATAACAGAGGTATTGTTCTTTTATATAGTTAGTATAAAAGGATACTACCTCAATTGGTCCTGCTCAATACACTCATAGTGTACTAGTGTAATTTATTAGTCAAGATAAACTAATACCTAATTACACAACAACCACTCCAATGGTTTGTCTTATTCCATCTTGGTTGTGAGCAACTGTTTATAATTTATAAGGATCTGATAACATGTTCTTCTGTGTGTCTCCTCACACCATGTTATCTACAATATAAATTAAATGGACAACTACATTTAGCATAAATGTAGGCATTTGACCAATGTGATTCTTATATGTTTATATAAAAAGCTAGACTTTTAGTATACACTCTAACACTTCCTTCATTTGGACCAGATATGAGCAGAACAAGTTCCAATTTCACTTCAGATCCGGCCACCATCTACCATCTTCGAGCATCCTTCATCCGGATTAGATCTGGACAGAACAAGCTCCAACTTCTGATCAGATCCGATCTTCTTCAAGTATCCAACAGCAACTTCTTTGTCACCATTATTGGTCTATTTCTTTGATTGTTGATTGCTTCTTTGGTTTTTATATTTTGAATGATTGTTGATTGTAATTGAATTCAAGTTCCCATGTTCTAGATTCTCTAGATTAGGCTTAAGTTGAATGTTGCTCACAAATTGTTCGATGTAATGCCCCAAACACCTTTTATAGCTTTATTAATGCATTTTAGTTTCTTAATTTCTTTCAATGCTTTGTTTGGTTAAATGTTAGTGATAGTTGTCCTTAGATTGAATGCAATTAGGATATATTAGATTTCTTTAATGCTCTAGATTTCATTCAATGCTTACTTGATGTTATTTTAATTTCCTTGCAATCATAGTCTAAGTTAGACTAGATTTTTTTACTTACATTGTCTTTCATTTACTAGATTAGGTTTCATTTAATGTTTTGCTATTTCATTCCTTAGTTTAATTCCATCTACAACAACCATCATCTACAAGATCCGTCCAAAGCTTAGGTTCATCCATAAACACTTGTGGTTTCTTATGTGTTTGATTTCTTTCATGTTGAGTCATGTTTTATGTGAATGTTAAGTGCTTGTATTAATTTGACCTCCTATGTTTCAATTTGCACACATTATGATTTCATTGACTCATGTCCATCAAGTGTTTGATTAAATGTCTCTTCCATTATATAGGTTTTAGTTGATACAATTTCTTTAGTTTAATTCCATGTAATGCTTGTTAGTTTAGTAATTTATGTTCCCATGATGTTTGTTCTTTATTTGAATGCAATTAGTTTAGGTTTTGTTACATGCTCTAGTTTTTGTTTCACTAGATGTTTACTTGATGTGTTTTTACTTTCCATGCTCTAGATTAGATTGGATAAAAAAATCCAGACTACGAACAAGTAAGTTTCCTACTTTCCCTTGCAAATTGTTGACATGCATATATAGTTTGTCATTAGATGATTATCTCATCTATAATAATTCTTTTAAGAATTCAGTCTGCTCAAATTCTTATTATCTTGAATCTGTTAGTTCTTTTATTTTTTTAAAAGTTGTGTAAGCATATTGAATTGGTTTATATTTTGAATCTTGTTTTTTCTCCTATTTCATATTTCATGTCTATTATCTAATACTTGAATTTTCTTTGTTCATATATTCTTTTCTTTTCCCACAGAATGGATTTGCATCATTTCTGGAGTTAGTTTTGGGTGGCAAAACTTTAATTGAGTCTGTATCTCAACATTATGAATCTATAAACAACTACATAGAACAAATACTAGTTATCCCAGTCAGACCTTGCCATGTGGACTATAGAAACAATCTTACATGTCATCTGCAAGGTATTTACTTTCCCTATGTTTGTCTTTATGTTTAGTTGATAGTTTTATTCCAGTTGACTCTGTTATGATGCATTAATTTCTTAACTTTTTTGAAATAAGATTTTGACTTCTTGGATGATAGAAGTTGAGATTGTGAAAATTTCACATGTCGTTTGCTTATTCATGTTGACTTTCATTAAATATTGAGATTTTGAAAATTTTACATGCAGTATCTTTTTAGATATTTTGAATGGTGAATGGAGGTATTCAGAAACTTTGGCTAAACAGCTCGGATATGGATGATTATAGGAGCAGTAACTACATGCTATGTGGCACTGCATCCAAACCTCAAGGGTGTGACTGGAAAGTACTTTGACGAAGAACTATTAAGAATACTTTGGGATTTAAACGAGAAGATGGTTAAAGCCAATGAGTAAAGAACATTCAAGTCAAGAGGATAAGTAGCATCTATCAAGATTCTTTAAGTTCATGCAATAAGATGTAGTTGATAGGAGTAGTTTTGAGTGTCTCCTAATTAAAATTTATTTGTATTCAAGTAATTATGTTTGTTATAGAAGTGTAAGGATGATAATTTCTATATTGATCTTAGTTGTTTATTTAATAATATGTTGTTGATTCAAATAGATTTATTTTCATTTATCTTTTATTTGTCTTTGGTATTAAAAGACAATAGTTTAAAACTTCTTATCATTTACTAAAAAACAACGCTTTTTTATGCATTGTGAAATTGTTTTCTTGCTAAAAAAGATAACACTTTTTATGCGTTGTCTTTAACAAAGACAATGCTTTTTATGTATTGTCTTTAACAAAGACAACATTTTTTATGCGTTGTCTTTGTAAAAAATGACAACGCTTTTAAAGCGTTGCAAAAACGTTGTCTTTGCTACAAACGACAACGCTTTTAAAGCGTTGTCTTTGAGCAGACTTTTAACAACAATGCTTTTAACAACGCTTTTTCAGCCACATAGACAATGCTTTTAAAGTGTTGTCTATTAGCTTTTTTCTTGTAGTGATCCTTTTAGGAGATAGTGCCACTAACACGAGGCATGACCAACAGGCGGATCGTACGACGGAAGCTTCTATTGTCTTGTCATGGATGTGCATCCCCTGTTAAGGTATGGTGTCAAAGGCACTTTCCTGACAGGTTCTTTCATAGGACACATTAGAGAACGTGTCCATGTCTCAAGGAGCGTGCACATCGCCCATCAGGGCTCTATATAAAGGGGGTCCAAGCACCAGCAGAGGTATGCGTTATTCACTGTTTACGCTCGCGTTACTGTTGCTCCCCTTCCCTGGCTCAACACTGATATTACTTGTTTTGTAGAGCAGATCACGGTCTACAACCAGTCAGCACACAACCATA
This sequence comes from Zingiber officinale, assembly GCF_018446385.1. Taxonomy (NCBI): domain Eukaryota; kingdom Viridiplantae; phylum Streptophyta; class Magnoliopsida; order Zingiberales; family Zingiberaceae; genus Zingiber; species Zingiber officinale. Next base: position 95,129,857 of record NC_055999.1, on the reverse strand, counting down.
TCCCTAGCTTTCCACCTTTGCATTTTCGGACAGGATCAATTAGCAAGTGAAACAATCTGGTCATGCATTTCAAACAATAAGCCCTTTGCTTTTGTTAGCTAGAGCCCTAGAGCCAATCATTTGATGATTATATTTTGGACTTGTTATATTATATTCTATATAAATAAAGGCATTTAGTTTTTGGTTATTATACTTACTTGTATTGGTGCCAAATAAACTAAGTATAATAACGCCCTTGAGTAGAAGGTTCTTACCTATATCAATCGGTTAGCTGAACCGATAGTGAGATGATATAGGAAACACTACTCTTAATCATTCCTAGTCGAGTATTAACATTCAGGGACAATGTTAATGCAATAAGACTAGCATGTAGGTCAACTCAATGACTTGATCTCACAAGTCATGGATATAGATATATCAAGTTGACACATGGGTATACATTAGAGAATGTATACTGAATGACCCGCCATGAGAAAGTATCATGGATCGTTATATGAGTGTCATATACTTTCTCATGTGGCTATTAGTATGACTACTAGTCCTTAGACCTGAAGTCACCATGGATCCCTACATAAAGAGTTATGTACTTTGGTTTCGTCAAACGTCACCCGTAACTGGGTGGACTATAAAGGCGATTATTGGATATGTAACAAATTATGCGGAGGGATGTGAGTGATGTAGATGGGATCTATCCCTCCTATATGACGGGAGAGACATCGGTATTCTTGATAGAGTGAGACCACGAAGTGCATGGCCATGCCCAAATGAGTCAATATAAGATATTGAGCTCATTTGATTTAGTGAGTCTACTTGGAGTTCAAGATTTAGATTGATCAGAGGATGACATGGTCTATGCCTCACATTGATCAATCTAGATGTCTAGGATAGAAGGACACTTGTCATATATTGTGAGGAGTCACAACTAGTAGTCACAAGGTGATGTTGGATCTCAACATTCTTGTAACTTGGGTAGCAATGATGTATTGCTAGATGCCGCTCATTGCTTATGTTTCTAAAGGAGTTTAGAAACATTGCCAACGTTACGAGAACCTATTGGGTCACACACAAAGAACAAGTGGATGGAGATTAGGTTCATATGATGAACCAATTGGATTAGGTTCATATGATGCACCAAAGATTGGATTTGGATTAATTCAAATTAGACTTATTGAGTTAGACTCAATTAGATTCAATTGTTGAATGAGTCTAATTTAAATTTGATTCATTGAGTCAATTTATATTAATGAATTAAGATTCATTAAATTAAAATTGACTTGAATCAAAGGTTGGATTTGACTCAACAAGAAAGAGAATTGGTCAATTTTGACTTGACCAAATGGAAGTTGAAACATCAAGTTTGACTTGATGCATTGCCACATCATGAAGGTTGACTCATCCTACATGGCATGACTAACCTTGCCACATCATCTCCACCTCATGAGGTATGCCACCTCATGGAGGTTACACCTCCCATTCCATTTAATGTGGTCGGCCACATTAAATGAGGGAGTTATGTGTGTGGCCGGCCACACTAAAGGGTGGAGGGGGTTTTCATTTGGTGGCATTCATGTGTGGTAATTGCTTCTCCTTCTTCCTAGCTTCTTCCTCCTCTTTGCTTGCTGTTGCCGAGAGTTTTCAAGGAAGGAGAAGGTGGTTGAGTGAGTTCCAAGAGAATAAGGAAGAGTGAAGGTCACAAAGGAGGATACTACTTCTTGAGTGTATAAGATTCCTTTTGCATCCTCTCTTTTTCTTCCTTACAAATCCTACCCGAGAGCCCAAGAAGTGCTAGCACACTTGTGGTGCTCTCTTCTCCATCCTTGAGTGTTAGAGAACACCTCTTGTTCGTGTGGACATCACTAGAGAGTTGTCTACGTTGACAACTTTGAGATCCGACGTACCGTTGGACGAGCGGGATTTGCGAGGGCACGCTTCAAAGGTATAACTCTTATCTACTGTAGATCTAGAGTGTGAAACTCGTATTTGTAGTTTTTCAAAATTTTCTTTGCACGGATCCATTGGCTAGGGTGATTCGGGGTTTCCGCGACGCGGAAAAGCGATTTTCGCGGCCCGAAAAACCCAACAGTGATATCAGAGCCACGTGTGAAGACGAATACGAGTTTATTTCATATTTTATGAAAAATTTTCAGTTCTGTAATATTCTGTAAATTTAGGATTTTTATAGTTTTTATGGGTATTTTTCTCGTAGAAGCGAAGCACAAGTGTTTCGACACTTGTAGGCTTCGACTACCGAGAAGAATTTTCCAAAACGGCCAAGTTTCGCCCCAAAACTTTTTGGGACAGCGGGCTAAGGCGCTGTTAGATCGCAATGGAATCCTCGCGATGGTTAGATCGCGGGTAGGGCGCTGCCCCTGGCCCTGCAAGGGGATTCGTTCCGCGATTGCGCCCGAAAACCGCTAAACGGAACCGCCGGGATATTGTACTCGTAAAAATTGTAAAAATTATAGAAAAATTATAGAAAATTATAGAAATATATAATTTTGAATTATATATTATTTTTGTGATAGTCATGGCCCAAAGACCCAATTCGATTGGATAATTCGTGTTGTAATTCATAATACGGCCTGCGTGCCGTGATGTGATGTGCGTGTTGTATTTTATTTATTTTCGCGACCTGCGTGTCGTGCCTTTCTTTTATTCTTGTTGTAAATTAGATTTAGACTCGAATGTAACTCGAGTTTCAAAATGTAATGTAAATTTTGAGGCGGTGGAAGGTCCACTCTGTTGGTGCAACCTTAGGTCAAGGTTGACCTGGTTGACCAGACTCGAGTTGACTTGACTCGAGTTGTGTTTTGATGTTTGACGAGTTATGTTTGACAATGTTTGACGTGAACAAAAAAGTTGTATCTTGATGATTGACAAGGATACAAGCTTGGGAGATTGTGGGTGCAACCCGTGGTCAAGGTTGACCTGGTTGACCCGAGGTGAGTTGACCTGACTCGGAAAAGTCCAAGCAGGGAGCTTGGTGTTAGGACCAAAAGTAGCTAGAGGGGGGGGGGGTGAATAGCTCGTCGCTTTCGCTCGTTGCTCGGCGTTGCTTGTTTCTTCAAAGATGTGCAGCGGAAATACAAAGAAACAATCACACAATGCTAACACGGTTGGTTTACTTGGTATCCACCTCACAAGAGGTGACTAATCCAAGGATCCACACCAACACACACACTCTCCACTAAATAAAACTCTCCTTTATGGTAACTACCAAGGGCGGAGAAGCCCTACAAGACTCAATACAAGAAGAGAGGGAAAGGATACAAGAAATACAAGCTTACAAGCTTACAATGAGTATAAACCCTAACCCTAGCTTCTCTTCTTGGCTTTGATCCGCCTCTTGACTTGGAGAACTTCCAAGATCCTTCAAGAACTGGCGATCTGAGCGTTGTGAGTGTTGTGGAGGAGTTGGCGAGAAATCTGGAGTGTATCGGAGAAGAGATACCGAAGGAATCGTGCGCCTGCGGCCTTTATCGACGCCAACGGTCGGATCCCGATCGATTCGAATGTTCCCAATCGATCGGGGAGGCTTTGGATCGATCCACGGATCGATCTAGAGCGCCTCTGTGCTCTGGGAAAAATGCCTGGATCGATCCATGGATCGATCCAGCGCTTATCGCGCGAAGCAGCCGCGTCCCAATCGATCCACTGATCGATTGGGACATCTGGATCGATCCACGGATCGATCCAGAGGCTCTCTGTTCGCTAGGAAAGGCTTGGATCGATCCACTGATCGATCCAGCTCCTGGATCGATCCACTGATCGATCTAGTACTTGGTTTTTGCCCAAAACCAAGTCCCAAGCCTACCAAAACAACACCCGGTCAACCTTGACCTGTTGGTACACCATGCCTAGCATTTGGTTACTCCTTTGACCTGCTAGGACTTCCCACCAAGTGTCTGGTCAATCCCTTTGACCCACCTAGACTTTTATATTCATGCCAAGTATCTGGTCACTTCTTTGACCTACTTGGACTTCCCAACACCAGATGTCCGATCATCCTTGATCCATCTGGATTTTCCCTTGCCTGGCTTCACTCACCAGGACTTTCACCTAGCTTCACTCACTAGGACTTTCCATCTGCCTAGCTTCACTCACTAGGGCTTTGACCTGGCTTCACTCACCAGGACTTTCACCTAGCTTCACTCACTAGGGTTTTCAATCTGCCTAGTTTCACTCACTAGGACTTTCCTTCTGCCTGGCTTCACTCACCAGGACTTCCATTCTACCTAACATCCCAGTTAGGACTTCCCAGTCAAGTATCCGGTCAACCTTGACCTACTTGACTCTTCTTCAATCAATTTCTTATTGTCAAACATCTAAACTCAAACCAAGACTCAGCTTGGTCAACCAGGTCAACCTTGACCTGAGGGATGTTGCACCAACAATCTCCCCCTTTTTGATGTTTGACAATACCACAATAACACTTACAATACCACATGTAAGTTAGGCTAATCCTATAGCCTCAATCTTCATGCCACTAGGTAATGAACACATAAATTAAGCTCTTCATTTTCCTCCTAAGAGGGCACACTCCCTCTAGGTAATGAAAGCCTAACTTACACCCATTCACAGGTCCTTTCATTCTCCCCCTATTGGCACACATCAACCCATCTTTGGGCACACATCAACCCATGCCCCAATTTTTGGTACACATCAACTAATCCATTTGTTGACGACTCTCCCCCTGAAGAGTTGCTCATCGTTGTTCACAACATCACTCGTTGTGATCAACACGATAATGAAGGTCCCATACCCTTCATTTATCCTTACTTCTCCCTCAATGTAGACAAATACCCAACCCTGAGCATTTTCTAACCACTTGAGTTCCTACTTGAAATAATGAGGATATCCACTCCCCATTTCAAGTTCAAAAGCTCATACATGAGCATTTTCTTTTAAAGAAGGTTAACCACCTTCCAAGGTTCATGAAAAATAATTTTTCATGCCTTTAAAGAGTCCCTCCCCCTAAAGACATGGTGGTAACTTCTGTCATTGCACCAACAATGACTTGGAATCCCTAAACCTTTAGGAAACCCAAATTTAGAAGTTTTGAGGTTCAAATACTCAAAATTTGAAACAAACCTCAACCTAAACTTCAATGAAGCCTTCCTTAACAAATCCATCCTTGTTTTCACATGAAAACACCCTTTGTATGTATACAAATGTATTTTGGTGGGTTTGGAATGGTTACCTAGACTCAAAGGGGTTCAAAGATGCTGAAATCAGACCTTCCCAGCCAAAATCAGCAACTTGGATCGATTGGAGTTGGGTTCCAATCGATTGAACCTTTCTGAATCGATCCACTGATCGATTCAGACTACCTGGATCGATCGGCTGATCGATCCAGCGAGCTTCTGCTCGCGGGGGACTTGCTCTGAATCGATCCACGGATCGATTCAGGCACTCCAATCGATCCATGGATCGATCGGAGCTCTGATAGTTGCTGAAATTCCATTTCAGTCAACTTCAGAAACCCCTAGAAAATTCTACAAAAATTCAAAAATCATGAAATTTCGTGTAGACATTATTTAGGGCATACTTAATCATGGAAAAATAGTTTTCTATGAAAATACATCATATTTTCAAAGATTGACACAAGATTGAAAACTTGCTAAAACTTTAGCGTTTTCTTCAAGTTTGTGTCTGACTATTCAATGGTGATTACTATCAAAAGATAGCCTTCACCATGGTTTTCCAAAAGCATTTTTTAAACATTTTCAAAACCAATATCCCATCATGTTCCTTGGGCATAATGCACATGACTTGTACATTAGCTTTCCCAATGATGGGAAAACACATAACTATGTGTTTTGATGAACCTAAAACTCAAAAGAATGCACTAAAACAACATCTTGAGCTTTATTCATCATCCTAACATCTCACTTGTATCTAATATGTACTAAAAACACATACAAGTCATCTTATAGGTCTTTGTGAGATGTAGATTTTGGTTTTGTCCTTAAACTAGGGATCATGCATATCTATCTAGGCATTTTGGAGATATTAGACACCCACCTAGGATGTCACTTGTTAATAAGTGTTGTTAAATGCCTTTTGTCCTTAATTACAAGGAATTAAACTTAATGCAAGATAATGTTATGGCATACATCAAAAAAAAATAATTTTCAAAAGAAAATATCCTATAACTACATGATGTATGAATGTCATGACATGGTATTTTTGGATTTTTTTTCATAATAAAACATGAATGCAAAAATAGACATGATGTCATGGCATATGATGGGCAAACAATCATGGTAAGATTTAGCATAAATAAAATATACCTAGATTAACTATCTAAGTATCCTTAAAACCTTAGCTAAACTTACAGCTTAAACCTAGATTGCCCTAAAGTGCTTCATGAAAATGCCAAAGCCTAAATTGGCATTTCTAATTCCCTTGATTAATTTATGCCAGTCGAAATTAAGTATATCCTCAAATGTTGGCATATTTCATTTTTCCACAAGAATAGCACCTTTAAATCAAGGCCCGGATCGCCTTAAATTTCCTAAGAACATACCAAAATCCCAACTTGGTAGTTCTTATGAATTTCCCAATATGTGCCATTTAAGATTAAAATCAATTCTTCCACCATTAGGCACATTTTACTCTTTCAAGGAGTAAATAATACTTCCATTTCATTTTCAAAGGTTAACAAACCTTGAAAATGCTCCTTGAGTGTCAATTTCCTCAAAGTTGGGTTAACTACCCTTCTAATCGGAGTTGATACTCTCTAACCCATTTATGGGGTAGAGAAAATGCTCTTAGGAACCCAACACCTATTGGTGCTCCTTGGATGCTCTAGGTACTCACTAGGGATAACTTCCCTAGATACCTTCCTAGTGACCTTGTTGGGCTTCTTAGAAGCCTTGGTCACATTTTCTAGGTCAACTCTAGGGATAGCCTCCCTTGTGACCTTGTTAGTGACTTTCTTAGACTTCTTAGAAGTCTTAGTCACTTTGGTTGCAAAGAGACTTCTAGGGATATCTTCCCTTGTATCTTTGATTTGACCTCTAGACTTAGGGTTTGTTCCATAGCTATATGGAACCCTATGATAACTAGGCACATCCCTTTTTGCTTTGGTTTTGTATCCCAAACCTCTATGGCCATTGGATGGCTTTTGTACCCCTAAACCTAGGTTATGCTCATTTTGCCCTTTTAGGATATTTTCCATCCTTTTTAGGGTCTTTTCCATTTTATCAAGTCTTGATCTCAAGACTTGATTTTCTATCATTAAATTCTTAGATTTTGATTTTTCATTACACCCATGAGCATTTTTGTTTTTGGGCTTGTATCTATTATCCTTAGTGTTCTTGCCCAAGTGTCCATCTACCTTCCTAACCTTAGGTTGGGTAGTTTTGGCATGTAGGGCCACATGTTTTTCCTTAAAGCCCTCATGCTTCCTATTCTTATGGTAAATCGCATTAAAATGATAAAAATTAGAACTATCATGCTTTTTACCATAATGTAAAGGGGTAGGCTCAATAAAAGATACCTTCTTCTTTACCTTGGAGGCTCCCCCTTGACTAGTGCCTCCTTGAGCCTTGACCACCTTCTTCCCCTTGGGACATTGACTTCGGTAATGCCCCTTTTGATTGCAAGAGAAGCATATAATATGCTCCTTGCTCTTCTTTGTGTTGGGGATGATCTCCTTGGGCTTCACCTTGCCTTTTTGTGCCACTTGGCCCTTCTTCTTGGCCAATTTAGGGCACTTGCTCTTGTAGTGCCCATGTTCCCTACAATCAAAACATATAATATGATTTTTATTATTAATTGAACTATTTTTACCTTCTTGTGTAGGGATGGCATCTTTTCCTTTGGATCCGGAGGTTGAAGCTTCCTCTTGATCGGACCTTGATTCTCCTCCATTTGATTTTTCTTGACTTGTGGAGGTAGAATCTTCTTCCTCCTCTTCGTCTCTTGACTCGGATGTAGAAGCTTCTCCTTCTTCTTGATCCGGCGTCACCAAGGATTGCTCCCCCTCAATCCTAGAGGTGGAGGCTTCATCTTCTTGAATATGAAACAAGGAGTATGCTCCTCCTTGTTCCCTTCGTTGCATTCCCTTGAGGATGAAGCTTCTTGGATTTCCTCTTCTTCGGAGGTTGAGCATCTCTCAACCTCGGAGTCCTCCTTTTGGTCTTGCTCCAAAGAGTCACCCTCTATGGATACTTCTTGCTCTTGTACAGTGGAGGGGATCTCTTCATGAAGCTAGGCCAATTCGCTCCATAATTCCTTTGCATCTTCAAATTCTCCAATTTTGCAAAGGATGGTGCTTGGCAATAAATTGACCAAAAGCTTGGTCACTTTGTCATTTGCATCGCACCTTTGAACTTGCTCTTGGCTCCACTTGCTCCTCTTGAGAACTTTGCCCTTTGAATTTCTTGGAGCCTTGAAGCCTTCCATTAGAGCAAACCATTGCTCTATCTCCATCATAAGAAAGTTTTCGATTCTTGATTTCCAAGAATCGAAGCTTGTGGATGTGTACGGTGGAGCCACCCTTGTGTCAAATCCAAGTCCATCTTGGAATTGCATCTTGAAGTTGAGCTTGTTGAAATCTTTGACTTTTGATGAATTTGCTTCAACTTCTTCACCCTCTAGCTTTTCTTGTTATGCTTGACCCTTCCGGCGATGATTCCGGTGAAGAGCGGGCTCGCTTTGATACCACTTGTTAGGACCAAAAGTAGCTAGAGGGGGGGGAGGGGGGTGAATAGCTCGTCGCTTTTGCTCGTTGCTCGGCGTTGCTTGTTTCTTCAAAGATGTGCAGCGGAAATACAAAGAAACAATCACACAATGCTAACACGGTTGGTTTACTTGGTATCCACCTCACAAGAGGTGACTAATCCAAGGATCCACACCAACACACACACTCTCCACTAAATAAAACTCTCCTTTATGGTAACTACCAAGGGCGGAGAAGCCCTACAAGACTCAATACAAGAAGAGAGGGAAAGGATACAAGAAATACAAGCTTACAAGCTTACAATGAGTATAAACCCTAACCCTAGCTTCTCTTCTTGGCTTTGATCCGCCTCTTGACTTGGAGAACTTCCAAGATCCTTCAAGAACTGGCGATCTGAGCGTTGTGAGTGTTGTGGAGGAGCTGGCGAGAAATCTGGAGTGTATCGGAGAAGAGATACCGAAGGAATCGTGCGCTGCGGCCTTTATCGACGCCAACGGTCGGATCCCGATCGATTCGAATGTTCCCAATCGATCGGGAGGCTTTGGATCGATCCACGGATCGATCCGCAGCGCCTCGTGCTCGGGAAAAACGCCTGGATCGATCCATGGATCGATCCAGCGCTTATCGCGCCACGCCCCAATCGATCCACCGATCGATTGGGACATCCGATCGATCCACGGATCGATCCGGAGGCTCTCTGTTCGCTAGGAAAGGCTTGGATCGATCCAGTACTTGGTTTTTGCCCAAAACCAAGTCCCAAGCCTACCAAAACAACACCCGGTCAACCTTGACCTGTTGGTACACCATGCCTAGCATTTGGTTACTCCTTTGACCTGCTAGGACTTCCCACCAAGTGTCTGGTCAATCCCTTTGACCCACCTGGACTTTTATATTCATGCCAAGTATCTGGTCACTTCTTTGACCTACTTGGACTTCCCAACACCAGATGTCCGATCATCCTTGATCCATCTGGATTTTCCCTTGCCTGGCTTCACTCACCAGGACTTTCACCTAGCTTCACTCACTAGGACTTTCCATCTGCCTAGCTTCACTCACTAGGGCTTTCACCTGGCTTCACTCACCAGGAATTTCACCTAGCTTCACTCACTAGGGTTTTCAATCTGCCTAGTTTCACTCACTAGGACTTTCCTTCTGCCTGGCTTCACTCACCAGGACTTCCATTCTACCTAACATCCCAGTTAGGACTTCCCAGTCAAGTATCCGGTCAACCTTGACCTACTTGACTCTTCTTCAATCAATTTCTTATTGTCAAACATCTAAACTCAAACCAAGACTCAGCTTGGTCAACCAGGTCAACCTTGACCTGAGGGATGTTGCACCAACACTTGGCATGGGAAAAGTCCAAGCAGGGAGTTTGGCATGGTGAAAAGTCCAAGCAGGGAGCTTGGCACGGGAAAAGTCCAAGTATGGAGACTTGGCACGGAGAAGTCCAAGTATGGAAGCTTGGCACATGAGAAGTCGGAGAGGGCTCGGTAGCTCGTTCTCCGGACTGTGGTCAGAGAGGGCTCGGGAGCTCGTTCTCTGGACCGGATGGAAGTCGGAGAGGGCTCGGTAGCTCGTTCTCCAACCGTGGTCGAGAGGGCTCGGTAGCTCGTTCTACGGCATGTGGAAAGTCCCGTGAGTGAAGCCAGGCAATTGATAAGTCCCGTGAGTGAAGCCGGGGTGGGAAAGTCCCGTGAGTGAAGCCGGTGGGAAAGTCCCGTGAGTGAAGCTGTGAAAACCCTAGTGAGTGAAGCTAGGTGAAAGTCCCGTGAGTGAAGCCGGGCAGTTGAGTAAAGTCAGACAGTTGGAAAGTCATGGTGAGTGAAGCCGGGCAGATTGGAAATCCTGGTGAGTGAAGCCAGGTGAAAACCCTAGTGAGTGAAGCTAGGTGAAAGTCCTGGTGAGTGAAGCCGGGCAAGGGAAAATCCAGATTGATCAAGGGTGATCGGACATCTGGTGTTGAGAAGGTCAAGTAGGTCAAGGGAGTGACCGGATACTTGACACGAAGAGAAAAGTCCAAGTGGGTCAAAGGGATTGACCGGACACTTGGTGGGGAGTCTTAGCAGGTCAAGGGAGTGACCGGATGCAAAGCGTGATGTACCAAGAGGTCAAGGTTGACCGGATATTGGTTTGGACTTGGTTTAGGCAAAAACCAAGACCTGGATCGGTCTGGAGACCGATCAGAAAGCGATCAGTGCCTCTGTGAGCTTACTGATCGGTCTGGGGACCGATCAGCATGAAGCCTGATCGGTCCCCGCGACCGATCAGGGTACGCACAGAGAGTTGGGCAACTCTCTGTGAAAGCGTTCTGATTGGTCTGGGGACCGATCAGCATAGAGCCTGATCGGTCCCCATGACCGATCAGATCAGCCCCAAACCGATCAGGGTGATGCCTGATCGGTCTGGCCCTAGCCGTTGTGACTCAACGGCTAGGTTATTTCGGGCTTCTGTGTTCTGGCCTTTTTTTGCTTGCAGGTTCGCAGGTTGGCTCAGGATATCAGAGGTTATAAAAGGAGACTGAGGGCTGCTACAGTCATGTTCTTGAACTTCTCCGAAGCTTCTGCTTCTTCTTGATCTTCTTCTTGCTTCTGCAAGTTATTGTTTCTGCTGTTCTAGAGCTTTGTTAAGCTCGCTTCCGAAGTTTCGCGTGAGCTTCCTCGACTGGTTTCAGCTGCTGCTGTGATTCTGTGAAGTTGGTGCTTCATCTACAGATTTCAGTCGACGACGAGAAGGCAAGCAAGAGTTGTTACATTCATCTTTATATTTGTATCTTGCTGTGCTTCTTGTACTTGTACTCTGATCTTGCTGTTGCAAGAGTTTGTGGTGAGGTTTCTCCACCCAGAATGAGTTCTTATTAGCCGGTTTTCTGGGGACTCATCCACCGACGGATTGATAGGCTTCGTCCACCTTACGGACACGCCGAGGAGTAGGAGTTTCATCTCCGAACCTCGTTACATCGTCGAGTTCGAGTTTGAGGTTTGATCTTTCCTTTTTGCGTTTCTATTTAGTTATTTCCGCTGCGCTAACCCTAATCGTAGGAAGAAACGCGAAGAATTTGGGGCAGCTATTCACACTCCCCTGTCTAGCCGCGATCATCGATCCTAACACACTCGAGACGGAGTTACGAGGAGGGCGCGAGCAACACGAGGTGGTCAAAGGAAGGAGCTTGAGAAGCTGTTGACCTTAGGTTGACCATCCGATCTTCTCATTGGCTTGAGAAGATCGTAGTAGGGCCATGACATAATCACAAAATTATTTAATTAATTACTTTTGTGTGTATGTGATGCATGCTAGTTAATTAAGTAATTAATTAGTGCCTAACGATTAGATTAGATCTAAGTCGTGCACATGATGCACCCTTCGATTAGATTAGATCTATCGAGTATATGATACGCATCATCGTTTAGATTAGATCTAAATCGAGTCAACTCGTAATGTCTACCATGCCGTGATACCTACCACTACCTCGATCGCATGTTGTTGTTGAATCTGCCAAAGCAGAGCAACACATACTATCTTGGTAGGGTACGGAGGGACAATTTTGGTCCCGCCTATCAACGCATGGGTGAGTACAACTCAATTAGATTGAGTAACTAGTGAACTCAATTGGATCGAGTTTAACTATAGGCATTATCCAATGGTTGGTAGATAGGTCAAAATCACGTTTATATTAACTCTTGGGCGTATTAGCCAAAGCTAACTCGAGTTTTAATATAAATGCGGATTTTGATCCTATAAACAAGAGTTACATAGAGATGTAATTGGTAATCGTTACCTACCGATCATACTAAGTCTTGGGCGTATTAGCCAAAGCTAACTCAAGGGTTAGTATGATGTGGATCTTGTCCCACATGAAGTATAGAATTCAGTGGGAGCATCATTTAATTAAAGGCCTAATTAAATGATTAAGAATATGATACTTATTTCTGCATTTATTTCTGTTGTAGATTACCATGACGTTGAATACGAATACCTTCTCCCTGCGATCTGTCCTTAAGAAGGACAAGCTCAACGGAGCAAATTTCCTGGACTGGTACAGGAACCTGAGAATAGTTCTCAACCAAGAATGTAAACTGTACATTCTGGAGCAGCCCATTCCGGAGGCTCCTCCTGCCACTGCCACGCGTGCAGACCGAGATGCTTACAAGAAGCATCAAGATGACGCATTAGATGTGTCCTGTCTTATGCTCGTGACCATGAACTCTGAGCTTCAGAAGCAACATGAGTTGATGGGTGCTTATGATATGGTTGAACATCTTTGTCACCTATATCAAGGACAAGCAAGGCACTGGAAGAGGAACTCCAAAGAATACCTGGAAGATCTTAAGAAGAAGAGAAATAAGATTTCTACTTCAGGTATACATGTTATAGAAGTCAACCTCTCTATTTCTTCATCATGGGTATTAGATACCGGATGTGCTTCGTACATTTGTACTAATGTACAAGCGCTGAGAAATAGCAGGGCATTGACGAAGGGTGAGATAGACCTACGAGTAGGCAATGGAGCACGAGTTGCTGCTATTGCTGTAGGAACTTACCATCTATCTCTGCTCTCTGGGCTTGTACTAGAATTAGATAATTGTTGTTATATGCCTGCCTTAACTAAGAACATTATATATGTTTCTTGTTTGGACAAGAAAGGTTTTTCGTTTACAATAAAGAACAAATGTTGTTCCGTCTATTTAAACGATATGTTCTATTGTAGTGCACCTCTGATAAACGGACTCTATATTCTAGACCTTGAGAGCCCTATCTATAACATAAATACCAAGAGGTTCAAGTCAAATGACATGAACCAAACATACCTCTGGCACTGTCGCTTAGGTCATATAAATGACAAGCGCTTATCCCAGCTCCATAAGGATGGTTTGTTGGACTCATTTGATTTTGAATCATATGAGATATGCGAGTCATGCCTACGAGGCAAGATGACCAAGACACCCTTTAGTGGGCACAGCGAAAGAGCGACTGATTTGTTAGGACTCATACATAGTGATGTATGTGGCCCTTTCAATGCCGCTGCTAGAGGCGGTTATAGATACTTCATCACATTTACTGATGACTTCAGTAGATATGGTTATGTGTACTTGATGACATATACTCAATCCTTTGAAAAGTTCAAAGAATTCAAGAATGAAGTACAGAACCAGCTTGGCAAGAGTATTAAGATACTTCGATCAGATCGAGGTGGTGAATACCTTAGCCATGAGTTTCGTGACTACCTAGCTGAGTGTGGGATTCTATCCCAACTCACTCCTCCTGAAACACCACAGTGGAATGATGTATCTGAAAGGAGGAATCGTACCCTATTAGATATGGTACGATCTATGATGAGTCACACAGATCTTCCGACATACCTTTGGGGCTATGCTCTAAACACGGCAGCTTTTATCCTCAACCGAGTTCCATCCAAGGTCGTGATAAAGACACCATATAGGATATGGACTGGGAGAGATGCCCAGGTGTCTTTCATGAGGATTTGGGATTGTGAGGCTTACGTTCGACGTCAAGTCTCAGACAAGTTAGGACCCAAATCCGATAACTGCTACTTTATTGGATATCCCAAGGAAACTAAGGGATATTACTTCTACATTCCCAATCAGCACAAGGTAGTTATGGCAAAGACTGGGGTCTTTCTAGAAAGGGACTTTGTTTCTAGAAAGACTAGTGGGAGCACGTTCGATCTTGAAGAAGTTCAAGATGCGAACAATAGCATTGAAGCCTCGATGGAAGTTGAACTGGAACCACAAAGTGTTGTGGATGATGTTGTTCCACAAGGAGTTGAGGAACAACAACCAGTTCAAGTAGACATACCTCTTCGCAGGTCTGATAGGGTACGTCGTCAACCTGAGAGATACTCATTTCTCTTGTCTGACCATGATGATGTTGTGCTCATAGAGGATGAGCCTACCACCTATCAGGAAGCTGTGATGAGACCAGATTCCGAGAAATGGCTAGAGGCCATGAGATCCGAGATGAAATCCATGTACACCAACCAAGTATGGACTTTGGTTGATCCACCTGAAGGGGTAAAACCCATAGGGTGTAAGTGGGTCTTTAAGAGAAAGACTGACATGGATGGACTTATCTATAAGGGTCGCTTGGTAGCTAAAGGTTTCAAGCAGATTCATAGTATTGACTATGATGAAACCTTTTCTCCAGTAGCGATGTTTAAGTCCATTCGGATCATGCTTACTATTGCAGCTTACCACGATTACGAGATCTGGCAGATGGATGTCAAAACCGCGTTTCTGAATGGAAACCTACTCGAGGATGTGTACATGACACAACCTGAGGGTTTTGTAGATCCACGGCATACTAGCAGAGTATGCAAGCTGCATAGGTCAATTTATGGACTAAAGCAAGCTTCTCGGAGCTGGAATCTTCGATTCGATGATGCAATCAAATAGTTTGGTTTCATCAAGAACGAAGATGAACCTTGTGTCTACAAGAAGGTTGTAGGGGACATAGTTGTCTTCCTCATATTGTATGTGGATGACATACTGCTCATTGGGAAAGACATCCCTTTGCTACAGTCTGTCAAGACTTGGCTAGGGACTTGTTTCTCAATGAAGGACTTAGGTGAAGCATCCTGCATTCTAGGGATACAGATCTATAGAGATAGATCTAAGAGATTGCTTGGCCTAAGTCAGAGTACATACATTGACAAGGTACTCCTACGGTTTGCCATGCAGAACTCCAAGAAGGGATTTCTGCCAATGTCACATGGCGTGAGTCTTTCGAAGACTCAAGGTCCCTCTTCTAAAGAGGAGAGAGACCGCATAGATCAGATCCCTTATGCCTCAGCCATAGGATCGATCATGTACGCCATGCTATGTACTCGACCTGATGTCTCGTATGCTTTGAGCATGACGAGCAGATACCAGTCAGATCCAGGTGAAAGTCACTGGATAGCGGTCAAGAATATTCTTAAGTACTTAAGAAGGACTAAAGAATATTTCTTGATATATGGAGGCGATGATGAGCTAGCTGTAAAGGGTTACAGTGATGCTAGCTTCCAGACCGACTAGGATGACTATAGATCGCAGTCGGGGTTCGTATTTTGCATTAATGGTGGTGCTGTCAGCTGGAAGAGTTCGAAGCAGGACACAGTAGCTGATTCTACAACAGAAGCCGAGTACATTGCTGCATCAGAGGCAGCAAAGGAGGCAGTTTGTGTAACGACCCACCTTCCACTACTAGGCTGTAAGGCGAATCGCTACGGTTACTGTGCTAAGCTGCGCGAAAAACTGATCTAATTTGAGTTTTTATGCTACTGATATCTGACCTAATACATGTTATTGGTTCTACCTGTGCTAAGGGAGATGATCTAAGGGATACCTGGTGTATCCTACATCCCCTACGGTCAAGGAGCTGGACTGATAAGTTTCTTGGACGAAACCTGAGCTTCCCAATCGATCCGAGCTGGACTGGATCGATTGCTCTTGGTTGGATCGGTCCGTGGATCGATCGGAGCTGGGGAACGTTCTGTTCCCGACTGGATCGGTCGGCAGACCGATCCAGGTGTGGCTGGATCGGTCGGTCGGACCGATCCAGGTGTGGCTGGATCGGTCGGTCGGACCGATCCAGGTATGTCTGGATCGGTCGGCTGACCGATCCAGGCACCTGAAATCTCCTGGGACGCTACTGTATCGTGCTGGATCGGTCGGCTGACCGATCCAGGAGGATACAGTAGCATACTGTATCTGGCTGGATCGGTCGGCTGACCGATCCAGTGACACAGCCAGGCCCTGATCGGTCGGGAGACCGATCAGAGTCTGATTTCACCCGGGGACTCGGATTTCAGCACTTTGGCGTGCCAAAACCCCACTTAACACCTAACTAATGCATCATAACTATTCTAACAACATATAATAACATTCCAACGACATAAACTAGTAATCTGACTTAACATAGGGCATAGTTTAGGAATTCATGGCAACACATAACTAAAAGTGCCTAGAACATGGAAACCAAAACCAATAAATAAAATGCTAAAGTAAATGCTAAAGAGTCTAATGCTCCATTTGCTATGTCCCCTAAGGACCTTTGATTCCAGTTCCATACACACACATCCTCATCTGCATTGACCTCCAGCCTCCACTGCTAGTCCACTTTTCCTTTACCTTTATCTGCATTATAAGAAAAGTAGTATCTGTAAGCTAACAAGCTTAGTAAGAAACCATCTACCTCACAAAAATATGCATTCGGTGCAATATGGTTTTTAAAGCATGCTATTTGAAAATATGCACTGAACTTGCTAAGTCATGGTATACTGAAATCATAAAGCATAACACATAAGCATGGCATGAGCACTGAATCATATCGTAGCAAGCAATAAAACACTGAACTGAACATAAGCTAAACTAACTGAAACTAAATCTGTAACTGGAAACAAACTCAACTAGCATAATTGATTTTGAGTTTTGAAATCTAATACATAATAGGTGAAAATACTAAACATGCTGTTGGGCCCGGCAACTGTACTTGCTGTGCGCGCATCCCTACTAGACCCGGGGTTTCCCGAATTTAGCAGGGTTGTCTAGGCTATCTGAACCTAGGGACGACTGTGGGAGTCCAACCCAATGGATATCTAATCCAGTACAGTGCCACTGAAAATAAAATACTGATATCTATAGCTAACTGATATAACATGCTGTTTCTAGGTTATCTGAACCTAGAGCTAGGTTATCTGAACCTAGAGGCGACTGTGGGAGCCCACCCATTGGACCGTAGTCCCATAAAACTGAACTAAACTAATGTGCTGGTTTAAATGCCTCTAATGCATTTAACTGAGCTATTAAACATAACTGAGGTGGTATTTAGCTACACTAACATTTTACCGAACACTTGGTGTGCTCCAACTCTCTCCTCTAATAGGGAGATCACCTCTAGGCACCCGACAACGTCTAGAATCTCCAACTAAAGGAGAACAACGTGTCCGGCCCATCTAGAGGTGTTCAACTAGATCCCTAAATCCTCGAGGAGGGTTTAAACATACCCTATGTGCCAGAAAAACCTGCATATAGCTAAAACTAATGCGTAGGAAACCAACCGGAGCTATTATACCACAGGTGAGGGGTTTCTTACCTCGTACGCTAAATTCCTTACAATTCTATTCGCTAGAATTCCGGTGGAGATGACCTTCTCGACGACCCGCTCACGTCTTCGCGTTCCTCTCGCTGAGAAGAACCTCTTTCGTGTTGGAGTCGTTGCCGGAAGATGAGCCGAGAGTCCATGGGTTTGGGCGCCGAGAGAGGAGGAGGAGGAGGAGGAGGTGGCGTCGGCGTTGAGGGTTTGGAGAGGGAGGAGTTTGTCGAACCAAGCAAAATAAACCAAACCCACTTAACCCTTCTATTTATATTAAGCGGTAATTCCGGTCAACTCTAATATAAATATAGATGTTTCTCCTTTCTCTCAGCACGGCCCTGCTGGGTTCACTGGTTACTAACATTATCCCTTAAACCATAGGTCTCGGGTTCGATTCCCGCTTAGGCCATTTTCGTTTATATTTATTTTTGCTACTTCCGCTACTCGGAAAATTCCGGAAAAATATCTAAAAATTCCAGAAAAATCATACTATATTTCTAAAACAGTTTTGAGAATTTTCGGGCGTTACAGTTTGGATTCGCAAGTTCATCACTGAACTTGGGGTGGTTCCTAGCATTGCTGACCCCATTGAGCTCTATTGTGACAACAATGGAGCTATAGCACAGGCGAAGGAATCTCGCTCACACCAGCGACCAAACACATACTACAGCGCTTCCATCTCATTCGAGAGATCATCGAGAGAGGAGATGTGAATATTTGCAGAGTACCTACAGAGGCTAACATCACAGATCCCTTGACCAAGGCTTTGGCACAGAGGAATCATGAAGGTAACACTAGGTCATTGGGGCTTAGAGCATACACTGATTGGCACTAGTGCTAGTGGGAGATTGTTAGCTAGAGCCCTAGAGCCAATCATTTGATGATTGTATTTTGGACTTGTTGTATCATATTCTATATAAATAAAGGCATTTGGTTTTTGGTTATTATACTTACTTGTATTAGTGTCAAATAAACTAAGTATAATAATGTCCTTGAGTAGAAGGTTCTTACCTATATTAATCGGTTAGCTGAACCGATAGTGAGATGATATAGGAAACACTACTCTTAATCATTCCTAGTCGAGTATTAACATTCAGGGACAATGTTAATGCAATAAGACTAGCATGTAGGTCAACTCGATGACTTGATCTCACAAGTCATGGATATAGAGATATCAAGTTGACACATGGGTATACATTAGAGAATGTATACTGAATGACCCGCCATGAGAAAGTATCATGGATCGTTATATGAGTGTCATATACTTTCTCATGTGGCTATTAGTATGACTACTAGTCCTTAGACCTGAAGTCACCATGGATCCCTACATAAAGAGTTATGTACTTTGGTTTCGTCAAACGTCACCCATAACTGGATGGACTATAAAGGCGATTACTAGGTATGTAACAAATTATGCGGAGGGATGTGAGTGATGTAGATGGGATCTATCCCTCCTATATGACGGGAGAGACATCGGTATTCTTGATAGAGTGAGACCACGAAGTGCATGACCATGCCCAAATGAGTCAATATAAGATATTGAGCTCATTTGATTTAGTGAGTCTACTTGGAGTTCAAGATTTAGATTGATCAGAGGATGGCACGGTCTATGCCTCACATTGATCAATCTAGATGTGTAGGATAGAAGGACACTTGTCATATATTGTGAGGAGTCACAATTAGTAGTCACAAGGTGATGTTGGATCTCAACATTCTTGTAACTTGGGTAGCAATGATGTATTGCTAGATGCCGCTCATTGCTTATGTTTCTAAAGGAGTTTAGAAACATTGCCAACGTTACGAGAACCTATTGGGCCACACACAAAGAACAAGTGGATGGAGATTAGGTTCATATGATGAACCAATTGGATTAGGTTCATATGATGCACCAAAGATTGGATTTGGATTAATTCAAATTAGACTTATTGAGTTAGACTCAATTAGATTCAATTGTTGAATGAGTCTAATTTAAATTTGATTCATTGAGTCAATTTATATTAATGAATTGAGATTCATTAAATTAAAATTGACTTGAATCAAAGGTTGGATTTGACTCAACAAGGAAGAGAATTGGTCAATTTTGACTTGACCAAATGGAAGTTGAAACATCAAGTTTGACTTGATGCATTGCCACATCATGAAGGTTGACTCATCCTACATGGCATGACTAACCTTGCCACATCATCTCCACCTCATGAGGTATGCCACCTCATGGAGGTTACACCTCCCATTCCATTTAATGTGGCCGGCCACATTAAATGAGGGAGTTATGTGTGTGGCCGGCCACACTAAAGGGTGGAGGGGGTTTTCATTTGGTGGCATTCATGTGTGGTAATTGCTTCTCCTTCTTCCTAGCTTCTTCCTCCTCTTTGCTTGCTGTTGCCGAGAGTTTTCAAGGAAGGAGAAGGTGGTTGAGTGAGTTCCAAGAGAATAAGGAAGAGTGAAGGTTACAAAGGAGGATACTACTTCTTGAGTGTATGAGATTCCTTTTGCATCCTCTCTTTTTCTTCCTTACAAATCCTACCCGAGAGCCCAAGAAGTGCTAGCACACTTGTGGTGCTCTTTTCTCCATCCTTGAGTGTTAGAGAACACCTCTTGTTCGTGTGGATATCACTAGAGAGTTGTCTACATTGACAACTTCGAGATCCGGCGTACCGTTGGACGAGCGGGATTTGCGAGGGCACGCTTCAAAGGTATAACTCTTATCTACTGTAGATCTAGAGTGTGAAACTCGTATTCGTAGTTTTTTGAAATTTTTCTTTGCACGGATCCGTTGGCTAGGGTGATTCGGGGTTTTCGTGACGCGAAAAAGCGGTTTTCGCGACCCGAAAAATCCAACAGCTTTCACTTCTGTAAAATTTATTACATATTCAATGTTGTACCTCTTTCACTTTGTTCCACCTTTATCTCTTTGTAATAATATCTTCACCTTATCCTTTTCCCAACAGAAAAATCTGATAGCTTTTGAATCTAAAATTGTTCCAGAGGATAGCGTCAACTTATAACTAACTATAATAGGCTCATCAATTTCCAAGACTTCAAAATCATCTGAAGATCCTATAGCCAGGGCCCGTCCTAGTTCTTCTTCCACTGAGGTGTAGTAGTTAAGAATTGAAAATCAAGAACTAAGGGATTAGCTGTCTACACTGGATCAGTAGATGACCGATCAGGATGCAGGAAATGATGTTGTCTTGACTAAAATGCAAGTAGTCATTGCTCAATGGAGCTAGACACTGCATAGTCTTGAATCACAAGAGACTCAAGACCCACAGGACTCTAATTAGATTTGTGTAACTATAACTTACCTTTTTTTGTTTATGACTTATAAAATATGCAAAATATATTTATTCTATTTTGATATTAATTATAATATGTTCATCTTTAATTGTATTACATTTTCTCAGGAACAATTCGTTACCACCAATAGATATCCAAAATATGATCTAGGTGTCTTTTTTTGTTGACTTGCAAAATTAGTTAAACATTATACTTTTTTAGTGCATTCCTCTTACTTACTTTCTTTCATATTTGACGAGTGTCTTTGTAAGTATTTCTTCCCACTCAGTTTTAATTATTGACATTCTTCTTTGTTTGTTTGAGTATTTTTGAAAGATCTAATCATGAATAGTTAATGCATGCAACATTTTTTTTTTGAGGTTTCAGCATTTCATTATAGCACTAAAAAAATATATTTATTATGTTTTGATTTTTTAATCTACACATTTCTAAATATTATATTATTGTATGTTTCAGGAGTTCTTGTTGACATATTGATCATCATCGTCATCATCATCTGCTTATTTCTATTTAGGTATCAAAATTAGTTATACATAAATGACTACAAAAATTTTATTGTATTCATAAATCTGATCATATTCTATCGTATTTTACTTTCTACAGAATTTTCTATTTTATGTGGATGTATTATTTAGAGTAATTTTTATCATGATATGTATTTAAATATCTGATTCTATAAATTTGGATTTAGATATAGATATTTAGATAGTTTAGTTTGTTTCTATTATTGTGATTTGTTTAGATTTTATTTGTTTTAGATGATTATGATTGTTTCTATTTATATTAGTTTGTTTGTATAAATGTTATAGTTTATTTATGTTTGTATGGATTGTATGAAATGTATGTATGAATTATTAGGATGTATGAAATGTGTTTGTAGGTGTGGATGTGATTGTTCGTATGTGATTGTATGGATGTGATTGTTTAGTGTATATATATGGATTGTAAACATGGTAAAAAGGAATATAAATTTTTTCTTGTAATTGTTTATATTTTACCTACGGAATACCGACGGAATCGATATTCCGTCGATAGTTATCGTAATGGTTTACCGACGGAAGCGTTATTTCTGTCAGTGTTTATCGACGGAAATAATATTTCCGTCGATATTTACAAAATTATTTACCGACGGAAATAGCGTTTCCGTAGGTAAACACTGATAGAAATAATGTTTCTATTTATAACCACTGCCACCGGAAACACTATTTTCGGCATGATTTACCGACGGAAATGCTATTTTCGTCGGTAAATTTTACTAAGGAAATATAAATTCCATCGGTATATACCGAAAGAATTAAAATTCCATCAGAAAATCTATTTCCGACAAATTACCTATCGACAACTAATTTTCCATCGTAATCTCGTCAGTAAACGACTATACTAACGAAAAATTCCGTCGGTAATCCTATATTTTTTTTTAGTGTGATGAGATGTTTAAGGAAGGACTGACTTTGGCTAGGTTTGTGGAGATGAAAAGAGTCATCCAGGGGTGGACGCACCAGGAGGTGCCAACCTCCCCAACTTAGGGGACGTTTGGTTTAGGGAAATAAGAGTGGGGAATGTGAATGAGAATCATTGATTGTCATTATTAATGTTTGGATTATAGGAATAGGAATATAAATAAGGGAATGAATCCTTGCAATTAGATAATAGCTCATTCTCATGTACTTCCCCTTCAATGAGCAATTACCCTATTTTTATCAATCAAAATATTCCCTTATTTCAAAAATACACTTGACCTAAAACTAAAATTTTCTCCCTTAATATCAAATATCAAAATTTATTTATTTTTTCTTTCATATCACTTCTCTCTCCTTGTTCTCTCTCATCATATTTTCTCTCTCATCACTTTATCACACACTTTCTCTCTTCTTAATCTCTCCTATCACACTCTCTTTCCTTCTTTTTTTTCTCATTACGATTTATCTCTCATCATACTTTCTCTCTCCTCAATCCCTTCCATCGCATTCTCTTCCTTCTTTTTTTCTCATCATATTTTCTCTCTCATCATACTTTCTCTCTCCTCAATCTCTCCCATCACACTCTCTTTTCTTTT
Organism: Zingiber officinale; assembly: GCF_018446385.1. NCBI lineage: Eukaryota > Viridiplantae > Streptophyta > Magnoliopsida > Zingiberales > Zingiberaceae > Zingiber > Zingiber officinale. Next base: position 95,106,722 of record NC_055999.1, on the reverse strand, counting down.
TTTTTCTCATCACACTTTCGCTCTCATCACACTTTCTCTTTCTTCAATCTCTCTTGTCACACTCCCTCCTTTTTTTCCTCAACACACTTTCTCTCTCATCATACTTTCTCTCTCCTCAATCTCTCCCATCACACTCACTGTTCTCTTTTTTTCTCATCATATTTTCTCTCTCACCATACTTTCTCTCTCCTCAATCCCTCTCATCATACTCTCTCTCCTTATTTTTTTCTCATTACATTTTCTCTCTCTTCATCCTCTGCCATCATACTTTCTCTCACATAATATTTTCTCTCTCATCATGCTCTCTCCTATCACACTCCCTTTTCTCATTTTCTCTCATCACACTTTCTCTCTCTTCATTCTTTCTCATCACACTTTCTCTCTCTTCATTCTCTTTCATCATATTTTTCTCTCACATCGAATTTTTTCTCTTATTTTCCTTTATGCTATGTTTACTTTCAAGCGTGGATAAAGAAAGGAAAGGAATCTACGATGGAAAATTATTCTCGGAGGAAGAGAAGAGAAAGGGTAAAGAAATCCCTTCCTTTGTATTCTTGTTTATCTTCATTATGGAAGATGGATACATGCGACGTAATTTTATAAAAAAAAAAAGGTATATGCGTCATTTTTTTGGTACATGGTGTAATTTTGTAAGTTAAAAAGGGTACATGCGTCATTATTTTTTAGTATATGGTGTAATTTTATGAATGAAAAGGGGTACATGCGTCATTTTTTCCATTCGTTGTTTTCCGTCTGATTTTGAGGTGATCGATTTTGGCTCCAAAACCATCCGCGGATGGATTGCGTTTCTCTTCCATTTGAAAATTTCAATGAAGTAAACGGTGGAAACTTTTTCACTGCAGAAACTTTTCTTTAGTTTTATTTTCCGCTCTCCAAAGTAAACAGAACATTAAGGGTAAAAAAGGAAATTTTGATTTATTCCGATAGAAAATATGCAACTAACCAAACATTGCTTTTAAGAGTGATATTCATGCTCATACCTATTCCCACTCCACAATACAATGATTCTCATTCTGATTCCTATTCCTAGGAAAGAACCAAACACCCCCTTAGCCTTTAATAATACTGTAGATTAATACTATTATAAGAATTGTGAGTTGTGTTAGTGACGCAACTCAACCCTTTTGTTTTTCTAAAGTACAACAATACCATTTTAATAAAAGTAGTTTCATTTTACTTAAACAAAATTAAAAAAAAAAATCCTAGTGAAACGACGTCATTCTAGTAAAGGATTTTTTTTAAAAAAAAATAATCAAGGGACTAATCAAAATAGGCCAAATAACCTAAATCAAGCCAACAAAAAAAATTCTCCCCCTCTATTTACTTAGTTATAGGTCCCTCAATCCAAATGATCCAAATGACCTAAACTTATATAATTATGTCTTTTTATATATTTTTATCATTTTTACTGATGTAAAATTTTATTATTAAATATGTTGGATATATGTGAATGGAAAAGGGGTGGAAAGGAAAGAGACTCTATTGTGAATAAGACTTTAATCTCATATTAAGAGTTTCAAGGCATATTGACATGCATGTATGATGTGAATAAATACATGGGGAGAGACTCTCTATCATGCATGGGTGCGCAGGGGGTTCAAATTTAGGGCCCGAATTATATTTATACCAAGTTGACTCATGTGTGAGCAAGACTTGTGCTTTGCCATTTGAATTTCCTTTTGCTCAAGAGTATAACGGACGCATTGATGGTGGTTCTATAGTATCTCAATATTAACCTTATTAATGGTGATTTCATAACGTCTTGGCATTAATAGCGATATTAAACCCATTAATGATGATTTCGTAACGTCTCGACATTAATTACAATATTAAACCCATTAATGGTGATATTAAACCTAGCATTATTAAATGACCATAATTTGGTCATTCATTGTAGGCAAGGTGAGAAAAAATTGATAAACCAGTTAGCCTCATTGACTAGCCCTAGGTGACCCGCCTGATCCCACGAAATTTTTCCACTGACCACCAGGATAAATCGGGAAACGCACACAACAGGAAGCCTAGAAGCCCAACATCCTTTGGTTGCGCGTCCCATTTGGAGGAAAAATTCCTACAAATAAGTCATAGTTGTGGATCGAACCGCGGGTGCCTGAGTAACAATCTGGATATCCTACCACGACACCATAGCCTCATTGTAGGCAAGGTGAGAGCTCCTATAAGGAGGCTGGATCTTGAGCAAAGGAAAGAGGAGCGGAAGAGGAGGGGAAGAGAGAGCAATAGCAAAAAAATTCATCCACCTTCGTTCCCCAATTCTTTCCTCTCAGTCGTGCATCCGCTCGACTGAACTATTCATAATAGCACTCGGATACATTCTCAGTTCACTACGAACAACCAGTGCTTGGTTATGTGCATGGTTCTACCATTGTATCCTAGGAAACAGACGACCGAAGAGAACCACGAAGCACAGCCATAGGTGGAGCGAATCTGTTTCAAGGAAACTACGTTGAGCGCGGGTCTCAACATCTTCCTTAGTGAATTCCTTTTTTGATTCGGTTGCGTATCACAACAACTCTGCAACTCGGACCACCGGAAGCTTAACAGAACCTGACCCGCTGGCAGTATGAAATTATCTAGTCAGGTCATCGTACAGATAAATTAAAATTATTTTTATATAATTTCTGATGTGGATATGGTTTGGGGCAGAGGAGGAATTAAGAGAAGGAGGAGGGGTAATTTGGTTAAATCACAGTAGCACCCTTTTAGGTTACTGTTCACGTGTGGAGAAATGGGCGGTTGCGGCGTTTTTTCTTCTTCTTCGTGCGTGCACCGCGCCGCCACCTTTTTGCCCTCTCTCGTCGCCACCCTCGAGCAACGACCATCAGCAATGGCCTTTTCCTTCCTTCCCCATAGCCACTGCGACGCCTTCTCCTTGACACCACCTCACTCACAGGAGGCTTCTTCGTTAGTTCTCTTCTCGGTGACCACCACAACCACGAGGGGCGCATGCCGCCACCCCCATTCGGCGGCGCCGCCTCCACGCGTTCTCTCCCTTTTCTTTCTCTCTCTCAGCTCGCTAGACGATGTCTACGACCACCTCTTCTCCTCCTCGCGCCACCGACATGAATAGGGGGCTACTGGTTTTTGGGTCGCCACCAAGAAGACCGCCCAGGAGAGGCTACCTTCGCCGCCTCCAACACCGGTGACGTCCGATGCTGGCAGCTCCCTTCCCTTACGCACGCTGCCATGCTCATACAGCCCCTTCACGCTGACGCCCTCACAAGCAGCCCTTTTCCTTCTCCTTCCTACACGCCGACATCCCACTGTCCTCCTCTTCCTCCCTTCCTCACCACCGCCAGAGCCTCGTGGCAACAGCATCCACGCTGCCCATATCTATTCGACGAAATGGGTGAGAGGAACGTTCCTCACCCGCTTTGAGTTGGACAGGGGGACGAAGAAGGACGCAGGTTGCCCGATAGCTGTTCGACGGAACACCTGATAGCATAAACTGGCTCCCACCTGTTGATGTTTAGAGAAGACTCCATGCTTTGTTTTGATACAACCTAAAGGCAGACCTCATAAGCGTCGTCACCCGCTCCACGGCCCCCGGCGAGCAGTTCTTAGTCATCGGCGCGCGCTCGATTCACGGAGTCATATGTCTCCGATGTCAATCGGGCCCCCGAGCCCTCGCTGTCATTATGTTTAGATTGGACTTGTGTGATGTTTTTACGTTTCTGCTTACGTGTCGATTTCATATCCCAACCTACATGTCGATCTCATATCCCGGCCTACGTGCCGATCTCTTATCCCGGTCTGCGTGTCGATGTCTTATCTCAGCCTGCATGTCGAGGTCACATCCGATTTCGTGCCATCGCGCTTGGCTCCGCGTCGTCAGATCCAGCTCCTCGTTCGACGCATTCGTTTATTCTTCCGGGTCACAACAACTCGAGCAGCGTCCCATCAGAGGGCGTCCCCTAGGCCAGGGTACGTTTTCCGTACTCGCTCCTCATTTATCTCATTATTATATTATTATTAGTCTGTTACTCATATATTCGTTGGATCTGCCCCGAGTCTCGGGGTACCAGGGACCGGGGCAAACCGGTCGCTGGCTGCAGGTAGCATTGACCAGAGGACTTTTAACGACTTGGTCAACACAGAAGCCATCTCAGCACACCCCCCCCCTCCGGGACGTCGCGATTCGGTCAACATTCCATCCGCCTCACCCTATGGTCCATCTGACTTAGATTCCGGACATGATCAATTTGGCGTCGTCTGTGGGAATCTTCTCCACTTGTTCTAGAACGTGAATATGGACAACGTTGGGAGGTTCTCTGCCATTATCACAGTCTCAGAGGATCCTAACGAATGTATTATCTTCTACCCTCACTCCACTGGCATTCGGGAGTCGAGGAATTGAGTTGGAGCTTCAGCTGACCGACAGGTTAGTTTTTTCATTATATTTTTTCCCTGACTCCATGAGTATTGGGGAGTCAAGGGACTAAGACCAACCCTCAACCGGTTGGCACGACTCCTCGATCAGGTACGCTACAGGTTGTGCTCTCTTTTTACGGTTATAGGATCTACTATACCTCCCTGATAAGAGTAAGATCCTAATTCCTTGATCAAAGACTAGATCCTTTGATTTTTTATCGGACACTAGGAGCCCATCTCCCCGATCATACATTAGGGGTCCAGCTCCCCGATCAGACACTAGGGACACAACTTCCCAATCAATGACACAGTACAACTTCCCGATCAGGATCTAGGGGCCTCTCTCTTTGATTACGGGCTAGGAGCCTTACTCTCCGATTAGGGACTAGGGGCCTAACTCCCCAGTCAAGTGTGCTATAGGCTCTGCACCCTTCACCATAGGGCTCTACATCCTCTTAGTGCTACGGGCTCTGCATCCTCTTACTACTGTAGGCTTTGCACCCTTCACCATGGGGCTCTGCATGTAAAATACGACATCCAAATAATAATAAAATAATAAGGTTATTGGAGAAATAATCTTATTGGATTTTTTAGAAATTTTTCTGAATTTTAATGGAGGACGTATGACTCGTTTCGAGAGGATGAATCGGTTGGGCTAAGCGGAGCCTATTTGGAATACCCATTTAAGTTGGGAATTAATTAAGAAGTTAACTTAGGATTTAATTAAGTTAACCTAAGTATTTAATTAAAAATCTTAATCCCTAAATTTCCAATTTCTTCTCCCGAAGCCCATTCTCGCGCGACATCCTCTTCCCCGATGCCGACGCCATAGGGAGCTGATCACCGGTGGTTGAGCATCCTTCTCCTCCATCGGTGGAGTTCGTCCAGTGATCGTTCTTCCTCTCAAGTCGTCGTATCTGCGCGGGCAGTATCTTGGTCGAAAGAGGGGAGATTCGAGCCCTAGATCACGATCGCCGACACAAATCCTCCCTTCTAGAGCTGCCACCATCGTCTCCGAGCCACCCCGATCATCTTCCCTTCTTCACCGTTGGCGCAGCCCTTCCTTTCTCTCAATCTCGTGGGTACCGATCGCTCCTCATCATCGGATCTTGGACCAAGGAGGTCCAACGCTGTCTCCTTCCACCAGAGCATTTTCTACCCTTCTTGGAGCCCTGCCCTAGCCTGGGTTAGCACCGCGTTGCTCTCTATATTGCCAGTGTCACCCTACCTTCTACTGTTTCTCATGATCACAACAGTAGCATTCATCCGAGAGTAGTTTGTGGAACTGGATTGATTCTTGAAGGTAATTGGTTAACCCTAGCATTAGATTTGGGCATTTGATCTTGATGTAGTGTTGATTTGGGGTTGTTGTTCGGTAAGCAGTGGCTTCGCTTGGCTCCGACCTCCACATTTCTGATCGTTTGTAGCCATCTTCGCCAGATCCGTTGTCGCCTCGGGCTATTGAAGATGAAGAGGTAATGAGAGCAATGTGCTAACTAGAATTGAGTTGTTATTAGATTGGTTTAATGGTTTCTATCTGATTAATGAGATGTTATGGATGTTTGGATTTGATTAGTGTGTATTGATTTTAGAAGATGACCATGATTAAATTGATTAACTCATGAGTAGGTTTGAAGTGAATGATTGTGGATTTAGTTAAACCTAATTGGATTAAGGAATTAGGTTAATTATTTTGGTTAGGGTTTTCCCTAATTAGATTGGGGAGTTTATTTTGCTATTTGCTACCTATATAATTAGCTAAATATATTATGTGACCACAGGACTTTATTTCGAGGCGAGCGTCTCGACGTGGGATTGGTTTATCTGACACGGTCGACAGATAAAAGCAAGTATTTCTTCCTTGGCTTCTATATATTTCTTTGAGCTTAGTGCATGATTATTATTCGATGGATTAGGCTGTTTTACCTTATATCATGTTTGTTTGTTACTTTCCTGCTTGATACTTATGCTTGATCTTTGAGGTGCTCTAGTTATATCATATACAGTCTCAACTCTTGATATATATTCCGTTGTGATTACACGTGTAGAGTATGTATTGTAGGGATTGTCTAGTTGATTGAATTACCATGCTGATTGTGCATAGGATGTGGATTGTACGTAGGTTGGTATGTGTTATAGGAGTCATCATGTTGGTCGTACATTTACATGTTGTATGTACACACGTATTTGTTATGTACTTTTGGAGGAGTTGTGTTGATTGTATGTTTGTGGTTTATACACGTGTCTGATGTGTTTTACTGGATGATACATGTTGATTGTACATATGTTCTGTATACATGTGTTTAGTGGGATTATTGGAGATTTTTGGTTGATTATACATGTGTAGTTGTGTACAAGTATTTGGTAGGATATGTGGAGGTATCATGACGATTATACTCATGTTGTGGGGTACTTATATGGATTTAGAGGTTGCATTGATGATGATGGTGTCTGTATCATGATTATATATATATATCATGTTCATCATTCATTGCATGCTATCGACCATTGTCTCCCTTGTGTGAGAGAGTCGTTCTGGTTTAGCGCCGCACACTCGGCCACTCATGGGTAGTGGTAGCTGGAGTAGTTGCCGCTCGTCCTGTCGTGCCACCCGGTCATGAGGTTTGTGAGATCCGGCGTTGTGAGCAGTCAGGGACCTAATGCTATGTAGTTAGATAACTACTAGCAGGCTGTCCGCTTCGAGCACTCTATAGTGGGCTGGAGGGTAGTACAGTCGTCACAGACCCAAGTCTCTCGGCCATACAAGGGTTGTGGTGTCTAGAGATGTGGCGGGGGTGACCATGGAGCATGCATACACATATGCATACGATGCGCAGTGCATCTGTGGAGTTATATTTGCATACATGCCTAGTAGATACTAGTTGCATGTGATTGTGGTTGTTGTACTTGTGTGAGATATGATTGTTTCATATGGTTGCCATGCTGCATACATGTCATTTATTTTACATGTATATGCACTTGTATTTATATTGCACAGGTGTCATGAGTGGGTTTGTTGCAGATCCGGTGAGTTTACTGATCATTGTACCATGTGTTGTTTCCAGATTTGGTATGTGTTTATCATTTTGTCAGTTGTAATATGTGCATTTTGTATGTCAGTTATGATCGTTATACCATGTGAGATAGACTGGTATTGGTAGTTATGTTTATTGGATATGTTAGTATGATCATGTTCTTTATTCTCTACTGAGACTGTATACTTTGATCCCCATGTTTATTTTTGGACCATGCACTATCCTGTCTATTACCCGCTGAGTTACCTATACTCACCACTGCATATATATATCTTTATATTTTCAAGTAAATGGTTGGAGTGTCGCTCAGAGTATCCTGTCTGCCGGGCCCTACGTCACATCCGAAGACCGTTTCAAGTTTTGTATATGTTTTATTTATATTTGGTAGTTGTTGTATTTGGTGTGTTGTTGTATTTGTTATTGTGGTTGTTGTATAAAGCCTAGCCGACTAGCAATTTGTTGATTTGTTTTATTTTGGGCTTTCCGTTATCATTTTTCCGTTGTGTTGATTTTTAATACAGCCGAGTGAGTTGTTTATTATATATATATAACTGCGTGGTTATATTTTATTATGTTCCAGCTGAGTGGGCTGAATATAAACTGCATGATTGTGTATATATTCCAGTCATATGTGGCTGATGTATTTTGTATGTATGTATGCTTCATATTGTTACCGGTACAGGGGAGATGTTGCCGGATTTTTATCTGGCAGGTACTCCTCTGGGGGCATGACACTGCATCCTCTTACTGCTATAGGCGTTGCACTCTATCACTGATATATGCTCTACATTCTCCACCTGTTTTGCATTCTCTTACCTCTACAGGCTCTACTCCTTTCACCCACGGTGCTCTACTTCCTTCTAATGCTACGGACTCAGCTCCCTTATATAGCTATGAGCTTCACTTCCTTTGACAGTCATGGCTCATATTATTCTCTCCTTGACTCCGCGGATATTTGGGAGTCATGGGGTCGACACTATTTCTCTCCATGGCTTCACGGGCATTTTGGAGTTGAGGGACCGAGGCAAATCCTTAGTCGGTTGACACCACTCCGCGGTCAGGTATGATAAAGGCTCTACTCCCTCATATTGCTATGAGCTCCACTTCTATGGACTTCAGGGTTTCACCTCCACCATTCGGGGTCAAGCTATCGCCACTGGTCTTGGACCAGAGTATCGCCACCAGTCTTGGATCAGAGTATCGCTAACGATCTCTCGGTCGGACTTCCAGACCAATTCTCGGTCGAGCTTCCAGAGCAATTCTCGGTCAAGCTTCCAGACCAATTCCTGGTCAGGTCTCTAGATCAAGTCCTAGTCAAAACTCCATATCAATTCCTGGTCATGCCTCCAGATTGCTTCTTGGTCAGGCCTTTAGATTGTTTCCTGGTCAGGTCTCCAAATCAAGTCCTAGTCAGACCTCCAGATTAATTCCTGGTCAGGTCTCTAGATCAAGTACTGGTCAGGTCTCCAGATCACCTCTCGGTCGGAATTCCAGACTCTTGCCCCGGCGCAAGTTCTAAGTGAGCATGCCCTCACGCCTCCAGACTCTAGCCTCAGTGCGAGTTATAAGCAAGCATGCTCTCGTGACCAACGACCTTCCGGTCGGGTTCCAGACTCTCGCCCCAGTGCGAGTTATAAGTGAGCTTACTCTTACGCCTCCAGACTCTCGCCCCAATGCGAGTTATAAGTGAGCATGCTCTCATGCCTCCAGACTCTCGTCCCAGCGCGAGTTATAAGTGAGCATGCCCTCACACCTCCAGACTCTGCCCTAGTGTGAGTTATAAGCGACCATGCTCTCACAACCAATGACCTCCCGGTCGGGTTCCAGACTCTTGTCCCAGCGCGAGTTATAAGTGAACATGCTCTCACGCCTCCAGACTCTCGCCCTAGCGTGAGTTATAAGTGAGCATACCCTCATGCCTTCAGACTCTCGCCCCAGTGCGAGTTATAAGTGAGCATGCTCTCGCAACCAACGACCTCCCGATCGGGTTCCAGACTCTCGTCCTAGGGTGAGTTATAAGTGAGAATGCTCTCACGACTAACGGCTTCCCGATCAGGCTCTCACGCTCAACTACTAGTCTGTCAGGTTAGTCCCTAGCCAGGGGCTCGCTTCACTCACCGCTCTGCCCAGCACTCATAACACTCACTGCTCACTCGCCGCTCTGCCTGACACTCACCATACTCGCCTCACTCGCCGCTTTGCCCGACACTCACCATTCGCGTCTCACTCGCTGCTCTGCCCGGCACTCAACGTTTGCGACTCACTCGCCGCTCTGCCAGGCACTCATCGTTTGAGACTCACTCGTCGCTCTGCTTGGCACTCACCATTTGTGTCCCAATCGTCGTTCTGCCTGACACTCATCGTTCATGACTCACTCGCCGCTCTGCCCGACACTCACCATTCATGTCCCAATTGCCGCTCTGCCTAGCACTTATCATTCGCGACTCACTCGCCGCTCTGCCCGGCACTCATCGCTCTTGCCTCACTTACTGCTTTACCCGGAACTCGTCCCTCGCGTCTCACTCATCACTTTACCTTGCATTTGCTGCTCATTCGGTACCCGCTTTCCTCCTTGCTTGGTATTCGCATGACCGCCTGATTGTTCTGCTCTCATTCGTGCTCGATCCATGGGCTCTGCTCCCATTCTCATTTAGTCTCAGGCTCCGTGTCTATCTAGCGCACAGGCTTCGCACCCACTCGGCATTCTTCTGATCACATGACTGACCTTATCTTAGTCGACTGATTAGTATCGCTTGACCATCTGCTCGATTGTTCGCTTAGCATCGGTCGACATGTTTCTCGATCGCGCTCACGGCTTCGCTCATCCATCATTCTCTCTATTGCCCGGTCACGATTTACTATCGCTCGGTCAACATTTTCTCGATCGTGCGTTTGATACCGCTCATCCATCATCTTTCCACCCATTTGGCATTTTTTCGACTGCCTGGTCAGCATTTTTCGATCGCCAGGACTGCATTATTCGATTGCCCAGTCGTGATTTACTGTCACTCGGTTGGTACTTTCTCGGTTGCGCTCACGACTTTGCTCGTCCATCAGTTTTTCTATTGCTTGGTCGCAATTTACTCTCGCTCGGTCAACATTTTCTCGGTCATGCGCTTGACACCTCTCGCCCATCGTCTTTTGACCGGCTCGGCAGTCACCCTATCGCTCGGTTAGCATTTTTGCTCGTGTCTCACTTGTTGCTTTGCCCCGCATTCATCGTCCGGTCGGCACTTATTTTTTACTTCTCGCTCGGCATTTGCATAATCGCTCGATCGCTTTGCTCAGCATCGCCCAACTGTCTTCTCGCTCAGCTCGACATTCCGTACGATGTTCAGGTCGACACACTTTTATTCGGTCGATCGCTCCTTAAGCATTCGCTCGGTCGCCTACTCGGCTTTCCATCCCCCGTTCAGCTCGGCATCACCACAACTACTTGTTCGACATTATGTGACAGGCCTCGTGATATGACTCTGCATTCAGTAACGATTCTATTTTTTATTTGACTGGGTCTAGTCAGTCGGACTTGCGCCTCCTTCGACTAAACTTGAAAGGGAGGCTTGTGATGTGGATATGGTTTGGGGGCAGAGGAGGAATTAGGAGAAGGAGGAGGGGTAATTTGGTCAAATCACTGTAGCACCCTTTTAGGTTCTATTCATGCGTGGAGAAATGGCGGGTTGTGGCATTTTTTGTTCTTCTTCGTGCGTGCACCGCGCTGCCACCTTTTCGCCCTCTCTCGCCGCCACCCTCGAGCGACGGCCGCCGGCGACGGCCTTTTCCTTCCTTCCCCATAGCCACTGCGACGCCTTCTCCTTGACGCCACCTAACGCACAGGAGGCTTCTTTGTTAGTTCTCTTCTCAACAACCACCACAGCCACGAGGGACGCACGCCGCGACCCCCATTCGGCGCTACCTCGCTGGAGAATCTCACCGCCGCCGCTACACGGTCTCTCCCTTTTTCTCTCTCTCTCTCTCTGCTCGCTGTACAACGTCTTCGGCCACCTCCTCTCCTCCTCACGCCACCGACATGAACAGGGGGCTGCTGGTTTTTGGATCGCCGCCATGAAGACTGCCCAGGAGAGGCTACCTTTGCCGCCTCCGGCGCTAGCAACGTCCGATGACGGCAGCTCCCTTCCCTTACGCACGCCGCCAAGCTCGTACAACCCCTTCACGCTGACATCTTTGCAAGCAGCCCTTTTCGTTCTCCTTCCTACACGCAGACAGCCCACTGCCCTCCTCTTCCTCCCTTCCTCACCGCCGTCGAAGCCTTGTGGCGGCAGCATCCACGCTGCCCGTATCTGTTCGACGAAATGGGTGAGAGGAACGTTCCTCACCCGCTTTGAGTTGGATAGGGGGACAGAGAAGGACGCAGGCTGCCCGATAGTTATTCGACGGAACGCCTGATAGCATAAACTGGCACCTGTTGATCTTTAGAGAAGACTCCATGCTTTTTTTTAATACAACCTAAAGGCAGACCTCATAAGTGTTGTCACCCGCTCCATGACCCCCGGTGAGTAGTTCTTAGTCGTCAGCGCGCGCTTGATCGACGGAGTCGTATGTCTCTGATGTCAATCGGGCCCTCGAGCCCTCGCTGTCATTATGTTCGGACCGGACTTGTGTGATGTTTTTACGTTCCGGCCTGCGTGCCGATCTCATATCTAGGCCTGCGTGTCGATCTCGTATCCCAGCCTGCATGCTGATCTCTTATCCCGACCTGCGTGCCGATGTCTTATCTCGGCCTGCGTACTGAGGTCGCATCCGGTTTCGTGTCATCGCGCTTGGCTCCGCGTCATCAGATCCAGCTCCTCGGCCGACGCATTCATTTATTCTTCCGGGTCACAACAACTCGAGCAGCGCCCCATCTAAGGGCGCCCCTCTGGGCTAGGGTACGTTTTTCGTACTCGCCTCTCATTTATCTCATTATTATATTATTAGACTGTTACTCATATATTCATTGGATTTGTCCCGAGTCTCGGGGTACCAGAGACCGGGGCAACCCGGTCGCTGGCTACAGGTAGTTTTTACCAGAGAACTTTTGATGACTTGGTCAACATAGAAGCTATCTCCGCACACCCCCCGAAACATCGTGATTCGATCAACATTTCATCCATTTTATCCGACGATTCATTTGACTCAGATTTCGAACAGGAACCATTTCAATTCAGTAATTTTACCTAAAATCTCCGGTTATCTAAAAAAATATATTTATTTAACCTAAAAAAATTATTTCTCCAATTCAGTCCGTACCAAAATATTTTTCTGGCTCCCCGAAGCCACCAAAATGGTTGATCCAGCGCTTCGATCTAGCATGACGTTTGAAATGGTCCTGGTGGAATATTCCACCTAGAGTGTGAACAATTAAGGAGAGGAGCTGGAATTGGTTGAGCTGCCATTCTTTTGATAGATATGCCATAAATTTTACGAGTAATTACCACTTTTGATACTTTTTTTTAAATGTGAACTTAATTTTATAAGAATTCAAAATGAGCCATGCACTCGACCCAAATCAAACCAATTTAGTCCAAGCCTAGAGTTAAGGAGAGTGTTTGTTCAAGATTGAAAGAGGTCTGGTTCAATTGAGATGGTTCACATCTTTAGAGTTGGTTCATTTCCTCAAACATTCAATGGTCCATGAAATCAACGGTTCACAACTCGATTCAATTTAGAGTCTGATTCAAGATTGAAGGAGGGTTCGATTCATCTTGGTCTAGTTCATCATCCAAAGGTGATTCACTTCCTCTATCTCATCCATCGTTCAATTGGAGATTGGTTCAAGTTTTGAAGGGTTCAATTTGGAATCTGTTCACTTGGAGAAAGGAGGTCGGTTCGCTTCAAGTCATCAATGATTCAATCCTGAATCCGATCCCCAATAAATTTGTAATTGGAGGAACTAGGTGTTTTTTTTCCATATCTTATATGAAAACAATAGAATAAATAGATGAGGTCTCAGAAATATCCTCTTATATTGCTATTAATTCTAAGTTAGCGCAAGAGAATAGTTTAGTCACTTTTGTGTTTAAGTTTTTCCTGTTTAGATATACGGATGATAATAAGTGTCCTGATTTATTATAGGTAATACAAGTTATTTGATTTGCATATGTTTTCTTAGATTTAAATTTTATAAAATATTTATCTTTGTTTAAATAAGATTTCTTTGCCTGATAAGCTTTCTAAATTTGGGATTGGACAGTATGGCAAGCTTGAAAGGTCTTCTTCTTTGTTTATGTATGTTATTATAGCCCATATTGTTGGAGAGTATAGATTTGATTATACAAATTATATTATTGATTTTTAAATTATTTTTGAATTTGGATATATGTATATTTCTCTTTAAGTATAAGGATAATATGTTGTATTCATATCCCTAAGTTACCATATTGAAGTGCTACTTTTAGTTTATGGAATTGCGGAGAGTTTTTGGATTTTGTAATTGCTCTTCCGATAGTAAGTCTGAAGATCACACTGTCATCGATTGCAGATCTCCGAGAGATTACTGTAAGTTTTTACAAGATTTTATATCATGCTATAGAATTGCTACATTGGTATCAGAGCAGTATGCATGATAAATTCCTAAATCCTTACCGCTACGTTGAATCCATTTTATGACTTGGTTCTATTCGTTTTGTATGCTAGGCAAAATTGTGACTGAGTCGTGATTAACGAATGTTGCTAGACCCCAATGGAGTTTATCTCCATCTTATTTTGTAGTAGCCGAGAAAGATTGTGTCCATGTCACAATCTGCCACAATTGTCGACATCGAAAGTAACCATGATCAGTGGCTGTAATAAGGTCTTAAAAGAGGGAGCAGATCTCCTGGTCCGCAAATTGCGGACCAGGGGATGGTCCACTATATGTGGACCTTTGATTTGAATAAACCCCATTTATTTAAAGATGGGGTCCATTCAAATTAAAGGTCCAGATCAGTGGACCATCCCTTGGTCCGTAATTTACGGATCAAGAAATTCCTGCTGCTTAAAAGAATACCCACAGAGTTTGTCTTTGATCGTGACAGGCGGCATGCTCATGGCCGCCTCTCACTGTTTCTGTGTAACATGCCACCGGCGACCCGCATTTGTCGCGGGTGAGGTGGTGTGCAGCGGGTGAGGCGGTGTGCGGCGTGGGTTCGTGCCGAAGAAACGAGGGGCGGTGAAAAATGTGTAGTTGAAAAAACGTAGTTAGCTTTCTATAGAGCTTTTTTTAACCATTAATTTTTTTTTCTCTTTGCTTAAACTCTCATTAATTAATGCATTTTTCATTTGTAAAATAATAGGTTAAAAAAAAGGTTTTTTTAACCGATTAAGTTCAAATCAAAATGGGATTGAATCAGATAATTTCAGTCAGATCCAGATTTAATTTTAAATCAATGGTTGATATAATTAGACTTAGATGAGATATAATCAAATTTATTTTAATGGATCAGATTTGATCAAATGATTAAATTTATTTTAATATGTCAGACTTAATCCAATGGATATTAATTTGATCAAACGGATCAAAATTCGATCAATAAGTCTGAGATTGACTGAAATGAACTTTTATTGAACAATAGCATAACATAGGTATAGAAAATCTCTGTCTAATTAGATTAGTTCTAACGAGGATAATGGACTAAACTTAGGATCTGGATTCCTGATCGACCGATCCAATGGGTCAGTAGACCTAGACTCCTTAAAATCGAGAAATTTTTTTTTGACTTATTATGTTGGTTCTATGCCTATATAAATTGAATTAAGCTGGTTTTGTATTGGTTAGTTGATTTTGTACTAACTTACTTAATTTTAATTTTTTAAATGGCACGGATGATTACGACATTGACTTGTCGCGAAGTATGGTGGAACTAGCTCAGAGAGGATATCCAGGAGATAGAGTATAACTCTGCTTATAGAGTCGATGAACATATTGGACGATTTGATGACCTATTTTAGAAACTTGAGTTAAAGGAGTTTCCAGTCCTGGACAATTATAGGATCTGGGCTTTGATGCGTTCATTGCCAGAGTATCCTAAGATAATAGTAGACTATATATGGGGGCGTCATGAAAGACGCGTCACATATTTAGAGTTGTGTGAGGAACTACTTCACCATATCGCTGAAGAGGATCCTGAAGAGTTCAAAGAGGACCCAGAAATGATCGAGGAGGATCTAGAAGAGGGTCTGATTGTAGATCCGATAGAGAATCCTGAAGTTGTCCCACCTGTGATTACCCCAAATGAGTCCAGGTTGAAAGGGATTATATTGGTCACTGCACTAGTGTCTGTTCTAGTGGGAGTGGTGATAGCTTATCTAGTTTATTAGAGTTCTGTTATTGTTATTATCATTATGTATGAATAATATTAATTAATCCATTTCGTTCATGTTAGTTTGTTATATGTTAACAATATGCAACATATTTATGTTAATGATATGTTCATTCAAATATTTGTTTATGTTGTTTATTCTACAAGATGCATGATACTCTTTAATGAGTTTATTATGAGTATAATAAACAATGATTAATTCATTAGTTGGGATGTGTGTAATAGTATTGATCAATATTGATTTGATTGGTCATACAAATAATGAGTGAAAATGTAGTTATCACTTGATTTTGTAAACCAACTCAAATTAATATTGAGTCAATCATAAATTACATGCATATGAATTACACTGAATACTAAATAATGTGTTTATTATGATCAATTATGGCAACAAAAAATATTATAGTTGGACTCAACAAGGGTGAAAAACTTAATGGAGATAACTATAAGATCTGGCATATCAGGATACAGTATGTACTTGAGGAACAAGAAGTTCTGGAGGCTGTAAATCAGGTTATGGTAAACTTGTAGATGGTTCCACTACACAGCACAGACGAGATCTTGATGCCTATAAGGCATGGAAGAAAAATGACTCCATTGCAAAAGGCATATTGATTAGTTCAATGGTAGATGACCTAGCTTTTGAGTATGAGTCATATCTTTCGGCTCATGTAATCTGGGTAGCCCTTAAGGAGAAATACAGTGGAATAAGTCTGAGCAAGCTTTGACAGCTGATAATCAAGTTTGATAGCTATAAGAAGCATCTGAATGTTTCAATGGTTCAACATTTCAGGGAGATGTCAAACATAATTCGAGAGCTTAAAACTGCTGATCATGAGTTAACCAATGAACAATAGGTTCAAGTAATTATTTGTTCCCTTCTAGATTCTTGGGAGACCATGAAGCAGAACCTAACTCACAGTGAAAGTATCAAGACTTTTATTGATGTCTCACGGCATGTAGAATTAGAGGCTGAGAGAGTTGAATCCGCAAGGATTTCTGGACTAGCCTATATGGCTATTAGTTTTGTTGGATCATCTGGATTCATGAAAAAGAAATGGTTCAAGAAAGGGATGGGAAAGAAGAAAGAAGTTGTTATTGTGGGGCAGAGTCTAATCAAGAAGATAGGAAAGAAGACTGGAAAGAAACCTAAAAGCAAGTTGACTTGCTTTAACTGCGGCAAGAAGGGGTTACTTCTCTCGGGAGTGCACTGAGCCGAAAAAGGTAAATCCAAATGTGTCTTCTTTTGCTGAATATTTTGTTGCTAGCTCAGTGTTATTAGCTGATTCTTATCTTTTGTGGATTATAGATTTAGGAGTAACTAACCATGTACCTCGGGAGCGAGTTACATGTGTAGAGTACCGTCGGGTATCAACTGACAATAAATGGATCTATGTATGAAACAATAAAAGAGTTGAAGTAAATGGAGTCGACACTTTCAAACTCAACCTCTATGGTGGTAGTGTTTTGTTGCTACATGATGTCCTATATGCTCCTGAAATTTGATGGAATCTTGTTTTTGTTACATGTCTTCTTGATTTAGGGCATTGTATTAGTTTTTACAGCCGATTTGTTGAACTTAAGATTGACTCTGTGTTAATCGGATATGGTTTTATGGTTCTTGATGTAAAAACATATGTCAATTCTGCTATTGAAGGTTATTTTTCAAACATTCCTCTAACTAGTGATGCAGATATAACTGATAAGATTTGACATGCTAGATTAGGACACATAGGACAAGAACATATGAATCGGTTGGTTAGAGAGAGTCTATTGGGCACTCGGGCTAAGATTCACTTGTCAATATGTGAGCATTGTCTTGTTGGAAAAAAAACTAGGAAACCATTTGGTAAGGGTATTAGAGCTGAATCACCATTGTACTTAATTCATTCGGATATTTGTGGTCCAATGAATGTGAAGGCTAGACATGGAGCTTTCTATATCATTACATTTATTGATGATTCCTCTCATTTCGGTCATGTATATTTGATTTCTCATAAATCTGAAGCATTGGATTGTTTCATTCATTACATGAATGAAGTTGAGAATCAAACAGAATGTAAAGTTAAGACTTTATGCATTTACCATGAAGGAGAATATTTATTTGATATATTCAAGATAACATGTAATGATAGAAGGATTATTAGATAGCTGACAATCCTTGGAACTCTACAGTAAAATGGGATAGCTGAAAGAAGAAATATGACTCTTCTTGAAATGGTTAGGTATATGATGACACAGGCTAATTTGCTGATCTCCTATTGGGGAGATGAATTATTAACTGCGGCCTATATACTTAACAAAGTATCTTCAAAGTCAGTTCCATCTACCCTATATAAACATTGGACAGGCATAAAACCATATTTAAGTAATCTGAGACCCTAAGGATCAGCTGTTTATGTTCATGATAGTTTTCACAAGTATGAAAACTGAGTACTAGAGGTAAGAAATGTATCTTTATTAGATATCATGAAACTGTTGGATCGAGAAGCGCTAGAGGGGTGAATAGCGCTCGTGGCTTTCACTTGACGTAATCGAAAACGTAACGAGTAAATGCACATTGGAAATTAAATCAAACACAAAAAACACACAGAAGACTCCAAGATTTACTTGGTTCGGAGCCTAGGGCAACTCCTACTCCAAGGCCCACGCTCGTTGAGCGTTTACTTTGGGCAACAACTATTATGTGCAAAAGGCCACAACTATATTACAATTTAACAGTAAAAAATATCTATACCGACAACAAGAATTGAAGATCTCGAACCTTCGGGTTGTCGGGGACCTGTCGTAGCTTAGCCGGGTCGTATCTTGAGCAACACACGAAGGATGAATCACTTGGAATCTGATGAGTCAAGCTGCTGGTCAAATACCCCTTATAAAGGCTGTTGGAGGCATGTCAAAGCCCCTTGAGGGTGCCTCCATCGCAGCCGAGTCATCCGCGCGAATAAGCGCAGAAGAAGTCCTCGATGATCCTCTTGAAGGCACCTCCATAAGCCTTGAAGGCGCTTCCAAGGCTGTCCGAGGTGCCTCAAGCCTCCATGAGGGCGCCTCCATACTTACCGCGTGCGCTTCTTCTCCTTTGCACCTGAGGCGCCTCCAAGCTCCATGAGGGTGCCTCGGGTACTGTTCATCCGAGGCATAATGTGCTCTTTTGTCCCTGCAAAATATATTAGTCCATAACACAACCATATATCCTACAAAACAAAGTTAACACATAATAAACATGATAATAAAATATTTTGACAATCTCCGGGCTGTCCGATTCTGACTTCGAATTTCTGACCGGAAACCCTAGGTAGAACCGACGCCTTCTGTTCCCTCCGTGGGGAACGCATCCTCACCTACTCCACTCAGGAGAGCATACCTGATGCCAGTCCGGTCCTCCAGACTGACTAGACTTTCTGCCTAGGGTTACCACCCCCTAGGACGTAGGGTTACTATCCCCTAGGATTTTTCGTCACCTAGGGTTACCTCCCCCTAGGACCTCAAGTTACCCCCCCCCCTCCCCTTTGGATTTCCACCCCCTATGACCTAAGGTTGCCACCCCTTAGGGTCTTCCTCCACCTAGGGTTACCACCCCCTAGGACCTAAGGTTACCGCCCCCTTAGGGTTTTCCTTCACCTAGGATTACCACCCCCTAGAACCTAGGGTTGTCACCCCCTAGGATTTTTCATCTGCCTAACCGTAGCTAGGACTTTTGCCTAAGAACACTTAGGACTTTCCTGCAAAGCTCATTCAAGCACATTAGATAACAAAACGACTTAACTTAAACCCTTTGACATAATCAAAATATAGGTTCAATCGTCGGATGCTTCCTGCACCAACAAAAACTTCCAAAGGTTATGTTTTTATAGGTGAGGAACAAGATGAAACCATCTCTGAAATAGATTCGAGAGATGCGACTTTTCTCAAAACAGAGTCTCAACCAGAGCTAATGTTGATAAAAATATTCCTTTATTTGAGGAGGATGAGATATTATCAACAAAAGAGATGTCAAAAGGGATGCCTGAGTCTAGTCAAATGAGTGGGACTGATATGCCAAGTCATGGGTTGATTTCTCAACTGCCCAACTTACGAAGAAGTGTTCGTAAAATCAAACATAAGAAGAGGTTTGCTATTGAGCGTGAGGCATTGATAACACTTCTAATTGACGATGATGAACCTTAATCCATTAAGGAAGCATTGAGATGTAGAGTTAGAGAAAAATGGAAAGCTGCAATGGTTGAAGAAATGGAGTCTATGATTCAAAATCATGTTTGGGACTTAGTCAATCTTCCTCCGGACTGAAAGGCTATTGAAAATAAGTGAATTCTCAAAATAAAGAGAAAAACTGATGGATTGATTAACATATACAAAGCTCGTTTAGTTACAAAAGGATATACCCAAATGAAAGGTATTGAATTTGAAGAGACATTTTCTCCCATATTAAAATTTATATCAATATGAGTTATTTTGGCCTTTGTGGTACATTATGACTTGAAATTAAATCAAATGGATGTAAAAACTGCTTTCCTTAATGATGAGCTTGATGAGGAAATCTATATGGTTCAATTAGAAGGTTTCATTGCTGAAGGCCTAGAAGAGAAAGTATGTAGACTTAAAAAGTTTATATATGGGTTAAAGCAAGCGTCAAAACAATGGAACATAGATTTAATGAAGTCATTTTATTTTATGATTTCAAGATGATTAAAGAAGATCATTGTGTTTTCTTGAAAAGAAAAAAAAGGAAAGTATGTCATTTTATCATTATATGTTGATGATATGTTGATAGCTGGAAATGACATTAAGTATGTGAATGAAATTAAGAAGTGGTTGCCATCATAATTTAATACAACGGATATGGAAGAAGCTGAGTATATCTTAGGGGTGAAGATCATTAGAGATCGTCCTAAAAGACTTTTGGGTCTGTCACAAGAGTCTTATATAAATAAGATGTTACATCATTTCAGCATGTCTAACTGCAACAAAGAATATACACCTATTGTGAAAGGTATTATTTTGAGCAAGAGTATGTGTCCCAAAATTTCAGAGGAAATAGCTTAAATGAATAAAAAATCATATGCTAGTGTTATTGGTAGTTTGATATACACTATATTGTGTACATGTCCCAATATCAGCTATATTGTTGGCTTAGTCTGTCGTTTACAGTCAAACCCAGGATCGAGACACTGAAAGGCAGTAAAAAGGATATTTAGATATCTTAAGATGATAAAAGATTATTGTCTTTGTTTTCAAAGATCATATATAAATCTGAAAGATTATTCAAATGCAAATTGGGTTTGGGACCTGAATGATAGAAAATCCACATTAGGCTATGTGTTCTTATTGAATGGTGGTGGCATCTCATGAAACAACAAGAAACAAGCTTGTGTAGCTTTATCAATTATGAAAGCTGAATATGTGGCATGTCCAGTGGCTGTACAAGAAGCAATCTGGTTGAGAAGGTTCCTGAAGCATCTAAAGATTGCTGAGAACAATGGAAGTCCAGTAACTGTCTACTGTGATAGTCAAACTACAATAGCTTTTTCTAAGGATCCCAAATATCACAGCAAAGGCAAGCATATAGCTATAAAATATAATTTTGTAAGGGATATTGTGGCTAAAAGAATTTAATTCTTGAGTATATCCCTACACGTACTATGCTTGTAAATCCTTTTACTAAGTCAATAATTAAAGAGTCATTTAAAGAACATGTAAAGTCTTTGGGACTTCGTAGAACATAACAACATTATAATTACAATCAGATATTATGATTTAATTGTATAATTTGTCATAATTTATTCAGTGTATATGATTTTGTTACATTCATATAAAATCTCGGTGAGTATGTTAGCATGTTGAGATTGGTCCACTCATATGGGTAATCATCTTTATTTGTTGAGTATAAATAGAGGTAAAATTATTGCTTATGGGACAACTTATGTAACTATGAGCAGAAATAGATCCATAAGTTAATGTCGTCTTGATAATTGTGTCAATTTGAGATCATTTATGTGTTAATAATGATCGAAGTAAATGACCCCAACATTTATTAAACCTGTTGAAAGCTAGATTGGAATTCATATGTTGAATTCATGGTTAGACAATAGGTATGTCTAGATTAAAATATGTACGATGTTAAATTTGAGGAAAATATGCGCTCTTTTTAGTTAAGAGAATATCATTATAGCATGTGATTCATACCATAAAGGTAGTAGGTGAATAGATCTATGTTTCTCTACTATGTGAGACCTTTGAGATTATATGTTAATCTCAGTTTTTCTCTTAATGACTATTTAACTGTTTACTCGAAGTTTTAATCAGTGTGTGCTACTTTAGCATGTATCATATGGCTATGGATGATTCGGTCAATGGAACATAGTTAGGAAAGCGACTGATTATAATGAATAGATTCTAGCTAAAAATGAATATTAAATAGATTTACATCTTTTGATGTTATTCATCGATCGACCCATTTATGTTATGTATATAAATGATTGTGAATATTGAATATGAAACATGCTCTTGATATAATAGTCATAATAAGGGATTAGAGATGTTTACATTGATGTAAATGAAAATTATTTAATTTGAGTAAATATCAAGACATGGATATCACTAGGAGATTAGATGTATCCTGGATAAAAGCTATGTGCCACTAGGATAGAGAGGTTATGTGCTATTATGAGAATGTCTTTGATTCATTTGGAAGAGTGGCTAAATAAAGTATAACAACTTTGTTAGCATTGATTGCTCCAAGAGCGACTATGTAAGGTGTAACAATCTTCTCAGCATCTATCGCCCAATGTGCTTGCTGTCGCACGAACCATTTTCTCTAAGAATGGATTGGATGTTCTGATATGGTATTTATGACTAAACTCTTATATAGTCTATGTGACTTATTTAGACTTTGTAACTAACTGATCTTAGTGACTTACCTGGATGAACTAGTCTTAGTGACTTACCTTGGATGAGTGGGAGATGTAGGAAATAGGGAACGTGGGCAAGCCCACGTTGCCCACTACTTGTTGGTCCCTTTGGAGGCTGACAAGAGGGGAGAGGTGAATTGCCCTACAAAAATAAATAAACTCTTTTTCGACTTATAGCTTGAATAGGAACACTTGTAATTAAAAATAAAGAGACTAATAAAAAGGAAATAGACACAAGAAGAATTACTTAGTTTGCAATCAGAAAATTACTAATCCAAGGAGAATGAAGTGCATTTTTCTGAAGATCTCCTTCGGGCGGAGTAGTCTCTTACAACGTTCACAGCTCACAAACAAAAGTAGAATAGAAGAAATGGAATTACAAGTTGTTGTTCTAATTGTTGAAATCAGTGCTATATTTACAGCACTGTTTCGGGCGCTTGGAAGGGTTCCGGGCGCTTGGAGTGGGATAGAAATCTATCCCCGACGCGTTGATCAATGACCACGTCACTCTTGATAAACTTTGGGTTCCGGGCGCCCGGACCACAAAAGTCAACATGATTGACTTTTACGGTCCGGTTCCTCTACTCCGGTTCTGCTCGTCTCGGTCCGGGTCTTCCGCTCCGGCTCCGCTAGCTTGGGTGATCTCGGCCATCCGGAATAGGGCTCACCCGAACCCAAGTTCCGACCTTCTCTTCAAGCAACCTTCCTCCCCGGTTTCTCGTCCCTCGAACGTCGCGTACATTCTTCTCGACCATCGGTGTACTCTTCTGCGACACCTCGTCCCTCAGACGCACCGAGATATTTTTTCCTCATTAAGTGTATCGGGGGTCGTTCACTCTATTCTTATATGAGGCAACTCACGAGATATATTGCAGGTCATTCATTCTATTTTTATGAAAGACACTTTTTGAGTGGATTACGGATTGTTCACCTTATATCTCTTTCGGGTGGATTGCAGGTTGTGCACCCGATCTATATATGTATAGGTGCATACATACAATGCATTTTCATTACGAGTGCACTCTCCTATACAATGGATCCTTCTCGAGTGAGTTACAGGTCACTCATCTTGATATTTTTATTTATACATGATGTATTTATATTAGGCGGATTACAGATTATTCATCATTACTTATATGACATATATATATATATATATATATATATATATATATATATATATATATATATTAAGAAGAGAAAAAAGACAAATGATATGAAAATTATCAAATGATATGAAAATATAATTTGTAAATTATGTTGTTGTTGTGAATTATATTTTCATGCACATCTCTTTTATCTGTACATTACACTTTATGTTCATTCACCTTTTCCATGACCTCTAGGTTAATTGCTGAGATATGCATATAATATTAGTGAGTTACTTGAAGCATGCATTAGTTTAGTTAGTTTTTTTCTATATTTTACTTTGATATTATTATTATAGTTCACGTGCATAGAGCAAAGCTAGCGTTGTCACAAATTTAGCTCCTACGGGTCATGACATTTAACTTATTCGAGAAATATAGTCTTATAGTACTCGTAACAAGATGAAACTAGTTACCAAACTTGTGAATTTCTCAAAGTGAAAATTGGACAAGGGAAATTTCACTTCAATCACACAGATTACTTCTAAAATACGAACTTTCCCTAATAAAATGGAAAATGCCACTTCAATCACAGATTACTTTTACAATACCAACTTTCCCTAATAAAATGAAAAATGCAAAGACTCTTAGAACATTCCTCGGGCCACTGAACTATGCTAGGCATTACCTTACAAATATATAAAACAATAATGGGTCAATATACAACAAAAATTTAAATATATATATATATATATATATAGGATAAAATTATGTCAATTAAGAGGATATTGAGTTAGTAAAATAAATCAAAGAATTTGTTAAAACTATCCTAATCCTAACCCTTCCATTAAACATTGATTACCATGTAATAGAAACTGATAGATGTGAATCTGGATGCCAATGAGTCCTATTTAGAAAAACTTCTAGATATAATCCCAAAACATCTAGAGTATTATGTAGATAGCTTAGGAAAAAACAAGAAAAGAAGGTCATTTAACCTTCCTAGATTATACAATTTTAACATTAATCTATTGTCTCAATGTAATTATACTTTTTATCTCTAACAAATAAAAAATTACTATTGGAACTGATTGTGAAATGATTATTAAATACAAACAACAGATACAAGGATTAAAATAGTTTAAGCACAAAAAATGATTTAAATTTTCAGATACAATTATAAATCGAGGATTAAAAATTTAATGAAAACATATTAAAAGAATAAATAATTTTCTAAGCAATTGGAATAATAGCAATAGAGAAATCATCGGAATCAGTCATTAGAGTGTCAAGGGTCTCACAAAACAGAGAAGGCATCAATCATCGGAATCAGTCATTATGCTTGATATTGTAGTATGACATACGAAAGTAATCAAAATGACATCGTTGCCGAAGAGTGTAGTGATATTTGATAATGGGATTGTTCTTTGTTTAATTTTTCTATTTTGTTTTTTTCTGATCAATGAAATTTTTAGTATATCCGTTTTCCCTCAAACTTTGTAGGTTGAAGAAATAAGGTGTGGAATCAATATTCACGGCTTTGTCATGAATAGTAACTTATTTTGATCAAATTTCAACGTTTAGACCACTTTTCTAATTTTTTTTTAATAATTTTTCATCAGTCTCATAATTTCTAATGATTGTTTGAATGTCTTAATTCTCATGCACTCATGTGTTTTGTTCTTGTATATTTTGTGTCTTTTATGGTTATTTGTTTCAGTGTTTTAGTGTAAGATCAAGAAATTTCTATTGTAAGTAAATATGGATTAGTATTTTCAGTGATTGGGAGGCTTTAATGAGGAGCAATATAATATGAAGAGTAGTTTGGACGAGCTCACTTCTCTTTCTAGACATATGTTAGTGAGTCCATCTCAACAGCTCTACACCATGAATCAACCTCAACATTAGATCATGCAACCAGTGCAAGCAATGAACATCTGTGGCATTTGTGCAATCCATTCCATCCATATGATATATGCCCCATCCTACGACAAGTTGATACTTTTCCTATCGAATCTCAATACTTCCAACCCCAACAACAAAGTAGTTCTGTTTCATTATTGAATTCCTATATTCTAGTTAGATGGGTCATTCAAATTTCAGATATGAAAACACACAATATCATATCACTGAACAACCTCGAAGTGAGAGTAGGTTGGATGAGATAACTTCTATTCTCAATCAGCTCAGAATGAACCAATATCAACAATTGACCATACCTCCTCCACCTCCAGCATATCAGAGGCCACTTGAATTCAAGATAAATTTATACCTATCTAGTCACAGTCATTCCAACAAGTCAAGCCAACTTCCTAAGGGACATTCCAAGAATTCAGTGAAGAAATTTCTACTCCCATTTAAACAGAAACCTCAATGCAGAATCTGGAGGAGCATATCCAGCAACTAGCATTGCAGCAGCAACAATAAGCAACCAATGATATCCAATTTCAACAGTGATATGAAGCACCATTATAAAACTGTCAGATACATACAGACCAACTTACATCATTCATAAGCCAGTGGTAAGCACAAGACTCAAATAAGATTCTCTCAGAGACCATTCCTAATGATATCGACGTACTTAAGGAGATAAATTGTAGAGTTTATGATAATCTTATCTCTAATTCTGCTGCTCTACGTAACTCCTCTAATTCTTTGTATTGTGATGATGAAATTGTATATTATGTCAATTTTGATGATATGGATGTTGTCTACAAACCTCTTGATGAAGTTATAGATGATGTACATATGGGCGATGACGCATGTAAATTTTTTGATGTTGTGGATTTTGAATGAAATTATTGTTGTTAAAAATGTTGATGATAGTGATGATGCACGCAAAATCCTTGATGGAATTATATATGCTACATATTTTGATGGTGTTGGAGCGGTCGATAATATCCCATTGTTCATCCTAAGCACAGCCCCGGTCCTAACATTCGGGAGGCCCAGGGCGAAACGATCAAAATAGGTCCTTAATTTTTTATTTTCATAAAGTAAAATTTATTTATAATGATTTCTTCTAACTTTTCTAGATGTAAAATCATCTATAATATTATTAATTTCAAGACTTTCTAAAATATCTTTTCAATAGATAAAATTGTTAATCCATTTAATTTCTCTTGTGACATTGTTGATCTCCTTTTTAACAATTTTAATTTTGAATAATTTTGAGAAACTTTATCTACATGTTTACTGTATACTTACCTCTCCATTGCTTAATTTTTTAAAATAATGAGTATTTGAAAAATGTCTATAGTAATGATCAAAAGGAAATAGATTCATTTATCTTGTAGGCCACTTTTTAATTAAAATATTATGTGTATTATTATCAAGATTATCTCAATTCCTTGGATTATATATATCGAGGAAACAAAAAAGAAAAAAAGAAGAGAGAAAAGTGATGTAATTATAAATAAATTCAAGATAAAATTGAAAAATAAAGAGAATATAAGAAAGGAGAGGCAGAAATCGCAACAAGCGCGGCAGCAGAGGATGTGCAACAATGAAAGTTTACAAGGTTAATTCTCAATTAATATATGCATATATAAATTATATAAATGTTTCAAAATTATGGGCCCCTCCCAAACTTGGGCCCTGGGCAATCGCCCAGGGTGGCCCGGCCTCTGGGTCGGGGCTGCCTAAGCAGTCCAACATCGTCGGTCTAATTATAAGATATAGGTAGGTAAATCAATGCATGAACTATTGATATTTTTGGACTTGAGGATAATGATATCGATGAATTGTCTATTGATCTATCTATTTTTTTTAGTTGACATCAGGTATTCAGTTTACGCTGACTAATCTCAAGGGTGATTAGTCCGGTTCTACAAAAGTTTTTCACTGGTTGTCAGAATAAATCAAGAAGCGCTCACAGCGGACGGCCGAGAAGTCCAACATCCCTGAGTTACGAGTCTCATTTGGAGGAAACATTTTCACAAATGCGCCATAGCTAGGAATTGAATCATGGATGTCTGGGTGATAACTGGGCGCCCTTCAGCTGCACCATAGCCCAGGGGTAAAAGAATGATTAACTAGGTTAGGTAACATCGAAGCTTGGTCGACCGGTCAAGTCCTATGAAAATTTTCCACCGACCATCAAAATAAATCGAAAAAATACATATAGAGACCTATCCTGATAGCCAATATTCTTAAATCCACCATTCATTAAGGAGAATTTTTTAATAATACATCGCAACCTAATCTCAAATTTTAAACCTTTCATTTATCATTAAAGATGTAGTCATGACACTTTGCCCGGGCGAGCTGGAATTAAAGAGAGCTGGAATTGGTTGATGATATGTGATTTAATTATTAGTAAATGTTTGAGCCAACATGTCAACAAAACTTCAGTGTTCTAATTATTTCCTCTGTTCTATATATCTTCCATGAATTTTGGAGATGAGATGAGATGATCTGCAAAAGATCATCACGTGAATCCAAACATGATACGCCTACCACCAACCCTCGTTTTGTTCTTGTTTGCATTCACCGCAGCAAAGGCCAGGTCGTCCCCTCGCCGGACGACGATGCGACGACGTTACTGGATTTCAAGAACAAGTTGGGGTGGCAGCTTGGCCAGGCTGCTGTCCTGGAACTGAAGTACCCATTTCTGCAGTTGGAAGGGAGTGACTCGCGGCCGTATGACACCCAGAGAGGGTCACGACCATCGACCTCCCTGCCGGTGGCTTAGTGGTGCCCATCTCTCCCTCCGTAAGTAATCTCTCCTTCATCCGTAGCATCAGCCTCTCCTCGGAGACCAATCTCTTTGTTCGCATTTTTTGAACCAGGGATGGATGACATGAAATTACGGTCGAATCATGGTCGCGATCCGGACGCAATTAATTACGATCCCTCTTTGGGTTCACCGCCCCTCAAAATTATAATTTGGGTCGGGACGGGTGGCCAGAGGTTGCCTCGAGGTTGCCGATGGTGGACAAGTGGCCAAGTTGCTGGCTCCGAGTGGAGGTGGCCGCAATCAATTACGGTCGAATCACAGTCACGATCCGACAACAATTCTATATGGTCCATTCCCTGGTCCACAAAAATGTGGACCAAGAGATCTGATCCCCTCTCCACCTACAGTACCCATGGCGAAATCCCTTCGTCGATTGGCCGCCTTCGCCACCTACGGTACCTCAACCTCAGCTCCAACTCCAGCAGCGACAAGATCCCTATGGGTTTGAGCAACTGCTCGGAGCTAAGGTATATTGACCTATATGAGAATCTAGTCATGGGATCATGATGCAAGAACATTCAAGGGATACAATCATCTCATATCATCCAACACGATTATGTTTCCTTTTGAGCTGTTACAAGAAAAAAATGAAACTACCAACCTTCCTTTTGAATCTAGAAAAAGGACATTCGAGACTGCTTACAAGGTAGGTGATGAGTTCGTAGGCTCTTGACGTGATTACACTCTATTCGAAGTCTGGACGAGATGAAATTAGTTAATTAGGACGTCAAAATTCTAGATTTGGTTTTTTTGACTTTCTTTTATTTACTTCGAATTTTTAAAATTAATTTTCTTTTATAAAAAGTAATATAGATTTTATCTTAGATTAATTTCCTTTTTTTAAGTTCGTGTAGATTTTATTTATTTTTTTAAGATTAGTTTTTACATTTTCTTTTTATGTTGTAATTTTTCTATTGCGATTTTTTTATTAATTTTTAGGTTATCTAAAAAGGGTTAGGATTCTCTTATATCTTTCTCTATAAACCTCTAATTTGAACGTCGCACCTAGAGTTTATGTTGGATATATGTGAATAGAAAAGAGGTGGAAGAGGCGTGAAGCTCTATTGTGAATAAGACTTTAGTCTCACATTAGGAGTTTTAAGGCATATTAGTTGGTTTATGTTGGTTCACATGCATTGATGATACGAACAGATGCGTAGGGAGAGACTTTCTCTCACGCGTGGGTGCGTAGGGGAATGCAAATCCAAAGCTCGGATTTGCACTGAACCAAGTTAACTCATGTGCAGGCATAACCTGCGCACGATATATACTAGATTGGTCAAGGCAAAATTTGCCAAGTAAAACAATCAACATTTTGTCATATGGATTATTTTTGCTGCTCAAGAAGGTAACGAAAGCATTAACCATTGTTAATGACGATTTCATAATCTCCCGGATAGTAATGGTCGGTCATTGATGGTCACCAGCTATCATTAATCCCTGGGTATTGAATGGTCATTAGTCGTCATTCAATGCTAGTAAGGGATGGTGCTCCTATATAAAGGGAGACTATGGTCTTAAGCAAGACACACAGAAAAGAAGCGGTAGCTCTCCACCTCCGTTCCCCTCCTCCTCCATCTTGCTTAGCGGAGTGCCTGTGATAGTAGTCTGGTACCACTCAATTCGCCATAATCACCAATGCTTAGTGGGAATCACGATTAACCGTTGTCTCCTATGAAACAGATGACCCGAGTAAACCTCGAAGCACAACCGGAGATGGGCGAATTTGTTTCAAGAAAACTGTGACCCTCGTAGGCCTCGGTCTATTCCCCCGCTCAAAATTTTCCCCCGCTCGACTCGTTCTATCACTCGAGCGACGCTGTTCATGGACTTCTCTTCCCAATCAGTCGATCTGCCCGGTCGGTCATTCGTCTTACTCAGCTAGTGTGCTTTACTCATTCGACCGCTTGCCCATTCGACCATTCGCTCACTTGGTCGCCCGCTATGCCGTTCGGCCTCTTTACTCGCTCGTCCACTCGTTTAGTCGCTCTGTTGCTCCACTCAGCTGGCCACTTGCCTGCTTGCTTGTCTGGCTGCTTGCTCACCCGGCCGCTTGGTTTTTCTACCCGGCCGACTGAACACTCGCTCAGTCGCTCGCCCGCTCAACAACTCAGCCGCATATTTGCTTGGTCTCTTGGACTGCTCAGCTTCACAACTTGGTCGACTATACTGCCCGCTCGGTTGATCTTCTCGCTCGGCGTCTCTGTCTGCTCGACCAGTCTGCACTCAGCACTTGGCAGAAACTAGCCCTCACTAGCAACCTGAGATTATCAACTCAGGTCATCTAAATAGATAAGTTGAATTTAATTTTATGTATTTAAATTCGACTAATTCCCAAGTATCTCCGACAGATTGTCTAACAATCTTAGAACAGATTCGATTCTGTTGAGATGACCACAGAACAAAGTGTTGAGGTGCAACATACTCAACACATGAAGGTCCCCTTCATCCCGATTGGAACTGTGATAATCAATCACGTGGAAAAGTCAGAGAAGTTCAATGGACTGAACTTCAAGAGGTAGTAGCAGAAGATGTTTTTCTACTTAACCACGCTCAATCTGGCTCGGCTCTTGATCAAGAACCCTCCCAAGCGTGCTGAGGATGCTGATGCACAGACCATTAGTGTAGTAGAGGCATGGACTCATTCTGAGTTCCTTTGCCGAAACTACATCCGCAACTGTCTTGCCGACTCACTGTACACAGTGTACAACATAAAGAGAATGGCTAAGGAGCTGTGGGAGTTCCTGAACAAGAAGTACAAGACAGATGATGCATGGGCCAAGAAGTTCATAGTGGGTCGATTCTTTGACTAAAGATAGTTGGCTCCAAGATGGTGATCAACTAAGTCTAAGAGCTTCAGGTGATCTTGCACGAAATCCATTCAGAAGGAATAATTCTGAGTGAAACCTTCTAGGTGACTGCTATCATTGAGAAGTTGTCTATAGCCAGGAAGAACTTCAAGAACTACCTGAAGCACAAGCAGAAGGAGATGAATGTAGAGAAACTCATTGTTAGTCTTCGCATCGAAGAAGGAAACAAGAGTGCATAGAGAAAGTTGTTCTCTCAGGCTACTATGAAAGTCAACGTGGTCGAGCACGGTCAAAGGTCAAAATGGAAGAACCCTAAATCTTCCAAAATGGGACCAGAGGAGGCATCAGGAAGAACAAGTTATCTGGGAAGTGTTCCAACTGTGACCAAGTTGGTTATAAATCTTCGGAGTGCAGAAAGCTGAAGAAGCAGGAGGCTAACCTAAAAAAGAGACTAGAAATGGACGACCTCTACGCTGTGGTATCTAAGTTGAACTTGGTGGGTTCAAACCCGCGGCAATGATGGATCGATACTGGAGCCACCATACATGTCTGTTACAACAAGGAGCTGCTCCATAACTTCAAAGAAGTCAATGGAGATAAACTGTTCATGGGAAACTCAGCAACCTCAGACATCATCGACCAAGAAAAAGTGATACTGAAGATGACCTCGGGCAAGGACCTTACTCTGACAATGTGTTGTATGTTCTGGAGATTCAAAAGAATCTATTATCCAGATCACTATTAAGCAAGCATGACTTTCATATTATTTTTGAGTTAGACAGAGTTGTATTGTCTAACAATAGGATGTTTATCGGGAGGGGTTATGTATCTGATTGACTATTCAAGCTCAATGTAATGGCCATTAGGCCTCAGATACATAAAAATGAAAGCTCTTTCACTTATATGCTTGAGTCTTTATGTTTGTCGCCTAGTAGACTAGGACATGTTAATTACGATGTGTTACATAGATTAATAAACATGCAAAACATATCTACATTCCACCTTGATCCAAAACATAAATGTGAGATTTGTTTTGAAGTGAAAATGACAAGGTCATCCTTTCAACATATTAAATGAAGTAACGAACCACTTGAATTAATTTACACTGACGTATGCCACCTAAAAGGTATGACAACACGTTGTGGTAATAAATATTTCATCACTTTTATAGATGATAATACAAAATACTATTATGTGTATCTTCTCAAAAGTAAGGATGGAGCTATAGAAAAATTTGTTCTCTATAAAAAATAAGATTGAAAACCAACTTAATAAAAAGATTAAGGTGGTTCGAAGTGATCGAGGCGGTGAATATGTATCACCGTTCGCTCAGTTGTGTGCTGAATATGGGATCAGACACGAAATAATAGCTTCTTATACTCCTCAGCAAAATGGAATTGCTGAGCATAAGAATTGAATTCTAAAGAAGATGATGAATGCTATTCTATTAAGCTATGGACTGCCAGAGTTCATGTGGGGGAAGCTGCCAGAATTAAATAAGGTGCCCCGCAAGAAAATATATAAGAGCCCTTATGAATTATGGAATGGACGTCAACCCTCCTATAAATATTTACGAATGTGGGGGTGTCTTGCCAAAGTATTGGTGCTTGATCCGAAAAGGATTAAGATATGACCAAAAACTGTTGATTGCATATTTATTGGATATGCACATAACAACAGTGCGTATCGATTTTTTGTGTACGAGTCACAAATACCGGATATACATAAGAACTCGATAATAGAATCGAGACATGCCTCGTTCTTTGAGCATGTATTTCCGTATAAGACCTGAGAGGATGCTAGCTTCTCAAGATGGGTATGTGAAACACAAGGCGAAGGAGATGATGATGAACTAGTTAAGGTTAAGCTTAGACGAAGTAAAAGAGCTCGGGTAGAAAAATTCTACAGATCGGATTTTATCACTTTCATGTTGGAAAGTGAGCCCCGAAGTTACTTAGAAGCAGTAAGCTCTTCTGATAGACATCACTGGAGAGAGGTAATTGCATATGAGATAGAATCTATCTTACAAAATTACACTTGGGAATCCTCCAGGAAGTAAATCACTAGATTGTAAGTGGATCTTTAAGAAGAAAATGAAGTCAAATGACACAATTGATAAGTATAAGGATAGATTGGTAAGAAAAGGATACCGACAACGAGAAGACCTTGATTACTTTGATACATATTCTCTCGTGTCAAGAATAACTTCCATTAGAATATTGTTGGCTATCGTTGCTCTCTGAAATCTCGAAATACATCATGATGGATGTAAAGATAACTTTTCTAAACAAGGATTTAAAAGAGGAAATCTATATGAAGCAACCTGAGAGATTTTATGTGCTAGGACAAGAAAACAAGGTTTGTAGATTAGTAAAGTTATTATATGACTTGAAACAAGTATCAAAGTAGTGACATGTGAAATTTGATAATATCATGAAGGAATATGGATTCAAAATCAATGTGTGATAAATGTGTCTACATAAAAATCATAGAGAATGACTATATCATCTTGTGTCTATATTGTTGGGATTCAATCAAAGTCTCACATTAAAAAGATTTAGTAAATCATAGGGTTAAAAGGATGTAGGATATCTCCATTGGCATGAGATCTTTTGGTAAAACCCAAGAGCAAAGCCATGAGGGTCTAGGCCCAAAGTGGACAATATCATGTCATTGTGGAAATATGTGGACATCCTTTGGGCACAACAAATGGTATCAGAGTCATGCTCTAGACCAGATGTAATGTGGGGTGGCCTTGAACGAAGTTAAGGGTAAGCTCGAGGTAAGTCAGGTTGACCGGATGTTCGTGGGGAACCTGGAGTAGGTCAAAGTGACCAGATGCTTGCAGGGAGGCCTAGAGAAGGTCAGGGTGATCAGATACTTGCGAGGAGGTAAGTAGGTCAGGATGACCGGATGCTCGCAGGGAGACCTGAAGCAGGTCAGGGTGACCGGATACTCGCGGATAGGCCCGAAGCAGGTCAAAATTGACTGGATCCAGCTGCTTACGGGGAGGCCCGGAATAGGTCAGGATGACCGAATGTTTGTGGGAAAGGCCCCGAAGTAGGTTAAGGTGACCGGATACTCGCGGGGAGGCCCAAAGTAGGTCAGGATGACTGGATGCTTACGAGGAGGCCTGGAGTAGGTCAGGGTGACCAGATGCTCATGAGGAGGTGAGTAGGTCAGGGTGATCGGATGCTCGCAGGGAGACCCGAAGCAGGTCAAGGTGACTGAATGCTTGCGAGGAGGCCCAGAGTAGGTTAAGGTGACCGGGTGCGGATGCTTGTGGGGAGGCACAGGGCAGGTCAGGATGACCAGATGCTCGTGGGGAGGCTCAGACCATAAGAATAATTGTGGTCCTTCATTTAAGGGGAGGATTGTTGGGGTTCAATCAAAGTCTCACATTGGAAAGATTTAGTAAAGATCATAGGGTTAAAAGGATGTAGGATATCTCTATTGACATAAGACCTTTTGGGTAGAGCCCAAGAGCAAAGTCATAAGGGCCTATGCCCAAAGTAGACAATATCATGTCATTATGGGAATATGTAGACATCCTTTGGGCACAACATATATGTAGATGACATACTTATCATTGGGAGTAATAATAAGATAATTAAATCCACTGAGGACATGTTGAACTCAAGATTTGACATGAAAGACATGGGTCTAACTAATGTGTTTATAGGAATCAAATTTCTTAGAACAAAAGAAGAACTTGCTCTTAGTCAGTCCCATTATGTGGATAAGATTCTTAAGAAATTCACCAAGGATGATACTGTGTTGGCACGAACGTTGATAGATACGAGTCAACATTTATCAAAAAAATTGAGGTGAAAGTATCTCTCAGATAGAGTACTCTCGAGTGATTGGAATTCTGATGTACTTGATGAGTTATACATAGCCAGACTTGGCTTACGCAATAAGTAAATTGAGTAGATACACGAGTAATCTCGTTGTTAAGCATTAGAACTGGATAACAAGAGTACTGAGATACTTGAGATATACTCGTGAATATGGACTGCACTATACGCGATATCCTACTATGATCGAAGGATACAGCGATGTGAGTTGGATATCTGACATAAAAGACTCTAAGTCTACGAGTGAATATATATTCACTTTGGGAGATGCAGTAATTTCATGGAAATCTTCTAAGCGAATGGTAATAACCAGATCCATGATGGAATCTGAATTTGTAGCTTTTGACAAATGTGGTGAAGAGGCTGAATGACTACAGTAATTCTTAGATGATATTCTGAGATGGCTGAAACCTGTGTCAGCAATTTGACATAAAAGACTCTAAGTCTACGAGTGGATATATATTCACTTTGGGAGGTACATCAATTTCCTAAAAATCTTCTAAGCAAACGGTAATAACCAGATTCATGATGGAATCTGAATTTGTGGCTCTTGACAAATGTGGTGAAGAGGTTGAATGGCTACGACAATTCTTAGATGATATTCCTAGATGGCCGAAACTTGTGCCAGCAATTTACATATATTACGATAGTTAATCATCAATCGGTCGAGCATAGAGTCATTTGTATAATGGGGAGTCTAGACATATATGTCGTAGACATATAATACCATTAGACAACTACTCTCAATGGGAGTTATCACTATTTACTATGTAAAGTCAAAGGATAATTTAGCAGATCTATTAACCAAGAGGTTAAACAGAGAGTTAGTTGCAAATTCATCACGAGGGATGAGTTTGATGTCGTTATCAGCGATCAGTGTAGAGGACACTAAACCTATGCTGATTGGAGATCCCACGAATTAAGTTTAAAGGGACAACTAATTTGCATTAACTAGACACACTGTGTGAAATAAACCAAAAAAATAGTGACTTGATCAGGGTAAGCTGATGGACTTTTAATGATCAAGAAGAGTAGATGACGACTCTTGAAGTATCACCTATGCGAGAAAGAAGTGGGGTCACTTCGAAGAGAATTGGAGGTACAATTCTTAAAGCTTCTTACAAAACTAAACGTGATCATGGCTAAGAACGAATACACTCATGAGAACTGAGTTGTATTAGAAAGAGTTTTGGGTGAGATTTGTTAATGCTTACATAAACGGCAGTACAATTCAAGGATATCATGTCTACTGTCAGTCAGTAAGTAAACAAATCTTCATAAGAGAATGTTTAAAGGGTAAAACCTACCTATCCTATAATTGACTCAACTGTTGAATGCTATCACATACCTTATTTCCATTGTAGGAGATTGTTGGATATATGTGAATGGAAAAGAGGTGGAAGAAGCATGAAACTCCATTGTGAATAAGACTTTAGTCCTACATTGAGAATTTCAAGGCATATTAGTTGGTTTATATTGATTCACATGCATTGATGATATGAATAAATACATGGGGAGAGACTCCCTTCTCACGCGTGGGTATGCAGGGGGTGCAAATCCAAGGCCCGGATTTGCACTAAACCAAGTTGACTCGTGTCCAGACACGACTTGTGCATGTCGAATGCCGGACCGGTCAGGGAAAAATTTGCCCAAGTGGAACAACCAACATTTTGCCACATGGATTCTTTTTGCTGTTCAAGAAGGTAACGGAAGCATTAATCATTGCTAATGGTGATTTTGTAACCTCCCGAAAAGTAATGGTCAACTATTAATAGCCGCCGACTTTCATTAATCCCTAGGTATTGAATGGCCATTATTCGTCATTTAATGTGTTAGAGTGTATACTGAAAGCCTAACCTTTTGTAGACATTTATTTTGAATAAAGAATCACATTTGGTCAAATTATCTACATTTATTTATAGTTGTTCAATTAATTTATATTGTAGATAACATAATATGTGGTGTCACATACAGAAGATAATGTTATCAGTACCTTATAAATTATAAACAGTAGCTCACGACCAAGATGGAAAGGAACAAACCATTGGAAGGTCGTAGTGTAATTAGATATTAGTTTATCTTAACTATATAATTACACTGGTACACTTAGAGTGTATTGAGTAGGACCATTAGAGGTCGTTTCTTTTATACTGACTTTATAAAGGAACAAAGACCTCAGTTATTATGGACGTGTGTGCTCTTAATCCTAATATAATAACAAGCACATATATTTGTTATTTATTTCTTTAATTTATCAATGGGTGAGATTTAGTTTGATAAATTAATAAGCCCGATAAGTTGAGAAATGATATCACTTATAGTGTGTGTTGTTGATTATAAAAGGAAACTGTGTCCTAGAAATCTAGGTTGAGAATGCCCCCAAGAGGAGCTCATAAGGATTGTCATGTTAAACCCTGCAGGTGGACTTAGTCCGACATGATAATAAGGCTGAGTGGTACTACTCTTGGACTAAGATATTAATTAAGTGAGTTGTCAGTAATTCATTTAATTAGTGGACATTCATTATCTTAAACACAGGGAGACTAACACACTCATAATAAGAAGGAGCCTAAAATATAATTTGGGATTGGTGCGGTAGTTCAATAATAGTTCTCTAGTGGAATGAATTATTATTGATAAAATTAAGTTGTGTGTTCGGGGCGAACACGGGATGCTTAATTTTATCAGGAGACCAAAACCAATTCCTCCTCTCGGCCCCTATCGTAGCCTCTTAGTTATATAATACTATACCCACCTATACCCACCTTCATACCCATGTTATAGGGGTCGGCCAAGCTAGCTTGGGGACCAAGCTAGGGCCGGCTAAGCCTTGGTCCATGGGTGGCCGGCCCTAGCTTGAACCCAAGCTTAGGTGGCCGGCCCTAATAAAATAGAAAAGAATTTTAATTTTAAAATTTTCTTATGTGGAAGATATAATTTAAAAGAGAGATTAAAAAAAATTAAAATATCTCTTTTATAAGTTTCTACAAAAGATTAAGAAAAGAGATTAAATCTCTTTCCTTATTTGTAGATTAAAAGGATATTTTATTTTTCTTCTTTGTAAATTATCCACATGTTGAAAAAATAAAATTATAGAAATTTTTTTTCAACCATGAAGGGATTTTAAAGAGAAATTTTATTTTTTTAAAATTTCTGGAAACAAATAAGGAATTTTAATTGGTTGATTTAAAATTGCCTTGTTTGCTGTTCCATGATGTGGCCGGCCATGACATGGGCTATTAGGGAATTTTATTTAATTTTTCCTAATTAGTTCATGTCAAGGAAAGTTAAGAAAATTTTATTGTAACTAAATTTCCTTATTTGCCAAGGCTAAGTATTATAAAAGAAGGGGTTGGGGTGCCTTCATGAATAACAACCTCTATTCTATTTTCTCCCTCTTTTCTTCCTTGGTGTGGCCGACTCCTTCAAATTCTCTCCTCTCCTTGGTGTGGCCGAACCTCTCATCTTTCTTGGAGATCAAGTGGTGGCTGGATTTTAGCTTGGAGAAGAAGGAGAGAAAGCTTGCATCCCTTGGAGCTTGGTTGGTGGAATAAGTTCTTCTTCCTTAGGGTTATTGTGTTTGGTCGAAACTTGAAGGAAGAAGAAGAATGTGCTAGGTGGTTCTCGTCTCGGAAGATCGTTGCCCACACAACGTCCGAGATTAGAAGAGGAATACGGTAGAAGATCAAGAGGTCATTATTCACAAAGAAAGGTATAACTAATAATTATTTTCCGCATCATGTTAGTTTTGTTTCTTTGTAAAAATACCAAATACAAGAAGCATGCGATTCTAGTTTTTCGAATTAGTTTTCGAAGTTGTGTTCTTTTGTTTTTTTTTCCTTGTGATTTGATTGTTCTTAGCGGTTAACCTAGGGTTACTATAGGAAGGTTAAATATTTAATTTCCTTAAAAGGCTTTGTCTAGGCGGTGGTGGTTGCTCCCATATCCAAGAAGGCCAAGTGCCTCGCCATACAGTACTGGAAGCCTTTTGGAAATAGATATTTAATTGTCTTCGTGACCTAGGTGATTTGGATTGAACGTGTTAAGTTCTGCAGGAGATCCAAGTCTAAACCTAAAAGAACAAATAAATTAAACTTAGGATCAAACGTGTTAAGTTCCGCAGGCGATCCAAGTTTAATTTAAAAGAACACATGGTAGCTAGGAAAAGGTTCAGACCTTTGTACAAAATTTTTGTACAGTAGAACCGTTAGGCTTTCCGAGTAGCAACCAACATAATGTTGGTAAGGGATGGTGCTCCTATATAAAGGGAGATCATGGTCTTGAGCAAGACACACAGAAAAGAAGAAGTAGCTTTCCACCTCCATTCTCTTCCTCCTCTGTCGTGCAACTCTTGCTCGGTGAAGTGCTCGTGATAGTAGTTGGGTATCACTCAATTCGCCGTGACCACTAATACTTTGTGGGAATCATGGTTAATCATTCTATCCTTAGGAACATATGATTCAAGTAAACCTCGAAGCACAGCCAGAGGTGGGCAAATTTATTTCAAGGAAACTGCGACCTTCACAGGCCTCGGTCCATTCGCCCGCTCATATTCTTCACCCGCTTGTCTCATTCTATTGCTCGGGCGGCACTGTTCATGGACTACTCTTCCCGGTTAGCCAATTTGCCCGGTTGATCGCTCTTCTTGCTCAGCTAGTGTGCTCTACTCGCTCGGTCGCTCGCCCGTTCGACCATTCGCTCACTCGACCGCTCGCTCGGTCGTTCGGCCTCTCTACTCGCCCGTTCGCTTGTTCAGTCGCTTTACTACTTTGCTCGACTGGCCACTTGTCTGCTTCACTCATCCGACCGCTTGCTCACTCGATCACTCGATTTTTCTACCTGACCGGCCAAACACTTGCTCGGCCGCTCGCTCGCTCAACTACTCGGCTATATATTCGCTCGCCCTCTTGGACTGCTCAGCTTCACAACCCGGTCGACTATACTGCCCGCTCAATCGATCTGCCCGCTGAGCCTCTCTGTCTGCTCGACTAGTCTGCACTCATCACTTAACAGAAACTAGCTCTTGCTGGCAACCTAAGATTATCAGCTTAAGTCATCTCGACAGATAAGTTGAATTTAATTTTGTGTATTTATATTTGGCTAATTCCCAAGTATTTCTGGCAGATTATCCAACAGTTTCTTCCCCTGCGTCAGCTGGTGTCAGAGTCTTAGATCAATGGTTGATCATCGTAGTCAAGGTCGTGGTCGTGAAAGACAGGTTCTGACTGAGGAAGTCTTAGACCAAGATCGAAGAATATCCTATGTGCTTATTGAAGATCTACAGAGACAAGTCACGGAGTTATCTCAGCATCTAGTGGCGTAAGATCTTGAAAATAGTGACGTGCATGGTTGAGGTCGTGATAGACAAATACCGATTGAGGAAGTCTCACACTACGATCGTAGTGCCCAAAATCTTAAAAGTCGTATGTTCTTTTATTTTAATTTGGATAAAATTTTATTGAGAAAGATATGGACGATAAGATTGAAATAGTCAGTGATCTAATTTTCAACGACTCTCCAGCAACAATATCTCCGACACGATCCCTACTCCGCTCTACAATTTGACCTATCTACTACTTCGCTGCGGCAGGGAACCAGTTGCACGAGAGACTTCCTGCTGACATCGAAAGCACGCTCAGCAATCTCCAAGTTCTCCTCTTAGGCAGAAATAAATTCACCGGCCAAATTCCAGCTTCCATCACAAATTGCTCCGGCCTAAGAATACTCGACGTCTTGTACAACGATTTCAATGGCCACTTGCCGGCCAAAATTGGCAGATTAACATTGCTCACTGTATTTAGCATAGGTGTTAACCATTTTGAAGCCCAAACCAGAGAAGACTAGAATTTCTTGTCTTCATTGATAAATTGTTCTTGCTTGCAAAAGGCCTACCTCGACCACAATTACAAGCTCGTTGTTGGCACGCCTTACAATACATTGTGAGGCCCAATTCCAGCAACAATCGGACGCTTGCAGAGCCTGACATACTTTGTGTTGCCCAACAATTTCCTCTATGGTGCATTCCAGAAGAAGTAGCCAGCTTAACTGTTTTTTCTTCTGATTTGGGAAACTTAAAAAACGTGCAAAACTTCCTTGTGTATGGAAATAGATTACAAGGACAAATATCGAGCACACTTGGCGACTGTAAGGCGTTGGAGTACTTGGCGTTGGATGCCAATTTCTTCCAACGTAGTATACCTTCGGCTCTTGGCAACCTAGCAGGACTCAAAGGCCTAGACCTTACAGAATTTGAGCTCTTTATTTTCAATCGATCTCTCTTTCAATCATCTAGAAGGTCCAGTGCCGACCGAGGGCGTCTTTAGCAACATTACTCTCATGTCAATCGTTGGGAATGATGGGCTCTGCGGTGGTTCACAAAGTCTCCACTTACCTGCATGCCCCGCGCAACCTCATGGAAGAAGACGCTCCATATCGGTTCCACTTGTGGTTGCGATTCCCACTCTCTATTTTTGTTTATTCTCGGACATCGCCCCTGTTCTTGTTTATTGTAGGAAGAAACATAACAAAACATGATTTACATCATCAACTTCTCCCTTCGATGGGCAGAGCCCAATGGGTAGAGGGTGCAAAGCCGGTAGAATAAGACAGTACAGAGCCTCATGGGTGGAGGGTGCAGAGCCTGTAGCCATAAAGGAAGCAGAACTTATAGTAGTAAAAGAGTGCAGAGCCCCATTGGTGGAGGGTGCAGACCCTATAGTAGTAAGGGGAGTCGTGCCCCTAATGTCTGATAAGAGAGTTGTGCCCCTAGTGTATGATTGGACAGTTGTGCCCTTAGTCTCTGATCGGAGAGTTGTACCCTTAGTCTTTGATCATGGAGCTACCTCTTAGTGTCTGATTGAGGATCTAGGGCCCTAGTGTCTGATCGAGGATTTAGGGCCCTAGTATCTGATCATGAAGTTAGACCTTTACTCTCTGATCGAGGAGTTGTAGTGGATCCTACGGTCGGAAGGGAAAATATAATATAATAGAAAAACTGACCTGCTTACCGGCTGAAGATATGATTCGATTTCTTGACTCCCGAATACCCGTGGAGTGAGGAGAATATAATGTGTTCGTTGAAATCCACTAGGGTCATGATGATGGCAGAATTTTTCGATGTCATCCATCTTCACGTTCTAGATTAAGCGAAGTTCCCACAGACGGCGTCAAATATGATTCCATCCAGAAGCTAAGAAGATAGAACGACCGAAATAATGTGGCTAAAATGCAAACTAAATCGCCATCACCCTGGAAGGAGAAGGGGTGATAAACTGTCTTCTATATTGATTGAGTCGTCAGAAGGTCTCCAATCAACGTTATCTGCAAACAGCGACCGGATTACCTGGCCCTTGGCAACCTGATGCTCGAGGCAAATCTTACAAATATATAAGGAACAAAATAATAGTAGAATAATGAAATGAATAAATAATGAGTACGGAGACATACCCTGACCTAGAGGGACGCCTACTGGTAGACTAGTGAGTTGGTTGTAAAGCTGATCAAGTCGTCATGACCCGGAAGAGTAGGTGAATGTGAGTTGGATGAGGAACTGGGTTCGGAGGCGACGACATGGAGTCGAATGTGGCATGGATCTGGAAGGTGGTACGCAGTTGAAATACAACAGCGGCATGCAGGCTGGAATATGATAGCGGCACACAGGCCAGAATATAACAGCAATACACATGCTTGATAATACCAGTAGTTCACAGGTCGTTACGACGATGTGAAGGCAGGAACATACAATTGGCGTGAAGGCCAAAACACAATATCAAGATAAGACAATGGTGACCTAAAGGTCGAATCGGCATCGGGATTGTATGACGGCATAAATCAAATTAGTCGGGTGAAATCATATCCAGGATCGTTAAAACAAATATCACTGCGCTAGCCACGGATCGGTGCCACGTCGACAAACTAGATTCAGCAGCGGGGGTGTCGGCAGATTGAACCTGACGATGACGGAGATCGACAAACAGAAGCGGCGTACGCTTGTGGCGATAGTGGGATCTCGACGACGACGATGGTCGGAGGTGGTCATGCGAGCTATTGCTCTCACGCGAGGCGGCAGTGTGCTAGAGAGAGACGGGGGAGGAGGTCATTGGCGTGGACCGGTGACACCGGAGGCGGCGTGGGGAGGCAGCGTGCATAAGGCAACGGTGGTGATGGAGGAAAGGGGCAGCTGACCTCGAAGGTGGTCGACTTTGGAGGAGAGCAGAGGCGGCGATCAGGGCCGGTCCTAAACTCTGAAGGGTCCGGTGCAAAAAAAAAATGGGCCCTTTAAATTCAGATAAAAATAATAAAATCAATACTATATAATAATTCATCAACAGAACACATTAACTAAAATTCATAATAATGAAAACATTATATTCAATGTTGCTAATACTCAGTATTAGAAAATGAAAAAGAATTATTA
The DNA here is from genome assembly GCF_018446385.1 of Zingiber officinale. Taxonomy (NCBI): domain Eukaryota; kingdom Viridiplantae; phylum Streptophyta; class Magnoliopsida; order Zingiberales; family Zingiberaceae; genus Zingiber; species Zingiber officinale. The sequence goes on along the minus strand of NC_055999.1, from coordinate 95,063,163 downwards.
CAATTAACTATGAAAAACTGATCTTCTTGCAGTTTTATTTGCAAAGTCATCGATCAATTTTTCATAATTGAGTTTTTCTAAAAACTCACTCTCAATCGAAATCATAGCTAATGCATTCAATCTTGTTTGGGTCATGGTTGATCTCAAACAAGATTTCAACAACTTCAATTTAGAAAAGCTTCTTTCTGCAGATGCGACAGTCACCGGAATAGTTAATAATATCCTGTATGCAATGAATGAATTCGGGAAACAATTCATTCTTTGCAAAAAAATTAGTATTTCACTTGCTGTTTTTGTTTCCTTTGGTAGAATATGTTGTATGATTTTCAGTTCTTGATATAAGTCATCTCCATCCAAATCTGAAACATCTTGTCTTGTACCATTTTTTCTTTGTAGTTTCCTTTCAAGATTCTTACAACGAGCTTTCAAGTCCTCATCCATCAATGAACTCAACTTTTCAGCTGTGAAAAGAAATCCAAAAAGATCTTCATATTCCTCATATTGCTCAAACCTTTTCTTCAATGAACCAATTGTTTGATCTACTATGAACAAGAAATAATGAACTCTAAAAGCTTCCTCAGCAGATTCTTGAGGTAGAGGTAGTTTCGAAGACTCATATGTAACCTCATCAAAATGCCTTTTTCTATATATTTGTCCTTGTTCAGGAAAAACGGGATCAATCTCCATTGTTGAAGCAAGTTCTTTTGCTGTATTGATAGCTTGTCCAAATCCAGATTCTCTATACTCTTCAAAAGAAGCAATTAACCCCTTAATCTTGGTCATAGCAACGTCAATAAGCATGTTTTCAGATTGTAAGCTTTTGCTAACAATATTAACCTTACTCAATATCTCATACCAAATAATCATACCCACTAAAAACTCAAAATTTCCAAGTTCAAATGTTGCTAAAGACTTAGCTTCACTTCTTATTTTAGAGTCAGTGTCTTTTTCTTCTACAACTTGAAGTAAAGCTTCTCTGATTTGTTGAGCTTGAAGTACCACTGCTTTTACACTTTCAGTACGACTTTCCCATCGAGTGATTGACAATGGCTTGAGAGTTAAACCTTTTACCGTTACATGATCTATCAAAATCTTCCATCTCTTTGTAGAATGAGAAAATATTGTATAAATCCGTTGTACTACTCCAAAAAAGTCTTTCGGTTTTCCACAGGAATTTGCAATATCACAAAGCGTTAAATTCAAACAATGACAACCACATGGAGTATACAATGCTCTGGGATTTATATCCAATAATTTTTTTTGTACGCCTTGGTGCCTCCCTTTCATATTTGCCCCATTATCATATCCCTGTCCTCTCACATTATCAATATCAAGATCAAAACTCTTCAACACATTTTGCAGTTCTTCAAACAAGCCTTGTCCTGTTGTATCATCTACTTTTAAAAATCCCAAAAAGTATTCTTCTACTTTCATTGGGCTTGTAGAAACATCAACACATCTTATAACTAAAGTCATTTTCTCTTGGTTACTAACATCAGGAGTGCAATCAAGTATTACAGAAAAGAACTTAGCTTTTTTAATGATTTCAAGAATAGAACTCTTTATTTGAGAAGCTAACAAGCATATCAATTCATTCTGAATTTTGTGGCTAAGATAATGATGATGTGTATTTCTTTCAATATGTTCCCTCATCACTGAGTCCCACTCAGCAATCATCTCAACAGCAGTCATAAAATTTCCATTGTTATCATCATAAAGTTTCTCATTACTACCACGAAATGCTATATTTTGTTTAGCCAAAAATTTCACAAGTAAAATTAATCGATGTAATACCTTCCTCCAATGCTCTTTTGCCTTCTTGATTTGATCTTGAATAGCATGATCAATTGTTGTACCCTTCATTAACCTGATATGCAACTCAGACCAACTAACATAATAATTGATATGCTCAATACTTGTCTCATGTTCTTTAAGTCTGCTACTAAGATGCCCCCAATCACAGTATCCCTCATTTGCTAGTTGACTTGGTTGAGGCCCCCTTTTGAACAACTTGCAACAAAAACAAAATGTTTTATCAAGTGCTTGTGAGTAGACCAACCAATCTCTATGGTGCTTTTAACCATTTGGCAAAACCCGAGTATAGAAATCTGAAGAGAATCGTCTATTTGATTTATCTTTGGGACCTTTCCCTGTTAATACATCTCTTATAGGGCCCTTTTCCACTAATTGATCCTTCCACTTGGGATCTAAATTCTCCCAATTTGTAGGATCAAAAATGTCAAGTGGAATTGATGAACTTGGTTCTTCATTCACTTCATAAATAGCATCATTATCACTTTCAGAATAATTATTTTTAAAGTCTAAGTCATCACCACTTTCATTGTCTTCAATCTCATTCACATCTCCCTCTATATCATTTTCAATGGCTAAGCCTTCATGTAATTCATTATCATTGTTTTCTTGTTTTTCTTCATTAACCAAATCTTCAAGTGATGAATTTTTCGATTCTTTGACAATAAATCTGTCAATTGCCCCTCTTTGAAACTCAATAAATTCTTCAACTCTTTTTTTTTTCCGCTTATCATGTCCTGATAGATACTTCCTAGTATCAGACATTCTAATTTTCTACAAAAAAAAAAAAAACAACATATGAGAAGTAACTTTGTAGATAACATATTAACATTTATCATGGACATAGAAGAAAACAACATGCTAATTGCTAATTAAAACATATGAGAAGAAAAAATATGATTCATATGAAGATACAATAGTCCAAATAGAGGGGAAATTGGAAGAATTGAAAATCAAAAAATTTACCTTGATTATCTTGTGAAAATTCTTAAAGTTTAGCCTAACAAAAGATGTCTCTAAAAAAATTGTAAAACTGCAATACTGCATCATCAATAAGAAGAAAGGAATTGCATAACTTTAACTTATAAGTGTGCTGTAACAAAAGAAAATCAAATATTTGCATGATTATGAATGCTAATTGCATGTCATACTACAATCGAATGACGAATATGTAAATAATTAGCTTTATTTAACAGGTAATATTAGTATGTGTCGAAATTAGAAAAAGGCCAAAAGCAAAAGCAGAAAAATATCAATGCATGAGCTGACCTGATTTAATTGTTGACCTTGAGCCTTCGAAGTTCGGACTTCGGCCGTTTGGCGAGCAACAAAACTGCAAAAGCAGAAATTAGAAAAAGGCAAACAGCAAAATTAAAGCAAAAGTAGAAAAATATCATGTGCTGAGTGCTGACCTGATTTAATTGTTGACCACGTCTCTGTTGAGCCTTCGAAGTTCGGCGAACAACAAAAGTAGAAAAAGGTGGCACCTTTAGGTTTAGTTAGCGAAGATGGAGAAAGAAGTATCGTTATTTTTTTGGCACTTTTACAAAAAAGCCCATAGTAATTTATAA